>NW_005371645.1:676126-718250 GCF_000412655.1 Myotis brandtii
CTGGTGGCCTCTTCCTGCCAGCCCCACTGGCCTGGTCGCCCCACGCAGCCTGCTGTTCAATAATTTGGTCGTACCTCACTAACCCCACTGCCAGCCTGATTGTAGGCAGCCATCTTGTGAGAGCAAGAGGGTTAATTTGCATATTACCTCTTTATTATATAGAATTCATAATCAAACCCAGGGCAACACACTTTTTCCTATGTTCTCTTCTATAAGTTTTATATTTTTAATACATTTTGAGTTAATCATGATTAAGGGCTGTACCTAGATTTATTTATTTGTATATGGATATCCAGTTTTCCCAAGACCATTTGCTGAGAAGACCATCATTTCTCCATTGTCCATATCAACTGATTATATTTATATGAGTCTACTTCTGGGTTCTCTATTCTGTTTTATTGGTCTATGTGTCTGTTCTTTCATCAACACCGCCATGTCTTGATTATTGTTGTTTTACACTGTCTTGAAATTGGGTAGTGTGAGACCTCCAATTTTCTTCTTCTTCAATATTGTGTGAGCTATTGTAAGTATTTTGTCTTTCCATATAAACTTTAGAGTTAGTGTCAATAACTACAAAATATCTTGTCATTTTTATTGTAATTATGTTAAATCTTCACATCAAGTTGGAAGGATTAACTTTGTGTCTCCTAATCAATGACATAGAATGTCTGTTAATTTATTTAGATTTTTTATTTCTTTCATTGTAATTTTCCACATATAGAAGGCTGTACATATTGTTAGATGTGCCTCACTATTTTAATTTTGGTAGTATTATAAAGATAAATTTTAGTGTTTTAATAATTCCTAATTTCTATTTTTCAAAGCCATTGCTTTTTCTATGAAAGCAATGGATTTTTAAAATAATCTTGTATTCTACAACCTGGTTATTCTCACTTATTCATTCCAGAAGTGTTTTGGTAGAATCTGGGATTTTCTAGGTAGGCAGTCATGTCATCTGTGAGTAAAGACAATTTTATTTCTTCCCTTTATGGATTTTTAACATTAGAAAATCAAAAAGTATACTTTAAACAATAAAGATAAAATTAAAAAAGAAAATAAAAAAACTAAAAAAGTCCTAGAATATAACAGAAAAACACAAAAGATATTTTAAACATTCTCTCTTATGTTTTTTCTGGAGTCTTTTTTATTTAAAGACTATCAGCACAACTACAGGGTTGTTACTTACACAACAAACTTACACACACACACACACACACACACACACACAAAACACATTAAACTTTTCTCTGTACAAGGTACATTGCAAAAAGAGGAAACATTGTCTTATATATTGATTTAGGGGAAAATTTTTCTCCAACAGGAATTTCTAGGGAGGAAATGAAAATTGGTTCAGTATTCCAAGTTCTCCTTTTTGATGGAGTAACAACCATCTTTTTATAATATAATTTTTAATTCTAAAATTCTTCCAAAATAGGTATTACAGTCTTTGTCTTCAAGAACAAATTTGGACATTATAAATGTGCTGTTAGTGTTTTGGGTAACTGTGATCCAGTTGTGAGACATCCCTTTTCAAGGGTGAAATAATAATCTCTGAGGTGTCATGCTTTAGTGTTGAGTAGCTGATTCCTTTCAGGAATGTGCAAGTAGATCTTGCAATGAAATTGATTAATAACCATTATACAAAGACATGTTGAAATACACTGCTGATATATTGGTTATAGATACAAATAGAGACTAAAATAGAAAGCAGAATAGAAATAGAGATAAACCACCCCAAACATGAATTGGACCATTAGGTGGTTTGCAACACACTGAAATAAGACCCACAAACACTGATCTGCAATGTACAGAAATTAATTTAATAGCAAACCAGAATAAGATAATATAGGCAAGTAAGAACATCATCACTCTGAATTCCTAACTGAAAGTAATGGCAATACCCAGTTTTCCTTCGTGGAGCAAAAAGCTCAGCAGGTTAGATGTCATTTAAGCAAAGTTGCATTTACTCATTTGACATAAACACATCCATTGTATGCAAGGCACTGTGACAAAACAAGGGAAGGTGGTTAAAATACAGAAATAAGTGAACTTGGCTTTTGCCTTCTTATTATTTTTTAAAATTTATGGTTATTGTTGAAAGTATTACAGATGTCCCCCCATTTCCCCCATTGGCCCCCTCTGCCCTACTCCTATCCCCTCACCAGGCCTTCACCCCATTATTGTCTGTGTCCATGGGTTATGCATATAAGTTTTTTTGTTAATCTCTTTCTGCCCCCTCCTCTTCCCTCTGAAATATGTCAGTCTGTTGCATGCTTCAATGTCTATGGGTCCATTTTCTTTGTCAGTTTATTTTGTTCATTAGAGTACACATATGTGAGATAATGTGAAACTTGTTTTGCTCTAACTAACTTATTCCACTCAGTATAATATTCTCCAGGTGCCTCCATGCTGTCTCAAAGGATAGGAGATGCTTCTTTTTTATAGCTGCACTAGAGGCCTGGTGCACGAAATTCATGCACCAGGGAGGGGGGGAAGTGTGTGTCCCTCAGCCCAGCCTGCACCCTCTCCATTCTGAGACATCCCTCTCACAATCCAGGACTGCTGGCTCCCAACCACTTGCCTGCCTGCCAGCCTGATCAATGCTTAACTGCTCCCCTGCTGGCCCGATTGCCACTAATTGCCCTCCCCTGCAGGCCTGGTCACCCCTAACTGCCCTCCCCTGCCAGCATAGTCCCCCCCAACTCTCCTCCCCTGCTGGCCTGGTCCCTCCCAACTGCCCTCCCCTGCTGGCCATCTTGTGTCCACATGGGGGCAGCCATCTTTGACCACATGGGCAAAGATCTTGGGGGTGGCCATCTTGTGTGCTGGAGTGATGGTCAATTTGCATATTACCTCTTTATTAGATAGAAATGGCGGGACATTGGTAATACTTTCAACAATAACCATAAATTTTAAAAAATAATAAGAAGGCAAAAGCCAAGTTCACTTATTTCTGTATTTTAAATTGTGTAAATGTACCACAGTTCTTTTATCCATTCATTGTGTAAATGTACTGACAAACAAACTGTACTGACAAATAAACTGACAAAGAAAATGGACCCATAGACATTAAAGCATGCAACAGACTGACATATTTCAGAGATGCTTAACTGCTCCCCTGCTGGCCCGATTGCCACTAATTGCCCTCCCCTGCAGGCCTGGTCACCCCTAACTGCCCTCCCCTGCCAGCATAGTCCCCCCCAACTCTCCTCCCCTGCTGGCCTGGTCCCTCCCAACTGCCCTCCCCTGCTGGCCATCTTGTGTCCACATGGGGGCAGCCATCTTTGACCACATGGGCAAAGATCTTGGGGGTGGCCATCTTGTGTGCTGGAGTGATGGTCAATTTGCATATTACCCCTTTATTAGATAGAAATGGGGGGACATCTGTAATACTTTCAACAATAACCATAAATTTTAAAAAATAACAAGAAGGCAAAAGCCAAGTTCACTTATTTCTGTATTTTAAATTGTGTAAATGTACCACAGTTCTTTTATCCATTCATCTACTGATGGGCACTTGGGCTGTTTCCAGATCTTACATATTGTAAATAATGCTGCTAGGGGTGCATATATTCTTTCTGAGTGATGTTTCAGGCTTCTTGGGATATATTGATAGAAGTGTGATCACTAGGTCAAATGGCAGTTTCATTTTTAACTATTTGAGGCAACTCCATACTGTTTCCATAATGGCTGCACCAGTCTGCATTCCCACCAGCAGTGCATGAGGGTTCCTTTTTCTCCACATCCTCACCAGCACTTGTTGTTTGTTGATTTATTGATGACAGCCATTCTGGCAGGTGTGAAGTGATACCACATTGTAGTTTTAATTTAATTTTCATTTCATTTTTCAAAGGGAATAGTTCTGAAATGATGTGTTTCTAATATTTATATGATCTGGATTACAAACACTTGAATGAAATCCAAGAATAACGACTCTACCAATGACATTAATGGAAGCAGATATAATTTTGAACAAAAGTTCCTGAACTGAAGTTTTCCATTTTAAACAAATTTTGTTCATAATATACATTTTTTTTCAAGGAGCACAAAAAGCATGTTCTTTTTAGAAAATTTCAAAATGATCACACAAAAGAACATAAAGAGCACCCATAATCCTAAATCCATAAATAAATATTAAATTTTAGTGTATATTTTTGCAGTCTTTTTTAGTGTACAAAACAAAATCATCAAATTTCTTATATATAAAATAACTTTATATGCATAAACCAATTTTAATAAATTTGAACATGTTAATAAGATTTCCAAAATGTGCTATACAATAGCCTGCTAAATACAGATAATTGAACATACTGTCAAATTCCCTGATATGCTGAGTCCTGGTGACAGTCCCAACTGTTTCAATAACATTCTCAAGATCTACTGAGAGAGGTCCCCCTTGCTCTGCTCTCCATTGCTCCTCATTACTTTTTACTTTTAAATCACTGGGTCATGTTTTTGTTTTTTAATTGGGTGTTTTATTTTTTTATGAATCATGATTAATTAGCTGATATTTCTTTGTGCCCTAAACGTACTAATCCTGGGTAGTGTTTATCTGTTTCTAATTTAAAGCCTCTAATTGCTGTGGACTGGAAACCACACAGCTAAGCTTACGAAAAATCGTAACTCCACCCAGAGCAGAAAGTGTAGCTATTGTTTTTTGCGCATTTTACTTCATCCCAGGCAAGTGCTTTTAATCTTTATAATAACCAAGTAGGAAATTCAGGAATAGCAGAGATTAGGTAATTTGCTCAAATTACACAAAGACACTGATTTTTGAAGCAGAATAAAGAGCCTGAAATCTGGAGAAGAAGAATTACATTCTGATAGGATGATTATGCTTTTCAGAACGAGGAATATGCACCCTTTAGTGGAAGGCAAAATAATTTTAGGGTACGCTCTAGGATTTTATGTACAAGGATCTGACCCTGAAAAAGAACAACATTGAATTACATAGTGAGCTTAATTTAGTTTCAATTTTTTTTTTATGTCAAGGAGAAAGTCTCAGTGAGTATTAGTATGTTTTTAGCACCTTAGTAAAACTTGCTAGAATATCTTTTTGACAAAAAGAGAGCAGGCCTCAGGTATACAGAGCTTTCACTAAGTAGTAGTATGTAGGTAGACTTTACGAACAGTTTGCTTTCATCATTTATTTGTAGGGTTAATGTCTATTTATAAACATTATGATGATTTTCCTTTAGGGATATGTTGCTTTTCTTTTTAAATGAAATTATTTACATTTTAAAAGTTGAGTTGATTCTATTGAGTAAAATAATAGTAGATCTTCACAGATATAGCAGAAAAAAACACCAAAGGTGGCATACAAATTATTAAATATGAAAATATGTATGTAGTAGGAGAAAAACTAAAATTAGAGTATAATCCATTAAGGGGATAGGATTTTCATTCCCGAAGAACGCGAGTGTAGGGAACAATGAAACTGACTAGAAAGCAGCTGATTCTCACTCCTGACTGCCGTGAGCTCCCTTTCCTTCTCCTCTCAGTCCTCAGAACCAGAGGTCTGGTGTGTGCATGGCGTATGGAGCCAGAGCCTACCAACTCCTAAGAGCTGACGGTTAAATATTCAGTAACTTTGTGAGCCAGTTGTTAAACATAGCCATTATTAAAAATTAAATTTCCCAAACTTACAATTAAATAGATTATATTAGAAACAAATGTAACAAATATTCAAAGCTCATCACTTCCCAATTACTTCACTGCATTTACTCCTGAGGTTATGTGTCTGTTGTAGCTCCAGTTTGGAGATCTAATGGTGCGCTACTGTGCATCTCTTCCCAGCTCCATGTCCAGTGACTTCATGGTGGTAGTTTGAAATCAATCAGGTGAGAGTATTTACACTATGGAAATTGGCAGAACTACACACGAGGGCTGTTTCTTCCTGGAGAGGTGGTTGTTACACATTTACCAGCACAACACTGCAGTAAACTTCCACATCTCTGGCCACGTGACTCCCGGTGTGATGCTACGAGTTTGTAGGGGAAGGCCTCCCTGAAAAGGTACAATGGGACGTAATTGAGAATGCGCTGGCCAGGAATGGTAGGTAAGAGTTGTTTGTCAATCCTGTTATAACTAAGTGTTTTGTGGATGAGAAAATTCCAACTTCTATCTCCTTTAATTTTTTTCTTGTGAAAACTGAAGCCAACTTATTCTTGCTTCTATTATTACTTTTTAATTAAATGTATTTTTTAATAATTTCTTGGGAAGAAATAGTATTCTTCAAAAGTTTGATTACTTTTCTCAATGATGTGAACTTATTCTTAAATCCATAAAATGCAAAAGAAGCCAAAGTAGAGTGATAAAAATGTCAGTTGTTGTAGCAGAATTTATGGCTTTGGTTTTAATACTGGGAGTGTTTTGAAAATATCGTGTATCTTATCTTGTGCACACAGTGGCTCTTATTCAGCCGAGAGAGAGGTTAAGTGAGAAATGAGTTGGCTCACCAAGGATACATTTGTTCCACCCGCCCCCAGCCCCCAACACACATATTCACTCACATACACATACACTGATGTTAATTTGATTTGAAAAAATATCAGGAAACATCATCATCAATTTCGCCTCTTACTAACATGATTATTCTTGCTTGACTGCCCTCTGCTGGAATTCCTGAAATATACACTTAGCCTCTACTACAAGTTGTAAGTGGTATGTAACTTAATAATGTGTGCAATTTTTTTCCAAGGTAAATTTTGTGCAGAAGTCCAGGTATGCAAGATTAGTAATAAAACTGAGGTAAGCATTAAATGTAGTGGTCCGCTGTTGATTTAATTACCCATGAAAAATAGCTGAGTTTTGAATGGATAAAAAAAAAACACACCCACAATTATACATAATGGGTGAACTGAAAACAATAGACTATTACTGAAAGAGAGGAATGCTTTAATTAAACTAAAAGATATACCTAATGCTAAATTAGGTGGTTACAAAAGCTCCACAATAAAGCTGTTTAACTGCTGAGTGTGATATGAGAGACCAGAAGAGTATTTAAATGCACTAATAAAAAATGCAACCCTATTAAAATTATATTGCTATTATTTAAAACTATAGTGAGACTTTTCTCTGTTCTGTAAGCTAAACCACCACATTTACGAATATTCATTTAATTGTTTGAAATATTTAGGATTCTCACTTATTACTAATTCTGATACAAAGATATACCTTTCCTGTACTTAATAAGAATATATTTCTTGGGATATTTACGGAGAATAGTGATTGCCCATATCAGACCTTATTATGTACTAGCTTAGCATATACCACCTCTATATTTCTAAGGCCTTCCAGGGTTAGGAGCAGAGAGAACAACTCTCAGTAGGTCGAGTTGGTGTAGAATCGGCACCGTGAGACTCACACCTGAACAGTATTTCCAGGGAATATTTTTACTCTAAAGTCAAATCCTTCATCTGAGGAATTTGAGCTAGTAAACGGGCCATACATTTGCTGTTCAAAGTCTGATCCTTTATTCCTTTCTCCATATTCCTTTATGTTGTTGTCCACATAGGAAACGAACAAGGAGACTAGAGGGAAAGAGAGAACAGAGCATGATAAAAAAGTCAAAGGAGTAATAATAGAAAAAAAGAGCAAAATATCCTTTCTCTCCCTACACCATTTTTCTGTCATTCTTGTCCCTCACTTGGATGAGATTCTGCAACATCAAGCTTGTAAAAAGCCAAGTTTTCCAAATTCAAGGCATGGATTCGTCACCACCAAACATTCCGACTTAGGTATACAATGACGAGAGGACCTTTTTGGAAGCAATGCTAGGTAAGTCTATATGGATATTGGTTTATTTGAAATAAAAGTTGATAACTCTGTAAATAAGTCATTTTTCTGATTGTAAAAATGACAGTTATGTGCTTTAAACTGAGGGAGCCGAGAGAAGTAAGGAGATTATAGAAACGTTTTCATTTTGCCAAACTAAACACCACCAGCAATCACACAGCGAGCACATTTTTGGTGCTAATTTGAAAGGAAAATATGAAGGCAGAGTTGGATGGTGAAATTTTATTTCACTTTTAAGTGTCATGAGATGAAGTCTTCATCATTGAAGTTTTGAATGGGCTACACCATCTGAGACTTCTCAGAGTAAAATATAAAACTTCATGACATACATGGGGGAAATCCAGATTTTTGGTAAAGTTTGGGTGCACTAAGCTTTTTGGAATTATACATTCATACTTCAGAGTGAGAACATCTATACTAATAATCTATACTAATAAAAAGGTAATATTCTAATTAGACTGGATAGACTGGACGTCTTCCAGACATCCTTCCGGACAAAGCCTCGGTGGCAGGGGCCGAGGTAGAGGCAGTTAGGGGTGATCAGGCAGGCAGGCAGAGCAGTTAGGGGTGACCAGGCAGGCAGGCAGAGCAGTTAGGGGTGATCAGGCAGGCAGGCAGAGTGGTTAGGGGCGATCAGGCAGGTGAGCGATTAGGAGCCAGCAGTCCTGGATTGTGAGAGGGATGTCCAAGTGCTGGCAGTCGGAGATCCCCCCAGGGGTCCCAGACTGGAGAGGGTGCAGGCCGGGCTGAGCCCCCCCCTCTTCCAGTGCATGAATTTTGTGCACTAGGCGTCTAGATAAATATATTTAGTCTGATTTTATTCTGAATGAAGAAGTAAACCCAATTCTATTGAAAGGAGAAATATTAGTCGGGAATAAACAGAAGGACCAGCTCCAATGCCTTGGGTTGAAAATGCTTCCTCCCTGTGCTGAGCATGTTACCAGCACTGGATCTTGCAGGTTTGAAACGGTCCGCTCTGAGGTGGCCGCGTCGCAGATAGAACAGGGTGTGGGCTCCGAGGCCCAGGGTCGGGGAGACCGGCAGGAAGTGCTAAAGGCAGGCCTCTGCGCCTGGCTTTCCGGGCTCCGGACAAGGCAGCCACAGCACCAGCGACAGGGCCTGAGCCCGGTCTCCTGGGAGCCCCTGTCCTACTGCGGACGGGGAGGAGCGGCGCCCGGCCTTCGTGCACTTGGTGGGTGAGGGTGCTCGGGTTCTTTTAACTGAGAGCAACTGTGTGCAACATTCCTAGCTCGCCAGTTCTAAAGAATAATAAATTCTACAGGGTACGGAGACACTATGGAAAAGCTGTCATTCCCTTTGGGTAAATTCCATTGTCTGCGGGCGTCTTTGTTGATGTCCCCAGAGACCAGCCTGGCCCTCGCAGGAGCGCCTCCCACCCTCCCGCCGCGCTGCTGGCACAGCCCGATCCATCCACGCGAGGCTTCTGTAGGCCTTGGCCTTCCTTGGCAAACGCATGCGGAGAATCCTGACGTCTACATGCAGGTGCTATACACCCACAAAGCTGGGCAGTCCTGGGATGTCATGGATCGTTTATTTATGTATTTTTAGCGTCACTAACATATGTACTTGACCTCATGTTTCAAACTGCACCTCGGTGTAGTGCCTTTCTCAGCATGAACTCGGCAGCAGGCAGCATCCTTCTTCTAACATTTTCACCAGAAATGAAGATCAAAAAGCAAGAAAATAAGGCCAAAAATATAAGACAAACTTAAAATGGGAAACGCTCACTAATATGTTTGAAGACACCATGGAATAATCTAGAACAGAGGACTAAATATTTCACTCTATAATTAGATTCCTGCAATCATTTTAATGTCCCTATTATGCCAGGATTTCGCGAGATGAATGATTACGCCTCAGCTGTTGCCTGGAGGAGATATAGATATGCAAACCGCCATTTATGAATCTGTGCTAAGTGCCTGTTATGTATAGTAGCAAAAGGGATAGGATTCTTTAACTAAAGAAATCAGATGGTCCTCACTTGGGAATCTAACACATAAGGTCCAAGATGTTTGGATTTCTCAACAAGGATCCATCTTAAGTTTCCAAAAACTGGAAGCAGCGGGCAGTTTGCCTTCCCTGCCCTAATGAGTCCCTAACGTGTGTGTCTTTGCGCTCACGTTTCTGCACACGGTGGATGTGCAAATCAGTCCCAGAGGTTCATGATAGCACCATACCGATTTTTTAAAACCTATTCCTTGAGATGTAGAAAATGTTATTAAATGAAATATTTTATGGAATGCTAAGTGAGAAAGAGATAAAGGCAGAAAAGCTAATCTGGTGAGGGATAGGAAAAAAAAGACCACTTGCCTGGTAATGTTTGAAAACCCCTGGATTTAGTAAAGTGTGTGTGTGTGTGTGTGCCCGCGCGCGTGTGCGTGTGCGTGGGTGTGCGTGCGTGCATGCATGTGTGTGCGTGTGTGTGCACGTGTGTGCGTGCATGTGTGTGGGCGTGTGTGCGCACGCGTGTGTGGTTTCTCTGAGCTCCTGAAGTGCTTTCATTGCTGTATACCGCAGATTGCACCTGAAGGGCTCTGTATCTAATCCAGGGTGCCTACCCTGACCCATGGAATACATGTGGAGATGGAGACCCAGGAACGGTCTGTTCTGCCTGTCCTTAATCTCCTTCTTCAGTGGCTACTTCAGTAGCAAGTGTTACGTGTTAGGTTCAAGGGTTGTTCTCAAAGCGTAATGTGAGCAATAATCACCTAGCAAACATGTTAGCTGCTGATCCTGCACCATCTCCCATCATATGGATACCAATGGCTCTGGAGAGCCCAGGCCTCTTTGGGGGCGCCATAGCACGCAGGTGATCCTGCTGCAGGTCTGTCAGATGTGTGGGCTACAATGTGGCCCCACAGGAGACAGGCAGGACTGAAAGAATAACATTTCAATTGAAAGAAAAAAAGGAGTGGAAAAGAGAAAAAAGGAGAGCGTATGTTAACTGCAGAATGCCAACAAAATTCACACCAGTTTTCTACTTCTGATTTATTTATTTATTTATTTATTTATTTATTTATTTATTGTTAATCTTCACTGGAGGACAGTTTTCCATTGATTTTTAGAGAGACTGTAAGGGAGGGGGAGAGACACATGGATTGGTTGTCTCCCACATGTGTCCAGACCAGGACTGGGGATTGAACCTGCAGCCCAGGTACATGCCTTTGTCTGGAATCGAACCTGGGACCCTTCAACACTCTATCCGCTGAGCCAAACAGGCTAGGGCTCTCTCTACTTTTGCTTTAGAACAGTAATTCAAAGAAACCTATAAAGGTTCTGAGGTAGTTTTTCTGAATGACAAGCATTTAGTCAAGCTGTCTGCTTATCTCTTTCTTCCTCTCTTCCTCTCCCCCTGCTATCATTTAAAAGACATTATTGGAGTTTTATAAAGAAAACTCTGCACGGTTTTTGGTAAATATATTCCCGAACTGTGGTACTACATGGTCCTTTGTTGGATGTTTTTATGTAGCAGCAATCATAGAATATATCTGTACATGTTCACTATATTCTGCTTTGTCCCTTACATTTTTTTCATAAGCATTTCTTCATTGTTACATACCTTTTTATAGTACTTATTATAGTACCATAGAGGAGTGACAATTAAAACATTTAGTCAATAGGGTGAATGGCACAGTATTCAATAAATCATAGCATCCTCTTATGTCTTTCCCCAGCTTGGCACTCCCTTGCATAGACGCCCAGAGGAAGAGTTACTGGTCCATGTGTATGAACAGTTTGGGTCTTTTTGTATGAACATTCAAAGTTCTTAGTACAAGTTTTATTCTTTTTTTAATTTGATACCTTGATTTTCAAATAGTCATTTTAATTTGCAATGCCATGAACACTGTTTGGGAGTATCCATTTCATTGACATGTATAATGTATCATTTTTTAAAAGCTGGCATTTTTAAATTGCATTATTGCATTGTGTACTTGTAGGTGGATGGAGGGATTGTCTGTTTGTGACCTTGTCTCACATATTTGTTGAAATGTAATGTTTTCTTACCTTTGTGTACTGTTGGTGGGAGTGCAGACTGGTGCAGTCACTGTGGAAAGCAGTATGGAGTTACCTCAAAAATTAAAACTGGAACTCCCTTGTGACCCAGTGATTCCACTTCTGGGAATATATCCAAAAACTCCTGAAACATTAATTTGAAAGATTATATGCATTCCCCCCTCCATGTTCATTGCAGCATTATTTACAATCGCCAAGATTTGGAAGCAGCCCAATTGCCCATCAGTAGATGAGCGGTTACAAAGCTGTGCTACATTTACACCATGGAATGTTACTCAGTCATAAAAAAGAAGGAAGTCTTACCTTTTTTGACAGCATGGATGGACTTGGAGAGTATTTGTGTTAAGTAAAATAATCCAGTCAGAGAAAAACAAGTACCATATGATTTCACTTATATGTGGAATGTAATGATCAAAATTGAGACAGACTCATAGATACAGAGAACAGACTGACAGGGTGGGTGAGGGACTGGATGAAAAAGGTGAAGAAAGGATTAAACAAGGAAAAACCCTCATAGACACAGACAACAGTATGCTGATGACCAGAGGGAAAGGGTTGGGGAGGTAGAAGAGGGTACAGGGGGGATAAAAGGTGATGGGAGGAGATTTGTCTTGGGGTGGTGAACACACAATACAATGTGCAGATGATGTGTTATGGAATTGTACACCTGAAACCTATATAATTTTATTAACCAATGTTACCCCAATAAATTCCATTAAAAATTTTAAAAACATTCAATATAATATGAGCTGAAAACACATTTCTAGATTTTTTTTATGTTTTGTTTGGCTATGGATTGTTAAAAATGTGCAAATGATTTTAATTTTCTTAAGATCCTATCTGTTGATATTCTCAATCTCCCCTTCCCCTTTCCTTTCTTTATTTCTATCATTTTTACATTGTAGAACATATAACTTTTATGTTTAATTGCTGCATTTGTTTCCACTTAATGTATGCTGTTAAACATATGTAGTCCCCACTACTGGCTTTTTGCTATAATTTCCACAATTGTCTCTTTGTTCGAGGAAGTTTGTCCCCTGGTAGTTTCATCAATAAGGGCTCATGGGAAAATCACCTCTGAGTTCTTGAATGTTCAAACTGAATATATATGTGTGTTTTGGTTTAATATCTTTATTCCTTAGGTTGATGTTAAAAAATGTCAATGTGAAGAAACTTGAGGCCCTCTTTCTTTCTTCCCCCTTTAGCAGGTGGCTTGATCTTTTTGTCTTACTGCCCCAAAGATTCTTTTCTTTTTTAAATTCTACCTTTAATATATTTTTATTGAGTTCAGAGAGGAAGGGGGGAGAGAGAGAGAGAGAGAGAGAGAGAGAGAGAGAGAGAGAGAAACATCAATGATGAGAGGGAATTATTGATTGGCTGCCTCCTGCAAGACCCCTAATGGGGATCGAGGCTGCAACCCGGGCATGTGCCCTTGTCTGGAATCGAACCCGGGACCCTTCAGTCCAGGCCGACACTCTATCCACTGAGCCAAACCAGCTATGGCTAAATTCTACCTTAAAAATTCACAAAATTTTCCAGGATGTGTCTTGGTGTTGGCCGTGGTCAGTTCTCCATGGTATATCCTTTATTTTAGGAGACCCAATTCTCATTCCCCCCAGGACATTTTTCTTACATCGAACCTTGAAACATGCTAACTCCTCAGTTCTGATCTTTTTTTCGGGGACTCTAAAATACAGATGGTACATCCCATCTCCTTTCCCTACATTCTATAGCTATTATTTTTAAACCTAAGCTCCATTTTTCCTTAGTTTTGTTTACTTTTTCTCTCCTTTACATATCTTACCATGTTTTCCACAGTGGCTATCTCCCTTGTAATCCTTCCAACTTTATATTTATTTCTCTTGTAATTTTGTGGGGGTTTTGGTATTGAACTAAGCCTTTCATTTTGAGATAATTTAGAGTCACATGGAGCTGTTAGAAATAATAGAGAGCCCCTGTACCCTTTGCCCAGATCCCCTACGATAAAGCCTTGCAAACTATAACACAACACCACAGTCACCAATGCAGCCAAGATACAGAACATGGCTGTCACCACAAACATGCTTCTTGCTGCCCTTTCATAGCTACACCCGCCTCATTCTTGACCTACATCCACCCTATCGACGTTAACTCTGCCAATCACTGATCTGCTATTGTCCTCCATAATCTTGTCATTAGCAGAATGTTACATAAATGAAATTATACGGCATGTAACCTATTAAAATTGGCTTTTTTGCTTCAGCATTATTCTTTGGGAAGTCATCCAAGTTGTTGCAGGCATCAATAATTTTTTAAAATAAATCTTTATTGTTCAGATTATTACAGTTGTTCCTCTTTGTTCCCCCCATAGCTCCCTTCCACCCATTCCCACCCCACCCCATGTCCTTACCCCCCCACTGTCCTCATCCATAGGTGACGATTTTTGTCATATCTTCCCTCGCCCCACACACCCTTCCCCCCGAGAATTGTCAGTCCACTCCCTTTCTATGCCCTTCATTCTATTATATTCACCAGTTTATTCTGTTCATCAAATTTTTTATTCACTTGATTTTTTGATTCACTTGTTGATAGATATGTATTTGTTGTTCATAATTTTTATCTTTATCTTTTTCTTCTTCCCCTTCTTAAAGAACACCCTTCAGCATTTCATATAATACTGGTTTGGTGGTGAGGACCTCATTTAGCTTTTTCTTATCTGTGAAGCTCTTTATCTCACCATCAATCCTAAATGATAGCTTTGCTGGGTAGAGTAATCTTGGTTGTTGGTTCTTGCTATTCATCACTTTGAATATTTCTTGCCACTCCCTTCTGGCCTGCATGGTTTCTGTTGAGAAATCAGCTAACAGTCGTGTGGGTACTCCCTTGTAGGTAACTAACTGTTTTTCTCTTGCTGCTTTTAAGATTCTCTCTTTGTCTTTTGCCCTTGGCATTTTAATTATGATGTGTCTTGGTGTGGTCCTCTTTGGATTCCTTTTGTTTGGGGTTCTCTGCGCTTCCTGGACTTGGAAATCTATTTCTTTCACCAGGCAGGGGAAGTTTTCTGTCATTATTTCTTCAAATAAGTTTTCAATATCTTGCTCTCTCTCTTCTTCTGGCACCCCCATAATTCGGATGTTGGTACGCTTGAAGTTGTCCCAGAGGATCCTTACACTATCTTCATATTTTTGGATTCCTTTTTCTTATTGCTTTTCCAGTTGGGTGTTTTTTGCTTCTTTGTATTTCAAATCTTTGACTTGATTCTTGCTATCCTCTAGTCTGCTGTTGGATCTCTGTATATTATTCTTTATTTCTGTCAGTGTATGCTTAATTTCTAATTGGTCCTTTTTCATATCCTTGAGGGTCTCGCTAAATTTCTCGGAGGTTTCTAGAAGATTCTTGAGTAACCTTACAACCGTGGTTTTGAACTCTATATCCAGTAGTTTGCTTTCCTCCATTTCTTTCATTTGTAACTTGTTTCTTTGTCTCTGGATTTTGGCTGCTTCCCTGTGTTGATAGAGTGGCTTTGTGTGCTAGGTGTTCTATAGGGCCCAGTGGCTCAGCCTCCCCAATTACCTGAGATGGACACTCTTGGTGCACCCCTTTGTGGGCTGTGTGCACAGTCTTGTTGTAGTTAAGTCTTGATTTCTGTTGGTATCACTGGGAGGAATTGACCACCAGGCCAATTGTCTGTGAGGACCAGCTGTGCCTACAATGGGAGAACTTCTGTGCTGGAGACACCCTTATGAAGCAGGACTTGCTTCAGTGGGGCTTTGGCGCTCACAGAGTCTGCCCCTTGAGTGTGTCTCTTATGGATCTGAGGAGTTGTAATCTGGATGGTCCCACTCTGACCACTGGGTACTCTGGCTCTTGGATCTCCAAGGAGGTGCAAAGCCAGCCACTGCCTGAGGCCCCCCAGCAGGAGCTACAGAGAGATCTGCAGATTCCTCCTCTTTGTTTGGGGTTTGGAAGTGTCCAGATGAGGCCCAGCTGTGAAGCACTGGCTTTCTTTTGGAAGCTTTGGTGTTCTTTGACCCAGCTGCAGTTTGTTCAGTTTTTAGATTGCAAAAGAACAGGCCATTCTTATGCAAAAGCCTCTGCTCACAGCTTGGATGGAGTTGTAAATTGGGTGGGGCGGGGTCTCAGGGAATCATCAGGGCAGAGCAAACTGAAATGGCTACCAGTCTGCTCTGCCTCGGAGAGGCCCCGGGGTCTCTGTGTCCCATGGCGCCGTGTAGGAACAATGATCGCTGTAAACACCTCTGCAAGAAAGCCGCCCTCGCATTCTTGCCCGATGCCAGACAGTCCAGCTTCTCCCCATATGAGTCTGGGTCTCCAGAGTCTCGCCTGGAACTGGGAGCAATTGGGAGCATGTATCTCCCTCCTGGTTGAAAAAGACAACACCCCACCCAGTTGCCAGCCAGTTTCACACACGCCTCCGTACCTCCGCACTTCTGCACCTCTGCACCTCCTACCAGTCTCAATGTGCTTTTCCCTTTCCTTCTTGTTGTAGAATTTCCACTCAGCCAGCCTTCCCGGGGTTCTGGATGATGTCCGTTTTGTCTTTTAGTTGTAGTTTTGATGTGATTGTGCGAGGCAGCAAGTACAAGTGTGTACCTATGCCGCCATCTCGGTTCCTTCCATCAATAGATTTTATTGCTCAGTAGCAGTTAGTGATAGATATACCACAGTTTGTTTAACCATTTGCCTGCTGAAGGACATCTGAGTTGTTTCCAGGTTTCAGCTATTATAAATAAAGCTGCTAAAAACATTTGCGAACAGTTTTTGTATGAACATACATTTAATTTTTCCCAGATAAATCAGTGCCCAAGGGTGCAATTGCTGTGTCTTATGGTCATTTCATGTTTAGTTTTTTTAAGAAGCTGCCAAACTCTTCAGCAAAATGGCTGTGTACAATCGTACATTCCCACTAGCGACACAGTTTCTCTGCATCCTCACTAGCATTGAGTGTTGTCAATATTGTTTATCTTAGGCATTCTGATAAGTGTGTAGTTTATTTTGCATTTCCCAAATAGAGGAGATTGAACGTCTTTTTATGTGCTTATATGCCATTTGCATATCCTCTTCAGTGTAATGTCTGTTTATGTCTTTTGCTCATTTTAAAAATTCTATTTGATTATTTTTCCTTCACAATAAATTTTAGATAAACTGTTATTTTAAAACAGCTTTAAATTTATGAAAAAAATTGCAACAGTGTTACAGAGAGTTCCCAGATACCCACACTCAGTACATTTGTCACAGTTGATGAACAAATGTGATACATTGTTATTAACTTAAGTGCTCACTTTACAAAGATCTCTTTGGCTTGTATGTATGTCCCTGAATTTAACCCATGATGACATGTTTAGTCCTTGTGTCTCCTTGGGCATCTCTTGAGCATGACAAATTCTCAGACTTTTCTCATTTTTAATGACTTTGACAGTTTTAAAGAGTACTTGGTCAAGTACTTTATGGAAAGTCCCACAGTTGAAATTTGTCTGATAATTTCTTCATGACTAGACTAGGATTGAGGATTTAGAGAGAAAGATTTCGGGGGCAAAATGCCATTTTTATCACATCATGTCAAGGCACATATGATCAAAAGAGTGATGTTGACCTTGCTCACCTGGCTGACGTAGCGACTCTTTACTCTGCTGAAAAGACACTCCCACTTACTTCCTTTTCATGTTGTTCTCTTAGCTGGTCTCCCTTATTTATGCATTTATTTATGTATTGATTTATTTATAACACTGTGGGCTCAAGAATATTCCTTTTATATTTTGGGCTACAATCCAATAAGACTTTACTTATGCTGTTGCTCTGGCCATAGGCAGCCCTTTCAGTTGGCTCCTGTATTCCTTTGACATGCCTCCACCAATGTGGGGTTTTGTTTTAATTTTTAGCACTTTTTATTTTTATTTTCTAATATTACAAGATGCTCCAGGTTGTATTTTTGTATATTTACCACCCAAGTGCTAGAGCCAGCTATTCCTCTAAGAATCCCTGGTTCCTTTCACTGGAGAATGGTATTAAAAACCAAGATCCAGGTGCTGGCTGTGGTCAGTGGTCCTGGGGCATTGCTTCATATGTGTGTAGACTAACACCCTTGTGTTCAAAAACATAAAGTGTTTCCACATGTGACTACCTGTATCGATATTAGACTAACACAAATTCATACTAATATGTACACTCTAATTCATTACCATGTATATCATTACAGCCTTCTCCCCTCTCTTATCTCTAAAATCCCATTCAACAGAGTTTGCAGCTCCATGGAACCATACAAGACACACTCAGGGGGCAGACTCATTGAGCACCAAAGCCCCATCGAAGCAAGTCTAGCCCCAGAGGGGTGTCTCCAGCACAGAAGTTCTCCCACTGCAGACACAGCTGATTCTCACAGCCAATTGGCCTGGAGGTCAATTCCTCCCAGTGATAACTACAACAATCAAGGCTTAACCACAACAAGACTGCGCACAAAGACCACTAGGGGGTGTACCAAGAAAGCGTAAAAAATGCGGAGACAAAGAAACAGGACAAAACTATCAAGGGAGGATATTGAGTTCAGAACCACACTTTTGAGGTCTCTCAAGAGGCTTCTAGAGTCTGTCGATAAACTTGATGAGATGTACAGGAAATCTAATGAGACCCTCGATGGTGTGATAAAGGACCATCTAGAAAGTAAGCATACACTGACTGAAATAAAGAATATTATACAGACTCCCAACAGCAGACCAGAGGAGCGCAAGAATCAAGTCAAAGATTCGAAATGCGAAGAAGCGAGAAACACCCAACCGGAAAAGCAAAATGAAAAAAGAATCCAAAAATACGAAGATAGTGTAAGGAGCCTCTGGGACAGCTTCAAACGTACCAACATCAGAATTATAGGGGTACCAGAAGAAGAGAGAGGGCAAGATATTGAAAACCTATTTGAAGAAATAATGACAGAAAACTTCCCCTACCTGGTGAAAGAAATAGACTTACAAGTCCAGGAAGTGCAGAGAACCCCAAACAAAAGGAATCCAAAGAGGACCACACCAAGACACATCATAATTAAAATGCCAAGAGCAAAAGACAAAGAGAGAATCTTAAAAGCAGCAAGAGAAAGAAACTCAGTTACTTACAAGGGAGTACCCATACGACTGTCAGCTGATTTCTCAACAGAAACTTTGCAGGCCAGAAGGGAGTGGCAAGAAATATTCAAAGTGATGAATAGCAAGAACCTACAACCAAGATTACTTTACCCAGCAAAGCTATCATTCAGAATTGAAGGTCAGATAAAGAGCTTCACAGATAAGAAAAAGCTAAAGGAGTTCATCACCACCAAACCAGCATTATATGAAATGCTGAAAGGTATCCTTTAAGAAGAGGAAGAAGAAGAAAAAGGTAAAGATACAAATTATGAACAATAAATTCACATCTATCAACAAATGAATCTAAAAATCAAGTGAATAAATAATCTGATGAACAGTAAAAAAAAAAATAAATAAAAAATAAATAAATAAATAAATAAAATCCCATTCAACAGATACCTGACACCTGACACTTACAATCCATTTAATTTACTTATGGATAACTCTAGCAAACATAAGGTACCAGAATTGTTTGCCACACCCTGTAGAAAATCACTGAATCAATAGGCTATTATAGTGCCTATGTATGGTTTCTCTAGTCTTTCATTTTGAAGAGTTTACTTATTTCCTGTTACCTAAATCAGCACCTTTCCCCAACCTCCTCAGGAAGTTTTTTTTAAACATTTTAATGCACCCAGATTGTTCTGTTACATTCTTCATTCTAGTCTGTGATGTCCTGACCTCCTAAGTGTTTTCTTTATTAACACACTAGTGGCCCAGTGCACGAAATTTGTGCACCGGGGAGGGAGGGGGTTCCCTCAGCCCAGCCTGCACCTTCTCCAATTGGGGACCCCTTGGGGGATGTCCGACTGCCGGTTTAGACCCGATCCCGGCTGTCGGACATCCCTCATCACCCCTGTGGGATTGGGCCTAAACTGGCAGTTGGACATCCCTCTCGAAATCTGGGACTGTTGGCTTCTAACCGCTCACCTGCCTGCCTGTCTGATTGCCCCTAACTGCGTCTGCCTGTCTGCCTGATTGATACTAACCCCTCTGCCTGCCTGCCTGATGGCCTCTAACCTCTCTGCCTGTCTGCCTGATTGCCCAAAACTGACCTCCCCTGCCAGCCTGATCTTGCCCCCAATGGCCCTCCCCTGCTGGCCTGATCACCCTTAACTGCCTCTGCCTGCCTCATTACCCCTAACTGCCCTCCCCTGCCGGCCTGATCACCCCTAACTGCCTCTGCCTCAGCCCCGACCACCATGGCTTTGTCCGAAAGGAAGTCAGACGTCCGGAAGATGGCCAGTTGACCCAGTCTAATTAGCATATTACCCTTTTATTAGTATAGATAGATTATATAGGATAGGATTGCTTAAATGGCCTTGGCCCCCACCACCATGGCTTTGTCCGGAAGGAAGTTGGATGTCCGGAAGATGGCCGGTTGACCCGGTCTAATTAGCATATTACCCTTTTATTAGTGTAGATAGATGATATAGGATAGGATTACTTAAATCAGGGCAGGGGAAGCCTTTTTCAGCAGGAGGAGATGCTCTTGGCAGACAAAAACACATAATCCCTATATCTGGACCAATAGCCAGCCATATGCACTATACTGCCAAAGTGGTCATTAAAAATTGAACCACTTTCTTACACCTTACACTGAACAGCTGTTGCCCTTAAAACCCCACCTCAGCCCCCACCTTAGGTTCTGCCTTCTAGTTCACCCAGATTAGGTTCTGATTGGTCAGTTTCTATGCCAGTCAGCATCTCCGGGCCTATCTCTGGGCCTGATCAAAGAGGCGGGGCTGATCAGCAGCCCCGTGGAGGCCCGGAGAGAAACAGAGGCGTGGCTGCTGGTGAAGCCCGGAGAGAAAGAGAGAGGCAACGGCTGATCAACAGCTGCCACTGAGGCTGCAGATCAGACCTTGCCTTTCTCTCTGTAGGCCTCTCTCTGGGCCTAATCCACAGCCCCCTTGCAGTCAGCACTGACTTCCGGTGTTAGGTCGAGCCTTCGGTTGTTACGGACCCTGGCTCTTTACATATAGAGATATCAAGTTTCATTCTTTGTGCTGTAAATTTCTGTGTTTTGAAAAGCACAGTGTGTCATACATCTGCCATTACAGTGCATACAGGACCGTTGGGCCAGCCTGAAAGTCCCTGTGCTTTCCACCCCCTCCGCTGCCCCTGAATACCTGGGAGGTCTGATCTTTCTGAGGTTTTCCTTTCTCCATGGACTCATGACATATGCAGCATTTTCACATTGCCTTTGTTCATTAAAGAGCATATACGTAGGATCTTCCATGTCTGTCTGGGGGCTGGGGGGCTGCAGTGGCGGTGGGGGTGGGGCTTGTGGCTCATTTCTTCTAGTCGCTGAGTAACATTCTACAGGAT
The DNA here is from genome assembly GCF_000412655.1 of Myotis brandtii. Taxonomy (NCBI): domain Eukaryota; kingdom Metazoa; phylum Chordata; class Mammalia; order Chiroptera; family Vespertilionidae; genus Myotis; species Myotis brandtii. Next base: position 697,399 of record NW_005371645.1, read on the forward strand.
GGATGCACTACAGGGTGTTCATCCACTTACCTATGGGAGGACATCTTGCCAGCTCCCACTCTTTAGCAATTATGAATAAATCTACCAAAAATAGTCACTTGCAAGCTTTTGTGTGGACATAACTTTTCTTTTATTTATTTATTTATTTATTTATTTATTTATTTATTTAATTGTTGACAGTATCACAGATGCCCTTCTTTCCCCCCTCATTTCCCCCTTCTCCAGCACCTGCCCCACCCCCAGGCCTTCACTACACTATTGTCTGTGTCCGTTAGGTATGCGTATATGCATATAAGTTCTTTTGTTAATCTCTTCCCATCTCCCACCCCTCCCCTTTGAGATCTGTCAGTCTGTTCCATGCATCCATACCACTGGACATATTTTGTTTATCAGGTTATTATGTACATTAGATTCCACTTATAAGTGAGATCATAGATATTTGTCTTTCTCTGACTGGCTTATTCCACTCAGCATAATACTCTCCAGGTCCCTCCATGCTGTCTCAAAGCATAAGAGATCTTACTTTTCTACAACTGCATAGTATTCCATGGTGTAAAATGTACCAAGCTTTTTTATCCACTCACAGACTGATGGGCACTTGGGCTGTTTCCAGATCTTAGCTACTGTTAATTGTGTGGCTATGAACATAAGGGTGCATATATTCTATCTGATTGGTGTTTGGGGATTCTTAGGATATATATCTAGAATAACAGCAGTTTCATTTTTATTTTTGAGGAAACTCTGTACTGTTTTCCACAGTGACTGCACCATTCTGCATTCCCACCAGAATACCAGGATTCCCTTTTCTCCACATCCTTGCTAGCACTTGTTTGTTGATTTATTGATGGCAGTCATTCTGACATGTGTGAGGTGGTACCTCATTGTCATTTTAATTTGCATCTCTCTGATGATTAGTGACTTCAGCAATTTATTATAATAAAAGCATAATATGCTAATTAGAACAGACAGCCGAACGACCTTCCAAACGTCATTCCGGATGTCCTTACAGACGAAGCCACAGCAGTGGGGGCTGAGGCAGATGCGGTTAGGGATGATCAGGCAGGCAGATGAGCAGTTAGGGACAATCAAGCAGGCAGCTAGAGTGGTTAGGGGTGATCAGGCAGGCAGGCAGAGTGGTTAGGGGCAATCAGGCAGGCAGGCAGAGGCAGTTAGAGGTGATCAGGCAGGCAGGCAGAGGCAGTTAGAGGCAATCAGGAGGCAGGCGAGTGATTAGGGGCGATCAGACAGACAGGCAAGAGGTTAGGAGCCAGGGGTCCTGGATTGCGAGAGGGTGCAGGCCGGACTGAGGGACCCTCCCACCCTCTGTGCATGAATTTCGTGCACTGGGCCTCTAATTTTTCATATTTCTCTCAGCCATCTCTATATTGTCTTTGGAGAAGTGTCTATTTAGGTCCTTTGCCCATTTTTTTAATTGGTTTGTTTGTGTTCCTGGTATTGAGTTGTATGAGTTCTTTATATGCTTTGGAAATTAACCCCTTATCAGATGTATCATTAGTGAATATGTTCTCCCAAACAGTGGGTTCTTTTTTTATTTTGTTTTAATTTCTTTTGCTGCAAAGAAACTTTTTAGTTTGATGTAGTCATGTTTGTCTATTCTTTCCTGTGTTTCTCTTGCCCTAGGAGATGTATCTGTGAAAACACTGCTACATTTGCCTTAGATGGCTTTGCTCAGTGATTAGAGCATCAGCTCTTGGACTGAAAGGTGGCAGGTTTGATTTCTGTCAAGGGAAGTACCTTGGTTGCAGGCTTGATTGCCAGCCCAAGTGGCATCCAACCAATCGATATGTCTCCCTCACATCAATGTTTCTCTCAGTCTGTCTCACAGCCTCCTTTCCACTTTCTCTAAAAATCAATGGAAAAAAATATCCTCAAGTGAGGAATAGCAATAGCAAAAAAAAATACTGCTACAAGAGATGTCTGAGATTTTACTGTCTTACATTTCATGCCTTACATTTAAGTCTTCTATCCATTTTGAGTTTATTCTTGGGTGTAAGTTAGTGGTCTAGTTTTATTTTTATGCATATACATATCCAATTTTCCCCAAAACAATAAAAAATACCCCACTGTATGCTCTTGCCTCCTTTGTAGAATTTTAATTGACCATAAAGGTAGGGTTGATTTCTCTTCTTTTCCATTGATCTATATGCCTGTTATTGTGCCATTATCAGGCTGTTTTGATTTCAATGGCTTTGATATCTGGTATCATGATCCCTCCAACTTTGTTCTTCTTTATCAATATTTTTGTGGCTATTTGGGGTATTGTTTGGTTCCATATTAATTTTTGGAATATTTGTTCTAGATCTAGGAAATATGCCATTGGTATTTTAATAGAGAATGTGTTGAATTTATAGGTTGCTTTGGGTAGTATGGATATTTAAATGATGTTAATTCTTCCAATCCATGAATATGGTAATGTTTCCACTTGTTTGTATCTTTCTCTATTTACTTTTTCAATATCCTATAGTTTTCTGAGCACAAGTATTTTACCTCCTTGAAGTTTACACCTAGGTATCTTATTTTTGTTGTTGTTGTTGCAATGGTAAATGTTTTTGTTTTGTTTTGTTTGTTTGTTTGTTTAGTTTCTCTTTCTGAAAGTTTATTATTGGTGTATAAAAGTGCCATCAATTTCTGGATGTTTATTTTGTATCTGCAACTTTGCTTAATTCATTTATGAACTCTAGTAGTGTTTGGTGGATTCTGAAGCATTTTCTATGTTATCTGTGAATAATGATAGTTTTACTTCTTTCCTTTCCATTTTGAATGCCTTTTATATTTTCTTATTATCTGATTGCTATGGCTAGGACTTCCAGTACTATGTTTAATAAGAGTAGTGAAAGCTCACATCCCTGTCTTGTTTCTGATCTTAAGAGAAATACTTTAATTTTTGCCCTTTGAATATGATGTTGGCTATTGGTTTGTCATGTCTGGCCTGTATTATGTTGAGATATGCTCCCTCTATTGCCACTTTACTGAGAATTTTTTATTATAAATGGGTGCTGGATTTTGTTGAATGCTTTTTCTGCATCTATTGATATGATCATGAGATTTTTATTCATTTTATTTATATTATGTATCACATCTATTGATTTTTTAGTATTATATCAGCCTGGCATCCCTGGAATAAATCCCACTTAGTCATGGTGTATTATTTTTTAATGTATTGCTGGATCCAATTTGCTAATATTGTGTTAGGGACTTTAGCATCTATGTTCATCAGGAATATTGAACTGTAATTTTCAATCTTTGTGTTGTCTTTATCTGGATTTGGAATTAAGATAATGCTGGCCTCATAAAATGATCTTGAGAATCTTCCCTCCTCTTGGATTTTGTGAAATAGTTTTTGAATGCAAGGTGTTAGTTCTTTTCTGAATGTTTGGTAAAAGTCTCCAGTGAAGCCATCCAATTTGGGACTTCTGTTTGTTGGATGTATTTTGATTATTGCTTCAATTTCATTAATTGTTATTGGTCTATTTTGGTTTTCTGATTATTCTTTATTGAATTTTGGAAGATTGTATATTTCTAGGAATTTGTCCATTTCACCCAGGTTGTCCAATTTATTGGTATATAGTTGTTCAGAGTATTTTCTTATAATTCTTTGTATTTCTGTGATGTCAGTTGTTACTTTTCCTCCTTCATTTCTGATATTATTTATTTGGCTCATCTCTCTTTGTTTCTTGATGAGTCTGGTTAAAGGTTCTTCAATTTTCTTTATCTTTTCAAGGAATCAGTTCTTGGTTTCATTGATCTTTTATATTGTTTTTTAGTTTCTATGTCATTTATTTCTGCTCTGATCTTTATTATTTCCTTCTTTCTACAAAGTCTGAGCTTTACTTCTTGTTCTTTTTCTAATTCTTTTAGTTGTAGGGTAAGACTACACATTTGAGGTTTTTATTGTTTCTTAAGGTAAGCTTGTAATGTTCTGAACTTCCATCTCAGGACCACTTTTGCTGTGTCCATACATTTTGGGTTTTTGTGTGTTCAATTTAATTTGTTTCTAGAAAGTTTTTGATATTGTGCTTGATCTCATTGGTAACCCATTTATTATTTAAAAACATGCTATTTAGTTTCCATATTATTGAATGTTTTTGAGTGTTCTTATTATAATTTATTTCTAGTTCCATGCCATTGTGATCTGAGAAGATGCTTGATATGATTTCAATCCCCTGGAACTTGTAGAGAGTTATTTTGTGTCATAAAATGTCTTTGAGAATGACCTAGGTGCACTTGTGAAGAATGTATATTCTATGGCTGGGGTGAAATGTTCTATAAATATCAACTAAATCCATCTGATCCAGTGTGTCATATAAGGTCACTGTTTCCTTGTTCATTTTTTATCTAGAGGATCTACCCAGTGATGTCAGTAAGGTGTTAAAGTCCCCTACTATGACTGTATTTCTGTCGACTCTCCCTTAAAGTCCTCCAGGAGTTATTTTAAATATGTTTATATGCTCCTATATTGTGTGCATATATATTTACCAATATTATATCCTCTTGTTGTATTGATCCCTTTAGTATTCTGAAGTGACCTTATTTGTCCCTTTTTATGACCTTTGACTTGAAGTCTATTTTGTCAGATATAAGTATTGCAACACTGGCTTTTTTCATTTCCATTTGCATAGAAAATGTTTCTATCCCTTCACTTTCATCCTGTGTGATTCTTTTGTTCTGAGGTGGGTGTTTTATAGTCAGCATATATATGGGTCTTGTTTTCTCATCCTTACAGCTGCCCTATGACTTTTGATTGGAGCATTTAATCCATTTACATTTAATGCAATTATTGATAAGTACATAATTATTGCCATTTTTATTCTTTATTCCTATGTTCCTCTCTCTCTCTCTCTCTCTCTCTCTCATTTCTTCTTATTATTACAGCAGTCCCTTTAACATTTGTTGCAATGCTAGTATTGTGGTAATAAATTCCTTTAGCCCATTTTTGTCTGGGAAAGTCTTTATTTCAACTTCAATTTTGAATGATTGCATTGTTTGATAGAATAGTCTTTGTTTCAGATCCTTGCTTTCCATTACTTTGAATACTTCATGCCATTTTTTTTTTCTGGCCTTTACTGTTTCTGTTGAGTAATCAGCTGACAGCCTACGAGGAGTTCTCTTGTAGGTCACTGTCTCTCTCTCTTGCTGCCCTTCAGATTCTTTCTTTGTCTTTAATGTTTGCCATTCTAACTGTGATGTGTCCTGGTGTGGGTCTCATTGGGTTCATCTTACTTGGGACTCTGTGCTTCCTGAACTGTGTTTTTTTCCTTCACCAGGTTAGGGAAGTTTTCTGTCATTTCTTCAAATGGGTTCTCTAGCCCTGGCTCACTTTCTTCTCCCTCTGGTACCCCAATGATGCAGATGTTGTTACATTTTATATTGTCCCAAATTCTCTTCAACTATCCTCCTGCTTTTTAATTGTTATTCATATTATTTTTTTTACTGCTCTGATTGAGTTTATTTACCTTGTCCTCAAATTTGCTGATTTGATCCTTTGCTTTCTCAAACTACTGTTTATTCCCTCCAGTGTATTCTTTATTTCACCTATGTCATTCTTCATTTCTGACTAGTTGTTTTTCATGATTTCTATTTTCCTTTCCATGCTGTTCAGCATTCTTAAATCCACTACTTTGAACTCTGTTACTAGTAAATTGCTTGCTTCCATTTCATTTAACTTTTTTCCTGGAGATTCCTCCTGTTCTTTAATATGTGGCCTGTTCTTAGTTTCCCCATTTTTGCTGTTCTTTGTGTTTATTTCTATGTATTGGCTAGGACATCTATGACTCACAATCGCATGAGCCTTCAATAGTGGGTGTTTTGTGGGACCCAGTGGTGTAGTCTCCTTAATCTTCTGATCTTGGTGCTCTAGGAATGTCCCTTTTGTGGGTTATGTTGGTTCTCCTGTTTTATTTGGGTCTGATTGCTGTTGTCCCATTCTTGGGTGGACTCAGCCTTGGGCTGGCTGACTGTGAGACTCAACCCTGACCTCATCCTGCCAACTGTTATACGGGTGCTGACAAAACAAAACAAGAAAAAAATAAGACCAAGCTGATAATAACATGAAAATAAACCAACAACACCAACAAAAACAACAATAAAGAAGAATTTTAAAAAAAGAATACTAAAATGCAAGAGATCAAAAGAATTAGAGACAAATAAAAGTAATGAAAAAGAGAATATGAAAATAAAGAAGGAAGAGAAAAGAAAAAGTATAACAATAAAAAAGAAAACCAAACAAAATTATAAATGAAATAATAATAATAATTTTAAAAGTAATAATAGTAAAATAAAATATTGAATAAGAAAAGAAAAATGGAAAGAAAGCAAAACACAAAGTAAATAAAATAAAATAAAATTACAAAAGAGAAAATAGAGTTAAAGGAAAGAGAGAAATAAGACATATGAAAGGAGAAATAAAGAAAAAACAAAAATATTTGGATCAGCTATTTGTGTAGCTCATTGGATTTTGATCTGTTGTTGTTTGAATCTGGCCAGTTAGTGTGTCTGTTCTGGGACTCCTGGAAAGTTCTCTGGTGCCAGCCAATGTCATTTGCCACCCCTGCCTGGCCCTTGGCAGCCTCCCATTTAATTTTCTTAACCATTTATTTTTCTGAGCAGAAGTTTGGAATTTTAATAATAATAGAACCTATTTTATTAAAATTTTTAATGGATTGTGCTTTTGGTGTTGTATCAAAAAATTATCACCAAACTCAAGGTCACATAAATTTTCTTCAATTAGAAGTTTAATAGTTTTGCATTTTACATTTATGTATTTGAGAAATTTTGATTTTTGTATAAAGTTAAACTCTGTATCTGTCCTTATTATTTGCATATGGAGCTCCCTTTTTCTAATGCCATTTGTTGAAAATATTATTTTTTTCTGCATTGAATTGGCTTTTTACCTTTGTTAAGTATCAATTGACTGTATTTGTGGGGTCTATTTCTGTACTCTCATTGTTCTTTCACTGTCTTGAGCATTGTTGTTTTATACTAAGAATTAAAATTGGGTAATATGAGTTCATTACTGTTGTTGTTCTTCAATATTTTATTGGATTTTCTATGTTTTTTCATATCAATTTTAGAATCAGTTTGTTAATATTTACAAAATATATTACTAGAATTTTGACTGCAGTTGGGTTAAATCAAGCTGGGAAGAATGACATCTTAACAATTTTGAGTCTTGCTGTCTTTGAATACAAAATATCTCTTCTTTTATTTAGGACTTCTTGAATTTCTTTCATTACAATTTTGTAGTTTTCCACATATCAATCTTGTACTTATTTTGTTAGGTTTATAACTGACTGGACTGTTAATTTTTTTGTGCTTTAGTACTTTTTTAAAAAAATTATATCCCAATTATTCATTTCTAATGTATAGGAAAACTATTGGCTTTTGTATATTCACTTTGTATCCCATAACATTAGGGTTCACTCTTATTAGTTCCAAGATGGTATTTTTGTTGATGATGATTCATTGGGATTTCTGTACAGATATTCATATCATATACCAACAAACAGTCTTATTTCTTCCTTCAGTTGGTACACTGTAGGTTTTTTGTAGATGCTCTTTATCAAGTTGAGGAAGTTCCTTTCTATTCTTAGTTTGCTGAGATGTTGAGAGTTTTTTTTTTTTTAAATTATGCATTGGTATTGAAAATTATCAAATGGTGCAGTTTTAGTTTCCAAGTGTTTTTTTATTTTTCTGCTACCTTTCTATTATTTATTTCTATTTTGATTCCTTTTTAAAAATATATTTTTATTGATTTTAGAGAAAAATAGAGTGAGAGAGATAGAAGCATCAATGATGAGAGAGAATCATTGATTGTCTGCCACCTGGCACACCCCACACTGGGGATCATCCCCACAACCTGGGCATGTGCCCTGACCGGGAAATTGAACCATGACTTCCTGGTTCATAGATCGACACTCAACCACTGAGCCATGCCAGCCAGGCTATTTTGATTCCTTTTTAGTCATAAAACATACTATGTACAGTTTAAATTCTTTAAAATTTATTAATATTTGCTTCATGACCAAGGATGTGGTCTATTATGGTATATGTAGGTGTTTCATTGGTACTTAAAAATACCTATGTATTCTTCTATGATTAGATTGAGTGTTCAATACATGTCAATTAGTTTGTGTAGATTGATAGTGTTGTTGATTAGTTCAATAACCTTGCTAATTTTCTGTCTTGTTCTATCAATTGTTGAGAAAAAGAAAGAGATGTTGAAATCCAAACTATTATTTTGTATACGCCTATTTCTTCTTTCAATTTGATTAATTATTTTCTTTATACATTTTGCAGTCCTGTTATTTGTTGCATATATATTTAGGTTTTCCCCTTCCTTCCTAAGGATCTTTTCATTAGGGATCTTTTATAGAATTCTGGGTCAATGGTTTTTTTCTTTCAGTTCTTAAAAATGTGCCACATCTTTCTGGCTCCCATAGCTTCTGGTGATAAAATCTCTGTCATTTGAATTGTTCTCTGTAAATAAGATATTGTTTATCTTCTGCTGTTTTCAACTTTTTTCTTTTTTTTTTAATTTTTAAAAGTTCGGGTATGATGGTGTTGGTGTGTATTTCTTTGGGTTTTTCCTCAGAAGGTTTACTAAGCTTCTTTGACCTTCAAGGTGAGGGGAGCTTCTCATTGCTGTTGGGTGGTTGTAGGATTACCAGTTCCTCACTGGACCTCAGATAAAACACTTGTTTTATTATCGTCCATGTAGCCTCGACTGACACCACAACAGAGGAAGGAGCCTCCCTGTGACATAAAGGAGTTGACAGTCCTGGGTCTCTATTCTGCTGCTGCTCCGCAGGGACATTGCGTTGTCTTGTGCAGATGGAGGCCCAGGCTTCTCACTTGGCCTTTCCTCCCATGGCTAGTGCTAGGGCCAGTTTTCCCCTCTGTTATGTGGCTGAAACATATTGGTTATTGCTTCAATATTTCTGTCTTGCTAATTTGTCCCTTTTTCTCATTGTTTGACTGCAGAGAAGAGGCTTTTGTTGGGTCTCATTCTGCCTATACCCTTTGGCATTTTCTGGGTTGCTGGCTTCTCCAATATGTAGTCTGATTTTTATGAGGCAATAAAATAAAATAAAATATAGACAAAAACAAAAAGCACGCTACAACACAACAAAACAAAATAGAAAACAACCAAGGAACTCACCACTATGTTATTTCTTGGGTCCTTAGTTCTCTGATGAGTCTACCTTCTTCTCTCAGACTCTCAAAGTCTTCCTATGATTTCATATATGCAAAATCCAGAGGTTTTAGTTATACTTAGTGGGAGGAATAGTGAAAAGTACATCTACTTCATCTTGTCATAAGTGGAAGTCCCTCCCAAATTTTTGCTTTTACATTTTACTTCTATTCTATGTCCCATCCATGCACATCATATTTTACATCCTCTTTTTATTTCTCAGTGTCTGCCCTAATTCTTGCATTTCTGCTTTGCATGGTGTTCTCTTCTTTATGCAGGTGTTCTTGCATTTCCCTGTGTGGTCTTCTCAGAGGTAACTGTTACTTCATATTTTCAGAACAGTGATATTTTGAGTTGTATTTTTTTCTGCTTCACAGCAATATTTTATTTAATTTATTTTTTAAATATATTTTTATTGATTTCAGAGAGGAAGGGAGAGGGAGATAGAGATAGAAACATCAATGATGAGAGAGAATCATTGACCAGCTGCCTCCTGCACGCCCTCTAACTGGGGATCACCCTGCAACCCGAGCATGTGCCCTTGACTGGAATCAAACCCAGGACCCTCTAGTCTGCAGGCCAACGCTCTATCCATTGAACCAAACCAGCTAGGGCCACAGCGATATTTTATGGTAAACATTTTTTAATCTATTGAACAGTTTGCTGTTCTTTAGCACAGCATTCAGGTTATATCTTTGTGTGATGTTGTTCTAGAATCTTTCTTACTGCTCATCAGTGTGTTAGTCAGCTATTTGAAGGAGGTTTGTTTAGGTGAGGGAGTTCAGAATGGGGAAGAGTTTGGGGAGTCCTCCAGGTTCACAACCTGAAAGCTCTCTCCTTCTCTGCTGCCACAGGGACACAAAAAGGCATTCTAACACATATGGCACATCAGGTGGTTATTTGTGTATGCCCACCTCATCTGCTTCTCTGAACCAAACCAGATCAATGAGTCTTTCTGTTGGCAGCCCGGTCTACTTCACTTTCTCCCCCTTATTGCTAGCACTGGACATAATTATCTAACCAGTGTATGACTCTCACCTTCAGTGAGTATATTATTTTTGATTCTGATATCCACTGTTGGTGAGCCCATTCAAAAAGCTTCTTAAAGAATTCTCCTTACTTTTTCCCAATCGTGGCGTTTTTTTGGCAGATCATATACATGTACCTGGGTTATATCTATACCTTATATTCACTGTAAATGGAGTTTTTAGACTTTTTCCTGTCTTCTTGTTGCTATTACATGATTTCCAAAAGAAGAAGGTGAAAAAATGCTGACTTAGGGAGACATTTCTAAAGTGAAAATTTTTAACCTGCATTTATTGAGTACCTAATGTTTCAATATTTTATTTTCATACTTTAAATGAATCAATAGAAGACATACATTGGAAGATGAGGCAACAAAGAACGTGTTGATGGGGTTTGTTCAGGGACAATAATTTTCAATTGGCAATTTAGCCTTCATCCAAATACTTTCTAGGGAAATTACAAAAATTTCCTTTGAATTAACTAAGTGTTGTCTCCAGTTCATTCTTTGACTAGTTGGTGATTTCAGGTAAAGTGCTTTCAAAATTTCTATGTGAAACATTTATTATATGTTGGAATAAAGTTATAAATGCCCTGCAGACTAATTGCTATTACTTCCCATGAACTACAACATAATGCTTATGTTGGAAGACTAAACTTGTATGCTTATTTTAAAGTTTCTGCTTTATGAGGAAAGAAAAATTCCACATATATAACGGTACTATGTTATTTGATTGAATCCATCAGACACATTGTTATAGAAGATTTTTATAGGTCTTCTGTGACAACATGGGACAATGGCACACAGAAAGTGGTGTTTCTTATTTTTCACTATTGATTCTAGGATTCCTACTTCACTACGTCTTACAGTAGACAAAATCAGAGAGTTTATATGCTTTCTTCATCCACAGCCATGCTGAGTCCAGCCCACTATTAAAAATTTGAAAATTATAGAAAAACTTATACATGGTAAATAAAGATTATCTACAAATTTCCCACTCAAACATGTCTCATTATTAATGTTTTAAAATGTTTACTGTGAGTCTTTTCCTATGCAATTTAACTTAATTGGCATCATGCTGTCCCTGTAATTTTATTTGCTATTATTTAGTTTAATTAAATGTTATTCAATGTCATTAAAAATCTTCCCAAATATCATTCTAATTATTGAATATTCTTATTCATTCTTGTTGATATTCATAAAAGCAAAGGCATAGCATTCTTGGGTAGCAAGATATATCATAAAAGTCTCAATCATCCAAAAATTAATATATTAGTATATAAGTAAAATATAATCTTAGAAGTTCAACTTTCTTTTAAACTATTTTGGAAAGAGTGGAAGGAAAAGGTGAAATGATCTTAATATCCATGAAGAAGAATAAATGTTCAAAATATCTAAAATTTATAAGAAGAGAAAAATTGCATGAGGTGATTAATTCCTAGAAATTAAAACCTACTATACTTTAATAGTAGATAATTTGTTAATCAAAATAGTAAGGCATTAGAATAGAAACAGACGAATTTGTCTGTGTGTGCTTAGAAAATTAAAATGTAAGTAAGATGGAACTTTGATTCAGTGGAGAAAGACTGGCTTCTTTGTTGAATGTGCTTTCACACCTGGCTATCCATCGAAAAAACAACAGTCTTAAGCCACTATATAACACAGGAGCAAACAGAATTCCATATGGATACAAGGGTGAATTTTTATTATAAAACCAAAAACCTGGTAAGAAAATTTAGGAGAATGTTTTTATATCTTTAAGGTAAAGAAAAACAATTTAAACAAGACAGAAAACTGAGAGCCATAAGGAAGAGACATTTAAACCCATAAAGATAGTCCTATATGTGAATGTATACCAAAACCCAAGTAAAAAGATAAGTGATTAGCTGGAAGAAAATGTTGCACCACATATGACAGAAAAAAAAATATTACCCGTAATATTACAAATTGTATTATATCTACAATTATATAAACAAAAAGCACGCGTCCCAAGGAACACGTTTATAGAATATGAATAAGCAATTGACAGAAGAGGACATTCAAAGGCCAATAAACATATGAGAGAATGTTTTATTTTATTAGTAACAATGAGATACTAGCTTTTACCCATGAGATGGGCAAAAATTGAATAAAATGCTGGTGAGTTCATGGGGGGAATGTTTATTGGTATAGACCTCAGAAAAGTAATATGGAAATATGCATTTCAGATTTAAAAGTATATCCCCTTTACTTAGCAACTCCACTCCTGGGAATCTTCCCTATCAAAATAAAAGCCCTCAAATGTAATAATATATACAGGATGTTTGTTTTAGCCTAGAATGGCAAAACAAACCCAAAAAAACTGTAACTACCATGAATGCTAAATATATAGGAGAATGGTAAAAACATAGTATGTTTCACCCATATTAGGAAATATCTTAAGTTAATATGAAAGAATAATTTAGATCCACATCTGGCGACTCACAATGGTGTCCATGATGTATATGCTATTGAGTGAGAAAAGCCAGTCATTGAGAAATGTCTATAGAATGATCACATTTATATGAAAATAAGCAATGAAAAACAATAAATGTATATGTATATGCATATAAATTATATGAGCATGAAGAAAGGTGAGGAAGGATATAATCCCATCTGTAAATAGGCTAATCTTAGTGAGGTAAGAATGAGGTAAAAAATACCAAGGCAGTAGCCAAGTGGAAACATACCAATGGCATGTTTTATCCAATGTAGACTATCAAATTCTATTTTATTATAATTTTGCACAAGTTACACATACATGCAGAAGTACTGAAGGGTCTTTTGTATAAATAGAAAAATGAATTGGTGATGAAATTCCAGAGATTGTTTCCTTTGCGTTATCAGTTACTTTGATAGCAGGTTTGAATAAATCTATTTAAAATAACATTTATTCTTATAACTGCACAGTATCCTATGTAATAAAAGCCTAATATGCAAATCGACCAAATGGTGGAACAACCGGTCACCATGATGCGCACTGACCACCAGGGGGCAGATGCTCAATGCAGGAGCTGCCCCCAGCCCACAGGCCCCAGGCCAGCCAAGGTGGGTGCCAGCAGGGGCCCCCCGATCGCCCCGCCGGTCACCCTGCAGAAGGAGGTGACTGGTGGCATGCGCACTGACCAGGGGGCAGATGCTCAATGCAGGAGCTGCCCCCAGCCCACAGGCCCCAGGCCAGCCAAGGTGGGTGCCAGCAGGGGCCCCCCGATCGCCCCGCCGGTCACCCTGCAGAAGGAGGTGACTGGTGGCAGCAGTGGGGGGCAGGGCGGGTGAGAGGGTGGCACCAGGCAAGCCAAGGCAGGTGTCAGCAGGGGCCTCCGATCGCCCCGCCAGTCTCCCCATAGATTGGTCCTGACCACTGGCCAGGCCTAGGCACCCTACCCATGTATGAATTTCGTGTACTGGGCCTCTAGTTATGCATAAGTGTAAAAAATTTGGGCTATGAACAACTTGGTATATAAATCATTTACATTTCAGAATATTTTCTTAGAAAAGGTTTCAAAAGCTTAGGTATAAGACTAAAATATACAAATATTTTGAAAGTTCCTAATATCTGTTGCCAAATACTTTTTACAAATTATTCAGGTTTGAAGAGAATAATTCTTCCATCTTTTGCCTGATTCTATTTTCTATTAACTTCTTATTTGATCATGCCATTTCTTTTTTTTTAAGTTTCTCATTTTCAAAATTTAAACTACAGTGTATATACACTTAAACACGACTGCAAGAATTTCAAATATGCAATACCTTCTAAAAAATAAAACAAGATGAGCTGTGGTGAGATTAACCAATAGTCTCCTGACCCAGAAAAAGCGTTGCTAACATTTTGGTCTCTATCTTTCCCATAAATACCACCCTATACATTTCTTACCCTGGGGTGCTGGCACTATCTACCATAATTACAGGTGCTTTTACTTTTAATCTGGCAATCCCATTTCTAAGAATGTACCCAAAAGTACATTGGTACAAGTATAAAATGATATATGCGTTGTGACACTGTATGTAATGGCAAAGTTTTTTTTTTTTTTTAAAAACTAAATATCTACCAGTAGATTCTCATAATAAGCAGTAAAAAAGATATGAAGAAAAGATACATACACAAATGCCGAGTGATCTGTAGTATATCTTGTTAAGCGAATGTTGTATTCTTTAGGATAAATATATCTTAATGTAAATATAGCAGGGCACACATTACACTTAAAATATATTCACTGTTCATTTGAAATTCAAATTTAACTGGGTACCCTTTCTTTTTATTGCTAGATAAATAGCCCTCTTTGAGAAGACTCTGAGATGGAGGTTAGTGTGCAAGATGTTCGTAGCAGTGCCCCCGGTGTCAACACCCATTGCTGCAGGACAAAATTGGGCAGAGAGAGGTCATGCTGCAAGCACCCCTGAGGGGCTGAGAGCTGAGCACTGTCTGTTGATGCCGTCCCAGCGACACCGAAGGGGGAGCTGGGTGACTGATCTCTGTATCCCTCCCAATAAGGGAGCAAAGAGCCCAAAGTGTGCAGTCCATCCAACCTTTGATTTTCAAATGCATAAAACACAATGTACTAGTCTGGTGTACTTCTTATATTTATAAAAACAAACTGTAAGTATAAATTCAAGTTAATAAAAATAGTTAATGACAAAAAGAGGGAATAGGGCAATGGAGATGAGATATTTCTGAATACACTTTGTTCAATAATTTTGACTTTGGATGTAAGTTTTATATTACAAAAAAAAATTTAAACCCAACATGGGGGGAAAAAAAAAGCCCTAAGAAGTTAAACTGAAAGAAGTAAATCCATATCAAAGGTTGATGATGTAACAACTCAAAAAAATATTACAGCAAGCAATGCTAGAACAGGGTTTTAATTACAAAATATTTTAAACTTCATTATTACTGACATTGTTTTGAGACTATAGTATGTATATTTTAGGATAAATAAATTATGCTAATATTGTTGAAAATCTGAATTTTCAATGTAAGGTAATAGATGTACAAATACAAAAATCAAATAAGTTAAGTAAAAATCAACATTATATTAAAAATGAAAAACAACAACATTATATTTAAAATGAAAATATTAGAATGAGTCATTTTTAAAAACAAATATTTTCCAGCTTTGTACACTAGAAAGCACCAAAAACAATGACAGCTTACTTGTCCTGAGCACTAACTGCTTCTATTTTGGTCTCTAAATACCATTCTGTTCTAAAAGGAATGCGAGGTTCCCTGAGGAATCTGTTGTATGAGAAAGCAAGGTACTTTTCAAAAACGAATGCAGCTGTGGCAGAGAATGTAAAGCAAAATTCTGACTCTGAATACATTCAGATAAAGCATTGATCCTGCCTTTCCCACATGAGCTGGAGTTCAAGGTAACTAAAGAAAGACTGGATGATGAAAAATAGTTCTTAAGAAAGGATTCCAGTTAATAAATGTAGAATGAATGGTATAATTTTTTTAAAAAATCACCACTTGGACAGATTGCAGAAATTATGGAGAGAGAGAAACAATTTCAGTGGCTCCACAAAAAAGAGATCAGATGAATCCAGAATGTGGAACATTCTGAAGAAATAGGAGGAAACAGATCCAGTTTCTTTAACAAATCAACAGCATTTGTAGAGAAAAAGGGGGATTTTAAAGATATTAACAACTGATAATTAATTGATATGTTTTGGACCCTGAATCAAATGAAGCAACTTAATAAAAAGACATTCTTGCCCTGACCGGTTTGGCTCAGTGGATAGAGCGGCGGCCTGCGGACTGAAGGGTCCCAGGTTCGATTCCAGTCAAGGGCATGTACCTTGGTCGCGGGCATATCCCCAGTGGGCGGTGTGCAGGAGGCAGCTGATCGATGTTTCTCTCCCATCGATGTTTCTAACTCTCTATCCCTCTCCCTTCCTCTCTGTAAAAAATCAATAAAATATATTAAATAAATAAAAAAATAAATAAAAAGACATTCTTAATTTATAGTGTGCCAATCTTTAAAATGTTCATAATACACATTCAAGTACAGTTCCATACACAGCTCTTGGTCTAAATTATGTAGATTTTGGAACCTCTTTCTTTGCAAGCCTTAAAAAGGATTAATTTGAGAAAAAAATAATTTGAAGAAAAAGAGTATTCTAGTCATTCTCTAGTTTGGAAAATGAAGGTTATTGTTTGTTTTTTACTTCAGAGTAAATGAATATTGTTTTTTCCTACCTTTTATTTTCTATTCACTCCAAGCTTATTCTCTAATAGGTAATTTCCCTTGATACTAGCATTTTTCATAGGAGACTAGAGGCCCGGTGCACGAAATTCATGCATGGGGGGGGGGGGTCTCCTCAGCCCGGCCTGCACCCTCTCCAATCCGGGACCCCTCAGGGGCTGTCCAACTGCTGGTTTAGGCCCAATCCCGGACCGGGCCTAAACTGGCAGTGGGGCATGCCTCTTGCAATCCGGGACTGGGGCAACTTCACCCGGGCTGTGGCTGCAGCTGTAGGCGCCCAGGAGGGGACCTGGGATGGGGCGGCTTCTCCCTGGCCGCAACCGCAGGTGCCCGGGACTGGGAACGGAGGCGGGGTAGCTTCACCAGGGCCTGGCTTTGTCAGGAAGGACCTCTGGAAGGTCGTCTGGAAGACGTCTGGTCTAATTAGCATATTATCCTTTTATTAGTATAGATTAGATTTGGGGAATCCCAAGGTATTAGTCTCTGCTGTTTTTAAATAGTTTTTAATTATATTTTCTACATTTACTTTTTATACTCCTTTGATAAAGAGACCATAATTTTACAAAATAATTAAGTAGATATAAACAGACATCTCTTCCCACCAGTGCCAGCAAGACCTAATACACATTTCTTATATTTTTGTCTATTCTGCATGGTGAAAGGTAAAGGCATATTTTTATAATTGTTTTCCCCTTTTTAAAAAAAATAAACTTAAGCCTACCAGGTAAAGTCAAGAAGCCACACTGGAAAATAGCTTTCATTTCCCTGATGCTATAATTAACCGCTGCGGGCAGAGAGCTATGGCGCGATTGCTCAAGCTCTTTGAAGTTCCCACACCCACTGTCCCTGTGAATTAGGGTGTTAAGTCCTGGTGTCAGTGCCAATTCTAACTTAGAAATTACATTCTTCCCACTTAAAATTCCTCCTAGAGTTTCCACAGGAGAAATTATTCTCCCTCTTCCTCCTGAAAATTGTTGTGTAATATTGCTGCAGAGGGAAGATGCTTGGTGCCACCCCAAAGGCGGCTGCGTTTCAGCGGAGGCTGAAGTGGCATCTATATATAGACGAGAAAGAGCCTTAGGCTCAGCGTAGATGAAAAGCACTCTGGATGTGTAAGGTATTATTACTACTCAGGCAATTATTTTCACTTTGCTACAAGGTGCAGCGAGCGATGAAACCTGCCCAGCAGCACTGCAGCGAGGCCTGCTTTGGGCTCTCAGTTCTATGCCTCTCACAATGTTTCTCTTGTACCAACACCACCTGTCAATTTTTAATATGTAAAGTAATTTGAGGAATTTTGAATTGGTATTTTTTTATCTAGATGTCCATGGTGGGAAGGGGAATGGCCAACAAAACCCTTGGGTAAAGCTACATGTTTCAGCACCACTGAAAAAGGAGCAGAGCGAGCCTTGCCCGTGGATAGAAAAAGGGAAAATGTACTCCAGTCACACTGAGTCTGAAACACAATTCAGTAGCAACCTGCTGATTTAATCAATCCTTTTCAGTTAAAAAATAGGAATTGGAGAGTAATATGCATGATGAAAATTTTAATAAAACACATTGGGATTTTTTTCTTAATGGAAAATGGAAATGATCTGAAGGCATCCAGCATATCTTTAGAAACCTCCTGAAAAAGTAAAAGCAAATTGTGTAATTGCATCTCAGCCTGTTTTAAGTTCTATATGTTTATTGCAACATAGGAACCTTTGGTGCTTACCTCCTTGGAATCAGAGAGATGCATAAGGGTCACTCTGATGACCTGAGGGTAGCCTTTGGTTAGGTATTTTGATGTCTTTTGTTCTCCTCTGAACACAAAGCCAGTCAGCTCCCTCTCAGATTGGAAGTAGGAGCCACAGTGAACCCCTCCCCACCGTCATGGGCAAGGAGACGCCACTGATGAGACGGGCTGGCAACACCTACAAACAAGGCCCGAGAAGAGGTCTCCTGTTTCCAGTCAGAATAAAGAACAAGCTTATTATGAAACTCCTTCGAAAGGAGGTAGAATTCAGGTTTTCTAATGAGTCGTAGAAGAAAAGGAATTCTTTCTTCTAAGCAAGTGTATCCCATAAAATTTGCTATGATGGTGGAAATAGCCTACATCTGTGCGGTCCAATAAGGTGGCCACTAGCCACCTGGGGCCACTAAGCCCCTTGGAAATTAATTTTATGTAGTTTCAATGGCCCCATGTGGCCAGTGATAACACAGTATAGACATCAAAGGAATGAGTTAACCAAAACGGTAGACATCTCCACCCAAAATGTACTGTTCTTTCCAAGGAAAGGCTGGGCCCATGCACTCTGACAGGCAAGGTGGTGGAGAAGCGGAGTGATGTTGTCTGAGGATCTGGTTCCAGTCCTGTCATACTGCCCTTTGCACAAGTTTTTCTTCAAGGCTAAACTTCTTTAAAAACCTATATAATAAAAGCCGTTCAACCAATCAAAGCATAATATGCTAATGATATGCTAAGGCCACTCAAACACCGCTCACCATGACATGCACTGACCACCAGGGGGCAGACAGTCTACTGGTCGACCAGTCACTATGATGTGCACTGACCACCAGGAGGCAGACGCTCCAACCAGTAGGTTAACTTGCTGTTGGGGTCCGGCCGATCGGGACTGAGAGAGATGGGCCGGACATGCCCTAGAGCCCTCCCGTGGGCCCTCCCTGGCTGGCCAACCTCCCGCATCCATCCCTGGCCCTGATTGTTCACCAGTGGGGTCCCTCGGGCTGGCCTGTGCCCTCTCGAAACCCGAGACCCCTTGGGGGATATCGAAGAGTCAGTTTTGGCCTGATCCCGCAGGCCAGGCCGAGGGACTCCACTGGTGCACAAATTCATGCACCAGGCCTGTAGCCTATATAATAAAAGCCTAAGCGTCCATTACAGCAGAACAGCCAGAATGACCGGTCGCTATGATGTGCACTGACCACCAGGGGGCAGACACTAAATGCAGGAGCTGCCTCCTGGTAGTCAGTGGGCTCCCACAGGGGGAGCACCACTAGCCAGAAGCTGGGCTCATGGCTGGCAAGCGCAGCTGCCACGGCAGGAGCCCCTCTCAACTCCGCAGTGGGCTGGGATGAGCACGAGCAGCGCCGGCCCCGATGTGGGCTCCTCCCTGGCCACCTGCCGCTTGGCACACTGCTACATCCCCCAAGGGGTCCCTGACTGCAAGAGGGGACAGGCTGGGCTAAGGGATCCCTCCCCCCCAGTGCAGGAATTTCGTACACTGGCCCTCTAGTAAGAGTATTAATACCTTGTTAATTTGTTGTGAAGATTAACAGAAAAATGTTCTTAGGACAACCAGCAAGACCTTCTATGTAAGAAGTACTCATCAAATGTTCACACTTCCTCACAATCATTAAAAATATGCTGATGATGGTACCTAGGCCTAAAATGGGCACATCCACTAATTATTATAGGTTTGGGTGGACTCCTGGGAAACCAACCAAAATGTGTAAACTCATTCAGAAGTTAGATTCATCCCATTCACCGATTCCATATTTATTTTAGTGACAGGTTGCATATAGCGTTCTGCGAGGCACTGTGAGTGTGATGGGAGACACCAAGAGCACGCTCAGCTCTCAAGTTCTCAGGGATGTAGTCCAGGACAATCCATGATTAGCTGAGTTGGGAGGTTGCAGTTTGTCCCAGTGACAATTTTGACTAATGGCATGACCTACCCAGTGACAAATGTCTAAAACAGAGATGCCCGCTTAGTGGCAGTAACTCGATATAGCTCTTTTTCCGTCAGTCTTGTCCATTATTGATTTCAAGCCCCTAAAGGACAGATATGTTGTCTTAACTTGATTTACATAGTGGCAGAGTTCACATTCTGTTTTCAAGAGATTCCTTTGGATGATGGTAAAGATTAACAAGTGTCAAACAATGCTTGAAGTACACTATGAATAGTCTTTCTTTAGCAGGATTTTCCATCACTAGTTTCTAACTAGCACTATAATGCCCAGGACAAATGAGGTAAGCTTTTGAACACATATCCAGACGCAGGGTCATAAATCTGAGTGCTGGGAAAGTTATGTGCTGTGGGCCTCGGGCTGGCTGCTTGCCTCCATGCTTAGGGGGCAGGCTGCACAGTACTGTTGGCAAGAGTTTGCAGCAGCCTGGAAAACGTGATGAAAATCTCAGCCTTGTGCTATCAGGTCAATAATTTAAATTCAAGCCAGACATACAATGACAGAGCTCCACTGGTTGTCAAGGTCCCTGGCATGCGCTCTTCTCCCATCTCAAAGTCAACAGCTCTGCCTGGCTGGCTGCTTTCAAGAGGGGAGTTGGGTTAGGAGCCACTTTACTCTGCAGGTGGTTTACTTGAGGCAATGGAGACAGAAAACGAGTTGTCAAGATTATATCCCATTCAGGAAGGGATTTAACTTAGTTTAA
>NW_005371645.1:718333-749008 GCF_000412655.1 Myotis brandtii
GAGAGAGAGAGAGATAGAAACATTGATCAGCTGCCTCTTGCATTCTCCCTACTGGGGATCAAGCACACAGCCCGGGCATATGCCCTGACCAGAAATGGAACAGTGACCTCCTGGTTCATAGGTCCATGCTCAACCACTATGTCACACTGGCCGAGCTTACCTTAGTTTTTAAGTTTTAAATATTCTATTGCATAGCATATTTGAAAAGTGAAGAGCACACCAGTGAAATAGAGATTGTATTTTGTCCTCTGGTGTCAACTACTTTAACTAGAAACACTACAGGAATCTCGTGTGAAGTTTTTGGCAGATGGAGGATTTGAAGGGGTCAGTTAAGCCCAATGTAATTAAAAATTATTTCTTAAATTTGGAAAGGCAATGGCTATTAATTGATTCAGATGTTAAATTCTCATATGAAGTCCTGGCATAGATGCATGAGGAAAGTTTCACATGCTGGATCTTTTTCTCTACCTTTTAACAGATGTAATATGGTAAAGGGAGGTATCTTGGAAGAAAATGTCCAAAAGACTATTATAGTTAATGAAAAAAATTTGAAACAAAAAAATCCAGGCATGAGGCATTTGATTTCTCAGTTGGGATGTATTTCAGGAAGAGATGGCATCGTGCCTTCCCCATCAGGACTTGGTAATCATTCCACTATTCATGAACAGATGCCTTGGTCAGATCCCCAAGTGTAAGTGAATGCATTAAAAGACCCAGGGAATTGGGATATTAATTCTAAATCATTACATATTATAGATTTTCTGGAAACAAGTAGGGAGACATGGCAAGGAGATGAGATGGTAGAGATTGTATCTAACTCTGGGCCAGAAGTTGGTCTCAGGAGATCACCAAAAGAGCTCATTTTAGCATAAGAATTAAACTCTTTAAAAAATATTTAAGCAGTTATTGTCACAGTGTGGAAGGTTGATACAAGACAAAGTAGATTCACGAATGCCTCATGCCGTATAGGAAATCCCTGGAAATACTCTATTAGCCATAGGAGGGTGCACAGATCATCTTTGCATACTTACAAAATACCTTTTCTCATGTAATTTTTGTGAAGGAGATTGTTCAGTAGAGGCTTGAAATGATGGTGCTTGTAATAGGAAATAGTGTTCTAAATACATTGTGGCATATTTTTAAATTTAGGCTTAGTTGCCCTCTCTTCAGATTTTTATATTTTCACTCAGACAATTTAGCACTGGTTAATCTGTGTGTGGATATATTTATTCACCTGAACAATCAACTTTAAGTTATTTTTAAAATCATTTTCATTTTCAGATATTCTGATGATACCATACTTGGGGAAAATGTTCTTGAGTTTAAGAGATTCTGAATACCTAAGGGCAAAATGTAATAATCATTCACATGAAGAATTTCACAATAGCATTCAAAATTGTTTATATCAAGGGCAAAGTTTTTGAGGACATAATTCTTACAGATATGCTCTTTCTTGTGTTATGGCTATGTTTACATCAAACTCCTCATAACAACTCTACAGACTGTATTAAGTGCTTCTTCTACCTCTCAAATGACTTAATATCATTAAGATAGAGTTACTCAAAGTCTGTACAAGAAAGTTTTGTTGTAGAACACGACAGAAATGTATTATAAAATATAGTTTATTATTACTACAATGAAATCCTGACCAAACATTTGCTGCATTTGAGCCTGTTTTTGTTTATTAATTTTGTTATTGCTTATTAGTTTTTTACCCACAAAAGTGAGAAGTGATAAATGCTTTTTTAGCACATTGGTCACAAATAGGAAGTGTGGTTCTTAGTGTCAGTGCAAACCATTTGAGTAGAGGATGAGGACTCTGAAGATACACGTGGATTGCACATGTGTGTTGAAATTACTGTTCTAAAGCAGGGGTGTGCAAAGTGTGACACATGGGACAGACCTGGCCCACTGCTTGTTTTTGTAAATAAAGTTTTATAGGAACATAATCAGACCCTTTAGTTTACATACTGTCTATGCCTGCTTTTGCACTACAATGGCAGACCTGAGTATTTTCAACAGAGATATATGATCTTCAAATCCTAAAATATTTACTATCTGGTTCTTTACAGAAGTTTTCCAACTCATGCTATACCATATATTTTTGTTCCTTTTTTTCTATCAAATGTAGTAACCACCATGGATTCACAAATACAAAAACTAGTCTAACTATCTTTTCAACTGCGATCAGAAATATAGTCTGGGAAAACCTACATGCTTTCTAATTGCCTTTATAGTAAAAGGTCTGTGGGAGTCTGAGAAGCAACTAGGAAGAGCACCACCCCATGCTCACTTTCTTGCCTTGAATGTGAACACAAAGCCTTGAGTTGGAGCAGGGATATTGATCCATGCGGGAAAGCCCAAGGAAACAGCAAAGAGTACCAGTCTTGATATCTTTGATTTTGGTTAATTACAATCATAAGTAAGCCTCTCTAATATAAAATTATAAATTGAAATATTATAAATCTCAATTTGGGGAAGGGAAGGAAATAAAATTCAGAGGGAGAGTTGACACATATTCAATAAAAATAAAAATATGTGGTCTGAATTACAAACATATTGTACTAAGTTATGACTATTCTAGCTAAATGAGACATAGTTCCTTTTATCTCATCCTATCCCTTTTACCTTCTTCCCCCACCTATTTAACCTCCCTTTATTTTTTTCCTATCTATGTTCTAGTCTCCGAAGATGGCTACCGACATATCAACAATTCCTTCCTTCCTTGTGCATTCACAGTGTGGAGCCTATGTTCCCACCCTTGAAGCTCGGCTTTTCTCTTTGACTTGCCATTGCCAATGATATGCCTCAGAAATGGCCAGTGAGGCCCAGATCTTAAGAGGACTGGAAGATTTTTCTGGAAGCCAAGAGCAAAAAGTGATTAAAGGAGGAAGGAGTAATCAGTTGTATCAAATGCTGCTGGTAGTTCAGTAGGATGAGGACCAGGACTGATCCTTGGATACAGTCCGGTGGGTGGAAGTCATGACCTGGATTACAGCAAACTCTGTGGAGTGTTTGGAGCAAAGTCCTGATTAAAGTGCACTCAAGGAAAATGACAAGAAATGAGTACAAATAATTGTTCATCTCTTCCTGAAAATCTAAGAGCAGCTGAAGGAAGGATGATGATATACGGCAAGAGCAATTTTTTAAGGTAGCAAAAATAGTGTTATCTTATCTAAATCCCAAGTAAATTGTAAAGTTCAACCTACAATTTTAAAGACATTATGATCTTACTGTAAAAACAGGATTCCTAAAAGCAAGGTTAATGCTTGGCACACAGTATCTTTGCAAATTATCTTCCTTGTATTTCAGTCTTCATTTGTAACATGAATAAAAATGATTATTTTATAGAGTAATTGCCCAGAAAAAATTTCATCATTTGTCGTTTGAAATTTGATAGTTATTGTTCCAGATTGTTCTATTTGAACTTGGAACAAAATTATGTCAAGAAATATTAAATTAATAAATAAGAATTTTTCTCCTTATATTATCTAATAAAAGAGAAACATGCAAATTGACTGTACCTTCGCTACACTTACAGGTCATGCCCACCAGCCAATCAGAGCGACTATATGCAAATTAACCCAACCAAGATGGCGGCCAGCAGCCATGGAGCTGGAGCAAGCAGGAGGCTTGGTTGCCCTGGTGATAGAGGAAGCCAAAATTCCCACCTGCCCTGGCTGGCTGTGGGCTCCACTCAAGGCAACAAAGTTTCAATTATAGAAGATAAATAAATCCCAGATACCTGCTTCCAGCCAGCCTCCACTGGAAACTTGGGTGGCTGGGGGCTGTGGCCAGCCTGCAGCCAGCCTCTGGAAACTTGGGTGGCTGGGGGCTGTGGCCAGCCTGCAAACAGCCATCAGTCCCTCACCCAGGCTGGCCAGGCACCCCAGCGGCGACCCCCACCCTGAAGGGGATGTGGCAAGCCTGCAAACAGCCATGAGCCATTCACCCAGGCTGGCCAGGCACCACAGCAGGACCCCCCTCCCTGAAGGGGGTGTGGCCAGCCTGAAAACGGCCCTCAGTCACTCACCCAGGCTGGCCAGGCACCCCAGCGGGACCCTTACCCTGAAGGGGCTGTGGCCAAATTGCAAACAGCCATCAGCCCCTCACCCAGGCTGTCCACACCCTCATGGGGTGAGGGTCCCCGCTGGGGGGCTTGTCCAGCCTCCAAACAGCCATCAACCCCTCACCCAGGCTGGCCAGGCACTCAGGCGGGGACACCCACCATGAAGGGGGTGTGGCCAGTCTGAAAACGGCCCTCAGCCCCTCACCCAGGTTAGCCAGGCACCCCAGCGGGACCCTCATCCTGATCCAGGACACCCTTAAGGGCAAACCAGCCGGCCCCCACCCGTGCACCAGGCCTCTATCCTATATATAAAAGGGTAATATGCAAATTGACCCTAACAGCAGAACAACTGGGAATGACTGGTCACTATGACACACACTGACCACCAGGAGGCAGATGCTCAATGCAGGGAGCCTCTCCCGCCTCCTCAGCAGTGCTAAGGATGTCCGACTGCAGCTTAAGCCTGCTCCCCACTGGCAAGTGGATATCCCCCGTAGGCTCCTGGGCTGCCAGAGGGATGTCTGACTGCCAGCTTAGGCCCAATCCCCCAGGGAGCAGGCCTAAGCCAGCCAGTGGACATCCCCCTGAGGGGTCCCAGACTGCGAGAGGGCACAGGCCTGGCTAAGGGTCCCCCCGAATGCACAAATTTTTGTGCACCAGGCCTCTAGTTAGTGGAATAAGATACCAAATTAAAAAATTCTTTATTCTGTGATTTCCCCAAATTTTGTAGAAAAAATGTTAAAATATTGGACGATTATATGTGAGAGATGAAAATATATAAGCAAAACTATAAGAGTACTTTTTGCTTATTATATTCCAGCAAATTTTGTATTAAGTTGACCTATTGTGTCATTACAATTTGTAAAAAAATATGTTAGTATATTTTATCATGGTTAGGCCACATTTTTGGTAGAGTGACTGGAGGTAATTTAGACTGGTAGAGCAAGAAGCATCAGGAAAGATCTCCTTAGCTCTGCAGTGGAAGCTAATGTCCTGGGAATTTCAGGTATGTGTCTGTTTCTATTTTGTTTGAGATCACCTCTGAAAACAGTAGTTTAGGGAAGTAAATCCCTATTACTCTTTTGACAAAAATGTAATTAAAGCAGGAATGGATAAGTGAGTAAGATATTTTAGACTAAATAATTCAAATTAACTAAATAAATATTTATAATCATGTTGATGCATTCTTTAGAACTATGCCCTTTTGTCATATTTCATAATGTTTTGTGTGCAAGTTCAGGTTCATTTTATGTTGGCACCTGTTTTCTGGGTTCTCAATGGCATAACAGGCTAGTGCCAGTCATGTATGTATATGGTGACTTTCGTGGATTGTGTAGGGAATATCTTCTTGTAATTGCAAGTCAGGAGTCCACGGATATATGCATAACTGTCTGTGTTCATGATAGCGTAGGTGTGATTGTCAGCAGTGTTGAGTACTATGTTTTGGTTCCCTTGTATTTCAATAATTAACTACATTTCCTTCTAATAAAGGGGATTTGGAATGGAGTTTCATGTTTAATTTTTTCCAAGCTCACTTGATTCAATTTCCTGGTGTTAAGTTAAAATGTATCCTATTAAAAAGAACGGGACTTATAATGACGTCAATTAAAATTTCTCTTTGTTTTTTGTTACACAAAGGCAAATATCTATGGCAAAAATTGGATATTTTTTTATAAAATAAAGTGTCTTTTGACTTTTGAATAGGTCTGTGAAACAATATTTATAAGATGTAATGGCTAGTTCTTAGTACATTCCAAATATTCTACTATTGCAAGAGAACAGTATTATTTATCTCACCTGCTCACAAATGCCAAGCTTCCTTAGTCAAGCTATAGACACAGGTGGGTGCATCACCACCTAGGTTAATAGCCTTAAAAGGTTGGAAATAGATAAGATTTTTGCCTTTGAAACCTTCTTCTTTTGAAAAAATTAAATAGAGGACTAAAAAATGTTGATGATTTTAACCATAACAATGGCTCTGATTTTTTTTAAATTTATTTTTTTATTGTTTTATTGCTTAAAGTATTACGTATGTCTCCTTTTTTTTCCTGCCCTTGACAATCCCCTGGCCTCCCCTACCCCCCGTGTCTTATGTCCATTGGTTATGCTCTGATTTTTTTAACACTAACCTGTGACAAGCACCATCAAAGTGTTTTTTCATTCTTTATCTCAGTGTCTCACTACTCCATGGGGGGTGGGGGTAGGTACTATCTTGTCTCTGTGAATTTGAGAGGTTACATAACTTATCCAGGGTCACACAGATGGGAAGTGGCAGGAGACACAGCCTAGGTTTACGTGACCTTAAAGTCCCTGCAAGAAGTAATGTGCAAATGGCCTCCCTTGAGAAAGGATCCATAATGGCACAGACATCTGGGATTGCAGCCCATGGACCCCCAGGCCATGCATCTCCAGAAGGCCAGGTTCTTCCCTAAGGCACTCTGAAGAATCAGACAGGAGAGCAAAGAATTCAAAGTGGAGGTTCTGGAGTAGTCACATCTGGGTTTGAATTTGCTTCTACCACCAGCTTCAAGACCTTGACTAAAAGAATTGACTCCTATTACCCCACCTGGGGAGTGGAAATAACGATGATCTTTATACCTCATAGGGTTGCTGAGGGATGAAATGAGATCAAACTTTATAATTTTGACTCAGGCTAGTAGATGATGTTTCTGTAACAGGTGAAGGTAATATTTAGCTAACTGAGGATTCAAATAGCAGAAGCCAGGGGAGCATGGGATGGAGGAAAAATACAGGCACACCTCAGAGCTATTGCGGTTGGATTCCAGACCACCAATAGAGCAGTCTCCTGAGAGCCGGTCCTAATCTTTTGGCCGGTGGAGGGTCTTGCATTCAGTTTGTGTGGAACACAATAAAGCGAGTCGCAATAAAACCGGGTGCACCTGCATAGGCTTTGGAGCCAGGCAGATTTCAGTTCGCATCACAAAACTAATGTTTCACCTTTCTGTATCTCCAAGAAGAATTCGCTTAAGAAAGGTACTTCTGAAGAAATGTGAGTCAAGCAGGAATGGGGTAGGGACTGATTGGGATGCTTTTGATAAAAAGCTCGACTATCTGGATATTATTTTGATAGATTCTTCAGTAGTTTGATATTTTATGACCTATTAATATTTCTGGTAAATTTTGATGTTTACTCCCTAGTGATGCATTCTCAACAACTGTTACACCAGTTTTTAATTCATACCACAACGTCCTTAAAATGCTATGAGCCACCTTTTTCTCACATTAAATTGGGACTGTAATATGAGACAGTATATGAAAAGTTCTTTGTGCAATGCTTAGCACTCAGTTGATAGCAACAAATGGTGGCTGTTTTACTGTTTTTCATAAAAGCTCTATCACTTATTTAGTCATTCATTCCTGTTGTTTGGGTACCTGCTACAGGTAGAGAGTGGTCCCTGAAGTAGCAGCACTTACTGTCTAGAGATAAACACAAATAACTATATAAGCCAATAATAAGATGATATAATTGCAGATTTTTTGTGACAAGAGCTTCTTTCAAAACTAAGCCATGAAAGAATAACTTGGTGCCCTTCTGTAAAGAGAAGAGACAGGCTGAGGTTTGAAGGATGGGAAGGAGTGAGCCAGGCAAAGAGCAGAGGGAACAGCAAGTGCAAAGGTGTGGAGGTGGGAAAAGCTTCACTGATTTGCCTCTGAGCAATACAAAAACCTAAGAGAGAGGGAGGGGCTGGGCTCAGAGAAATGGGCTGGGGCCAGGCAGTGCAAGGATTACTGAGGAGCTGGATTTATTCCACACATGTAGGCTAGTCACCTGTGAGTTTAAGCTGATAAGTGGCACAATCTTCACACAGGATGACAGTGAAGGGATGGAAAAAAAATTTCCATGCAAATGGACCTCACACAGGATGACAGTGAAGGGATGGGAAAAAATTTCCATGCAAATGGAAATGAAAAAAAGCTGGTGCAGCAATATTCATATCTGACAACATTGATTTCAAAATGAAGGCCATCACAAGAGACAATAAAGGTCACTACATAATACTAAAGAGATTGATCTACCATGAGTATATAAGCCTGGTAAACATATATGCATCCTATATAGGAGCACCTAAATATATAAAAAATCTTCTGGAAGACTTTAAAATAGAGATCAACAGCAGCCCAGTCATAGTAGGGGACTTTAACACCCCGCTGACTGCACTGGATAGATCTTTAAGATAAAAAAATCATCAAGGAAACAGTGACTCTAAAGGACACACTGGATCAGATGGATTTAATGGACATTTACAGAACATTTCACCCCAAGTTGCAGAAAAACACATTCAATACATTCTTCTCAAGTGCACATGGGTCATTCTCAAAGACAGACCACATGTTAGGACACAAAACAAGTCTCTACAAGTTCAAGAAGATTGAAATTATATCAAGCATCTTCTCGGATCACAAAGCCAAGAAATTAGAAATCAACTACAGTTAAAAACCTCAAAAACATTCAAACACATGAAGGCTAAATAGCATGTTATTAAACAGTAAATGGATTACCAATGAGATCAAGAAATCAGAAACTTCCTGGAAACAAATGAAAATGAACACAACAACCTAAAATATATGGAACACAGCAAAAGCAGTCCTGAGAGGAAAGTTCATAGCACTACAGACCTACCTCATGAAACAAGAAAAATTAATAATAAACTATTTAACCCTACAACTTAAAAAATTAGAAAAAGAAAAACAAGAAAAGCCCAGAGTAAGTAGAATGAAGGAAATAATAAAGATTAGAGCAGAAATAAATGATATAAAGGCTAAAGAAAAACAATGTAAAAGGTCAATGAAACCAAGAGCTACTTTTTTTTCTTTTAAAGATAAACAAGATTGATGAACTTTTAGCCAGATTCATCAGGAAATAAAGAGAGAGAACCCATATAAATAAAATTAGAAATGAAAGCAGTGAAGTAACAACTGACATCACAGAAATACAAAGGATTGCAAGAAAATACTATGAACAACTATATGCCAACAAGCTGAACAAACTGGAAAAAATGGACAAATTCCTAGGAAAAGTCAATCTTCCAAAATTCAATAAGGAAGAATCAGAAAAGCTGAATAGGCCAATAACAACTGATGAAATTAAAGCAGTAATTAAAAAAAAAATCTCCCAGCAAATAAAAGCCCTGGTTGGGATTGTTTCACAGAGGAGTTTTACCAAACCCCCAAAGAACAATTAACACCTATCCTCCTCACACTATTTCAAAAATTCAAGAAGAAAGAACACTTACAACCTATTTTTATGAGGCCAGCATTATCCTAATTCTAAAACCAGATAAAGACACTACAAAGAAAGAGAATTACAAGCCAATATCCCTGATGAACATAGATGCTAAAATCCTCAACGAAATTCTGGCAAATCATATCCAGCATTATATTAAAAAGATCATACACCATGACCAAGTGGGATTTATTCCATGGATGCAAGGCTGGTACAATAGTTGCACATCAATAAACATGATACATCACAAAAACAAATTGAAAGACAAAAGTCACATTATCATATCAATAGACACAGAAAAAGCATTAGACAAAATCCAACACCCATTTTTAATCAAAGCTCTCAGCAAAGTGGAAATAGAGGAATCATAACTCAATATAATAAAGGCCATATATAGCTAATGTACAGTCAACATCATACTCCATGGGCAAAAACTAAAACCATTACACCTAAGAATAGGAATAGGACAGGGATATCCGCTTTCATCACTCTTATTCAACATAGTACTGAAAATCCTAGTCACAGCCATCAGACAAGAAGAAAACATAAAAGGAATTCAAATTGGAAAGGAGGAAGTATGATATTGTACATAGAAAACTAAGAACTCCACCAAAAAAACTACTATAGTAAATGAACTTGGCAATGTAGCAGGACACAAAATTAACACCCGGAAATCAGTGGCACTTTTATACACCAACGGTGATCTCTCAGAAAGTGAAACTAAAAATAAAAAATCTCATTTACCAAACAATTTTATTATGTGGCAGTTATCAGAGTCTGGTGGAAAGGGAGAATGGGGAAGTCAGTGTGTAGTAGGTATGGAGTTTCAGTTTGGGGAGATGAAAGGGTTCTAGAGATGGATGGTGCTTGTATAATATCATAACTGTACTTAATGCCACTGGACTATACATTTAAAAGTGATTCAAATGGTAAATTTTGTTATACATATTTTGCCAAAATGTCTTAAATTGCAACAAAAGAAATCAATATGCATATAAAGCTTTGTGTTACCAAACAGTCTCCAACTCCGACACCAATCCTTACGAATCCTGTCAGAGGGCACAGAGGGATCAGCCCAGGCTGATTGAAAGGGATGTTCCTGCTCCTCAACAGTGTAACAGAGTGAACTGCTCAGTGTGTCTGAGTCCATCTTGTTCCAGCGCAGAGTCCCCTGGCCTTCGGCCTAACAGCTCCTGCTTCCGACAAGCTAATCATCGGAGAGACTCCGATTGGCGCTTGCGTTTTTACAATAACAGCCCCTCCATTTTTCTTGGCAGAAAAGAAGCCTGAACTTCTTAAGATGGATTCGAGAATTAGAACCCCCATCTTCTTGGTTGGTACCTTCCTGATCAATAAATATTTTCTTACTCCGAACTCTGAGTTTTGGCCTGTCAGAGCATTGGGCACACGGCCTTTGAACCAGTAGCAATAATGCAGGGTGTCAAACAAACAGCTGGCAACAGTCAGTCTTCAGTTAATATTTTGATATTTTGTTCACCATTGATTTCTGCATTCATTTTGATTTTTTGAGATCATGCATGAAAATATGATTTATCTTGATTATTTATCTTGAGACTGTTTGGCAACACAAAGCTTTACCTCTAACCTGCCTATAAATTACATTTCTCTCTTCTCTATTGGGTGTTTTGGGTATTTCCTTAACTATCGTGTGCAAGGCCACGCTTGCTCACCACTTCGTTTATGCTGTAAGTACTATCACTATTCACCTCGCTAAGTCTGTGCTATCTTAGCCGTCTTGAGCGGCCCAAGCGTTTCTCAGAAACATACTGTTTTCCAGGCTCACCCTGGAGAATGGCCTATTGTCCCCTGTTGCTGTGACGCCTTCCTGATCCTGTCAGGATGCCTGTCATTGCCCCTCCATTCCACTCCTCTCTCTCCTCAGGACACAGTCAGGGTGGGAGGAGGCAGGAACCTGCTGTTTCCATCAAAGTTCTCTCCCTGCCCTCTCTTCCTTCTGCCACCATCCATGTATGTACCTCTAACCTGCCAACAAATGACATGTATCTCCTCCCTATCTGGCAAGAAAGCAACTTCATGCCATTTATCTATGGTTTGAATTCTGTGCTCTAGGACCTCTAAAATCTGGGTATTAATAACTCAAACCAAGTTTTAAGAATGAAGCAAAACTCATTTTCTCCATAAAGTGCCTAGTTTTGCATAGTAAGAGCACTTCGGCATTTAGGTTATTATATCTGTTATAGTTTCACAAAATCCACTCAGAAATGTATTTGGTGGCTTTATATAGGCTCCCCCCCCCGAAAAAACTGAAGGGTTAAGGGAGTATAATGGGTTCAAGAAACCCGGAATGGCCAAGATAGCCAGATAGCCCCCTGAGTTCCTGGAGTCAAGGGTCTGGAGTCCAGCGTGACCAGCCCAGGAAGGGCCAGCTTCTTCCCTAGGATGCTACCTTGCTTGCTGGTTAAAGGCATGAGCTTGGGAATCAGATGACCTGGGTCTGAACCTCAGCTCATTCACCCCTCCTAGGAGACACTGGGGTATTACTTCACCTTCCTCAGCCTGTGTTCCCTTCTTTACACTTCCTAATAATTACAATCCCCAGGTCACAAGGCACCTAGCTCACAAGAATACCAAGCTCACCTGAGACCATTCCCTCATCCTTAAAAGGTGATATTTGGCACTGAGAGTGAAACATGATCCTGCATGCAAAGCATCAGGCATGGTGCCTGGCATAGAGTAGGTGTTTAATAAATGAAAGCTATTATTATTTTCTCCATTTATGACAGAAAAACAAATATCTCCCCTGGCTGATTCATAGTTTGTTGAAAGACTGAAGTGATGTCATAGGTATGAAGAAATGGTGTTATATGTTATAAGGGTTAGGCCAATATAAGGGATTCCTTTGCAATGATTTCCAAGTATCATTCAGTGACTAATAACCATAATTGGAGAGTATTCAGAAGTCAAATCTTTTAATGATTCTCGGCCATGTTGAGTTGTTCTGTGACTATTGCAGGAGCCCACAAGCCCACTGGGCAACAATCCATGTAGTCTTTATCCATTTAATGAGCATCTACTCTGTATGGAGCAAGGTCTGGCATTGTTCTAGAAATATGGGTCAGTGAATAAACCAAATGCAGAGTATTTTAGCTTTGGATATAGTGACTATGAAAAGCGCATAGATGTCCAGGAACCATAGAGTTGCAGGAAGAGGGAAGCCTGGTTGGGAGATGTAAGTGGAGAAATAAGCAGAATACATATTATACAAGGCCAAGCTGGGCATTATCTTAAAATTTAATTCTAACCCCAAGTCCAAAAAAAATTTTTTTGTTCTCTTGTAAGAAACATGAAAATAAATGGATCATCTCCTGTTTTCATTCTTTAATGTTGGGGGAGGGAGAATTTGAGGAAGAGAAAAAGAAGTCACTCAAGTTGATAATCTAATTAAAGGAAAAGGGTATTACTCATCTTGCTAAGTTTTAATTGGGCTTTGATTGAAAAAGCAAATTTTATAAACTTAGCTAATGTTTAATGAGTCATTTAGTTGAACTATGGTCCATTTACATAAAACATAAAACAACAAAAATATTCTAAATTGTTATGTAAATACTCTTTAGTAGATAATATGATAAAGAAGAAAACAGGAATCGCCCTAAACCCCATCACTAACAAATTCCAAAGGTAAGAGATCCCACCACCAAAGATCATTATTGCAGCGTTAAAATCATTTCTCATTGACTCTTTCTCATAAGCAATGTTTATAATTTTAATCAAGACCTGAGTGCTGCTATATATTAAGTTTAATATTCTATTTTTAGCTTGCTGTTCTATTAGAAGATCCTTTAATTTTCAGCATTTGTTCTCTAATCATCTTTAGAAAAATTATTTTTAATGTTCAGTAAATGTTTGACATTTTACTTAGCAATAGGTGTGTAAATATATATATGTATATACATATATATGTGGATGTATGTATGCTATCTAATTTTTTTAGAAAAATATCTTAAAAGTAAAATTACTGGGTCAAAATGTATAAATATGCTAAAATGCATGATCTAACTGCATACCTGAGGTAGATGCTGCCATTTACACTCTCAGCATCCACTAAAACAGTTCATCTCACAGTGCTCACAAAGGAATGTCTGGTTATTACTTGCCAATAGGTTAAACAAAATACATCATCACAATCTTTTCTTTGCACTTTTTATTATAAATAATATTGAATGTGCTTATGGATTCTGATTTTCTTAGCTTTTCAAATATCTTAGCAAATATTTATAATTTTATTCCTTATTTCTTATAGTTATAACAATGGTCATAGTGGCCCGTGGACAGCAGCAAAATTTCTGCAAGCAAATATATGGTACACAACAACTAAAACAGAGCAGTTGGGGGGAAAGTTACATGAATTATAGTGTGGCTGTTAAAAGAAAAATATAAAATTGCATGTTTTTGGATGATTTGAATATGTTCATCATTTGAAACCATTTTTCTAACCTAAGTAGAGAATGAATAAAGTTCCCTGTATATTTTTGACTAAATCAAAGTCTTTTCAAAATGAATTCAAAATAATTTTGTAGATTACATCTCAACATGTATTTCTAGCTGTTTCCGTAAATTACAAAAACTGGTTTCTTTCACCAATCAGCAGAGTAATTTCTAAAGCAATGTATTCTTTTTTAACAATTCAAGTAAACATAGCACATTCTTATTACTAATTTCCTTCTCAACAGCACACACCTTGGGATCCTAAACTAAACTATTTGTTTGACAAGTTTAGGTAGACAGAAGATGTTTCTGAAGCACTTATTTCCAAATTCAAGGAGTACGTTATAAAATAGCTTTGAACGGCCTGAAGTTATTCTTCATCATTTTTAGAATCTTAAAGATATCCTGTAAATTTTTTACTCACCCCTTCAAATTGACTTTTCACTTCCTCAACAACATAGGGAGTGTGTGGTAGGAAACGTAAGTGCTGCAGGCTCTGCTGAGACACAGAAATAGAGATTTGTTGGAATGACTACAGCTATCTTGTCAGTGAAAGGCTTTTGGAGCCAAAATGTTCTAATTCCAAAATTATGAGCATGTGACAAAATCTGATTTATATTGCTTTGTGAAACTAGGGCCTCCATATACACAAGTTGATAGACTGAAAAAAAATGGACATGGGCAAATTAGGAGTCTACCTTAATTCATCGTTTAGCAATCATTAAATGGGAGTCTTAGACTCATTCTGTTTTAGAGCTAGAAGCTCTGAAAGATAATGTATGAATCTTCAGGTTTTAGTCTCAGAGACATTTACAATGGGAACAGAGACAGAAATGTTTTGTTTGAATTAGGCAGCCAGTCCACTTTCACTCGCGTTGTCTTTTCTCCTTTGCTGGTTGGCACCCCCACCCCCCCGCCCTCAGGTTCCATAGCGTCCTTGCTGTTCTCGCTTTCAGAGGGAGACTTCGCAGTGGGACAGATGAGTGGGAAATTTCAGCTGTACACTCCAAATTTGTTTAATTTTCTGAAACCATTTCCTCGTCTGTAAATTGAGGATGGTGGTGACAAAAGCACCAAAGCCATTGAGTATCATGTGAGTAAATTGCATTTAAGTCAAGAGCCTGATATGATGTCATTAAGTGTGATAGTAGTTAATAAAAGAAGTTGACTTCTTTTCTGTTAGATTTCCCCTAGGCCAGTGATGGCAAACCTTTTGAGCTCCATGTGTCAGCATTTTGAAAAACCCTAACTTAACTCTGGTGCCGTGTCACATATAGAAATTTTTTGATATTTGCAACCATAGTAAAACAAAGACTTATATTTTTGATATTTATTTTATATATTTAAATGCCATTTAACAAAGAAAAATCAACCAAAAAAAATGAGTTCACGTGTCACCTCTAATATGGGTGTCATAGGTTCGCCATCTCTGCCCTAGGATGTAGACCAACAAAGGTCCATGTTAAAAGAAAACCTCCCAAATATATCTTTTTTATTGATATCATTTTAGCACAATGTTTATGATTATAAAAACACATTGAGGAATATCAGTTTTTTCATTAATGTGAAGTAAACATTTCTAATATATGGTCGTTTTCCTTTACATGGAGTAAAGAGAGTATATGGTAATTTTATGTAATAATAGTTATACCATTTTTTTATAATACTGTTTTTATTTTAATATGTATTCAAAACACTGAAACATCAAGTCCTTGATTTCGTGGTGAGATCAAGTTTTCTTTTTAAACTAGAGGCCCGGTGCACAACATTCATGCACTGAGGGGGGGAGCAGGGGAAGTCCCTCAGCCCGGCCTGCGCTCTCTCACAGTCTGGGACCCCTCAGTGGATGTCTGCCTGCCAGCTTAGGCCTAATCCTTAGCTCTGTCTTGGAGGTGGAAGAGGCTCCTGCCACTGCCGCTGCACTTGTCAGCCATGAGCCCAGCTTCTGGCTGAGTGGCGCTCCCCCTGTGGAAGTGCACTGATCATCAGGGGGCAGCTCCTGCATTGAGCGTCTGACCCCTGGTGGTCAGTGCACATCATAGTGACTGGTCGTTACGC
The DNA here is from genome assembly GCF_000412655.1 of Myotis brandtii. Taxonomy (NCBI): domain Eukaryota; kingdom Metazoa; phylum Chordata; class Mammalia; order Chiroptera; family Vespertilionidae; genus Myotis; species Myotis brandtii. The sequence goes on from NW_005371645.1 coordinate 734,173, forward strand.
TATTTGGTCGCTTTGCATATTAGCCTTTTATAATGTAGGATGCATTTAATCAGGAAAAAATAAGATTGATTAAAATCAATTAGTAAATGATAGTAGACATTGCATACAAACATGGCAAGAATTATGAATTTGATACATGAGTCCCTCTGATTCGAAAACCATTAACCTAAGAGAATATTAAAGGGTATTAAAGATTATTGTCACTGAGAATCTCAAAAAAGAATATATAATCATTTTATATTATAGTTAAGGATTAATATCAGAATGTGGTCCACCAGTGTTTTAAACTTTTTTTAGACTTTATTCTTTAGCTCTTTGTTTCCTTTATTCTTTTCTTTTTTTAAAAAAATATATTTTATTGGTTTTTTACAGAGAGGAAGGGAGAGGGATAGAGAGTTAGAAACATCAATGAGAGAGAAACATCGATCAGCTGCCTCCTGCACACCCCCTACTGGGGATATGCCCGCAACCAAGGTACATGACCTTGACCGGAATCGAACCTGGGACCCTTGAGTCCGCAGGCCGACGCTCTATCCACTGAGCCAAACCGGTTAGGGCTGTTTCCTTTATTCTTAAAGCCTACTTTTTTTCTTGTTTATTCTGGTAAATTATATAATAGATATTTGCTTTCTCCTAGGGCCAAAAGATTTGTCTCCCATTACAAAACAGTAGAGAACAAGCGAATAATGTTTTTCTGGGTAGTGCTCAGGTGATTATTTTATCCAAGGTAGGAATCTCAGAATGAAGAGCGAAAACTCATTTACAGATTAGACAATAACTTGGGTAAATACTCAACTTTGCAATAAAAAGAAATTCCAGATACTCTCAGAATGCAAGTGTCAATTTAGGCCCTTGTCTACTTTTCCATGAAACAGTCTTTAGTATTTGGAGTTAAAGAATTCTCATTGCCCTAGCTGGTTCCACTCAGTGGATAGAACTTCAGCCTTGGGACTGAAGAGTCCCAGGTTTGATTCCCATCAAGGGCACATGCCAGGGTTGTGGGCTCGATCCCCAGTAGGGGCATGCCAGAGGCAGCTGATCCATGATTCTCTCTCATTGATGTTTCTATCTCTCTTCTCTCCCTTCCTCTCTGAAATCAATAAAAATATATTTTTAAAAAGAATTCTCATTAATGTTCTTTTGATAAAAAATAATCCCTAGTAATTTGGATAAAATAATTCAGTTTTCAGTTTATTGTTTCCTCAAAATAACACAAAAATGAAATATAAAGTAGAAATCAGTTTATGTTTTTAGGCAATGAAATTTTTCTTCCTAATCCTGAATTATAATTTTTTCCATAATTTTGTTCTAGTATTTTCTGAAAAATGTTCTTATTTATTTTCACTTTTTGCAACTCAAAAATATTATTGAAAATGTGGTTAAGATTTAGTCTGAGGACCTATTTCTTGTTAAAAGAAATATACCTTTTTAGCTTAGGTTTCCTTTTTGAAAAAGCTCAAAGCACATTTATTGGCAAAAATCCCCCTTTTGCCTGAGGCAAAGCCTAGTGAAATTATGCCATATGAAAGAGATTATTAAATATTTTATTTTTCTTTTTTGCAAGCCATGAGCAAACATTTACAAGGTTCTTCTTCATCCTGAAGTTTATTTTTATAAACCTCTGCCAAAGCACTTCTTGTTCTGGTCTTCCTAATCATGTTTCTTTAGTATGTCTTGAATGCTTAAAACTCAACAGATAATTAACCTCCTCATTTTTCCAGGTTACATAAAAGAATGACCCTGTCCACTCTGCTGAAATCTTGCTCTATTCTGTCCTTGTCTTTCAATATTATCCATCATCTCAAATCTGTTCTAAAGGGTAATGTGCATATTTACATAGAGCGCCTTCTTCGGGAATGTGTGGCTATTGGCATAGCTTTGGTTGCTTATAATTTCAGTTGTTATTCATTCTGGAGCAATAGAACTAAGTTTGAGGAATAATAAAACACAAATTTCTTACTGAAACATCACCTGAAATATGCATATCCGTTCATAAGTTGATTTGGTTTAGATGGTATTTTTTCTCTGTTTGATGTGTAAAAGAATTAATGTTTGGATGCCTACCATAGGCCATGTACAGCCATGGCATTTTAGATATGTTCTTCTAATTAAAATCTCAAAACAGCTCAATGTTGTTTGATGAAGTTCATCATACATAGATTAAGTTGGCATATTTTTCTGAAAGCTTTAATAAGTACTTTAACAAAATTGGTGGTGTCTAGAATATAGTCTCTTAGGATAATTTATTTAAAAATTATAAACTATGTGTATGATGGACATTTTTTCATTAATCACATGGTATTAGCCAAGACTTCTGATTTATAGTCACAGATGCTCAGTTCATAAATCATTTCAATTTTGCCTCTGAAGTTAGTTTAGGGAGGTACAGACCAAAGAGATGGTTTGGATGATGTTATTCTGCATAATGGCCTGTGAAATTCAAATGCTGGTCTTGAGAGTTCACGTGCCCACCCTCCACCTGCTCTGGTTTGGGACAGAGACACGACATCATGTTTGATTATCGGCCTCAAGCAGACCAAAGCAGAGAAGCCGGGGGCAAGAAGTCCAGTCGATTTTCTCCCTGGAGAATTTCTAAAGCCAGGAGTGGGGGCCCGAAATGAATGGAAATGAGCACAGAAATGGACTGGAGTGAGAACAGACAGAAAAGTATCTGGGTTATTTGTAGTCCTTGAGTGTTACCGGTACCCTGATGTTGGAACACACATAAGAGGTGAGTACACAGTTGACTGTCTAATTGGTTCCAGGCTGACTCTAGATAGTTCATCTTTCTTCGGGTGGCGTTAGGACTTTGTTGTCTTGTGCTACAGGTCACAGATTGGCAAAGGATGACTCACAGGCCCAATCTGGCCTCCCAGCTTCCTGTGAATCCAGTTTGGTTGGAGCACAGCCACACCCACTTACTGACTCATTTTCTGCGCTGCTTTCACAGGACTGTGGCAGAGCTGAGCACTGTGACAGACTCTGTGGCCCACAAAGTCTAAAATATTCATGATGGACTTCTTTTCATAAAATGTTTGCTGACTCCTGCTGCAAAGAAACCTCGTAAAAGGATACCAAATGTCCTCAGTTCACTCTTCTGATCATAGATGTAGGTATATAGATGCATGTGTACATGTGTGTAGTATTTGGTAGAAATTCCCCTTTATTTGCTAAAAATTATCCTTGACAACAAAACAGATGTGATGCTTTTTTATCAAATTTCACTTTTAGGATCCATAGAAAATTTCCAGATTTTGACATAGAGCTTACAGTTTTCAAACTACAAGGTACTTATTTGGAAGCAGTCTGAGATAATGTTTTTAACAATATTTAAAATAGTAATTATATTGAAACATTCAAATGAGTTGTGAATGGATTTTTTTTTTTGGTTCTATCTAAAATATCCAGTAATTAAAACCTTTTATTGCTATTACATTTAAGCTAATTTAGCATGCAATTACTATGGATATTATGTAATTTCTTATTTTTCTGGCATCAATACTGTCATCACAATGTTTGCTTATATTTTAGGGGGGATTTGTTGATATTTAAGGTCATGCAATCGAGAAATAATTCATTATCTATGACTTTGAGACGAAGGTATGTTGTGCATGACATGTAACCCATATAAGACATGATTGAACCTTATATTGACCTGGACCAGTGTAGCTAGCCTTCCATATGGCAGTTTTGATCTTGTCAAGATTCAGAGATACCCGGTAGACGCAGAAGACCAGATGGGAAGGAGCTGAACTGACTAGATATAATTAATCTTCTTGGGATTCAAGCATAAGAATGCAAATCCTGGGAAGGATTGTATAGTTTGAGTTGGTGTAGATGTTCTCTTTTTAAATATGTATGATTCTCTTCGGCTTCTGTGTATGATGGGGTGGTGGGACCAGATTTGCACTCCTGTCATAAACAAGCAGAATCTGAACAAAATATAAGAAACGAAATTAGATAAAATTCAGTGCAAGACTGTGATCCCTAGGAGAAGGGAAACAAAGAAGCAAACCTGTGTTGCCTGGGATTTCTGCATGAGGGAGGGGAAACCTACGCCCAGCACAACAGCCTCCCGGGGTTAGAGTTCAGAGGTCGGTGAGTTGAAGCAGCTGGAGTTGGATGGGCAGAGTACAGGGGAAAGAGCTCCAGAAACTGCAAAGAGTCACCTTGAGTCTTTGGCACGATAGTTAACATCCACGCAGAGGGTGAGGATCCATGAAGCTGGCAAAGAGAAAACCCCAGTGGAAGAGTAACTGTCAGAGAGCCAGCGCCAAGTGGAGCAACTCCCGGAGCTCTCCCAGGCTGGGGACGTTCCAGTGTCACCCTGGGAACAGGACACAGCCTCACCCAGCAAGGGAGCAAAGGTCACATGATACTGGTAGGTAAGCTAAACAAACCCTAAAGTAAAGGCTATCCTAGACCTGCCGTAGCAAAATTTTAAAATAAGACTCAAAGGATAAAGCTTAACTGCGAGCCAGAAAAAAAGCTTAAAATTCTTGACACTTAAAAAAAAATCCATTCATTCAACAATATTTAAAATTATCAAAATCCAGTAAAAATTATTACACATACAAAGTGTAGGAAAATGTGATCCATGACCAGAAGAAAAATTATTTCATGAAAACAGAGCCAGAAATGACAGAAATGATAGGATTTGGAGATAGCTCTTATGAATATGTTAAATGATTTCCAGGAAAACATGAACATAAAAGTAGATAAATGGAATTGATGAAAGGACAACCAAATGTAACTTCTAGAGATGAAAATACAATAACTAATATGAAAATTTTACTGGATGTATTTAAGAGCAGGTTAGACACTGCAGAAAAAAATCAGTGCGTTTGAATACATAGCAATACAACAGAAACTGCCCGAACTTCAGCACAAAGAAAAGAAGATAATAAGTGGAGACACTGATTGTGGAACAGCCCCAAGCAGGCTAACATGCACGCAGTGGAGCTCCGGGGAAAGTGCTGAGGAGAAGGCAGGGAAATATTTGAAGACATAATGGCCAAAACTTGTCCACATTTAATGAGAAGTTTAACCCAAATTGCATAGAAGCTCAACAAACTACAGGCAGGATTAACACAAAGAAAACTGTACCAAGGCATCTCATAATAAAATTTTAGAAACCACTAATAAAGATGAAAATTTCAAAAGCAGCCAGAAGAAAAGGCATATTAAATACAGGGGAGCAAAGGTAGAATTTCTAACTTCTCGGCTCAACCAATTCTAACCAGAAGACAATGGAACAACGTTATTAAAAGTGCCAAAATAAAAGTCCTGTAATTTTTAGAAAGATGGAACATGAGAGAATTTGTTGCCAACAGACTTGTGTGTGAAGAAATGTTGAAGGAGCTCCTTGGCGGTATTCATGCGAAGCACAATTAAAAGCCTGCTTTCTTGGTTTGTGAGGCGTCTTAAAAATTAATTGCTTAAAGTAAAAATAACAATAATGCGTTCAGAGGTTTATAACATGTATAGAAGTCAAGTTTATGACAACAATGAGCACAAACGGAGATGGGAGAGAAAGGAGAGATTTCACATTGTATGTGATCTGATGTAATATTACAGGTCTCCCCTCTGTCCAGGAGTAGAGCCTGCATAAGAAACCTTTGTAAGCAGAGACAGCGTAAAGCAAAGATGATACATCTGTGTCGTTATGCCACTTCACTTTTACAGGAGCCTACATTCGTAGTGCCTGCTTTTGCAGCTGAGAAACCCAAAGAGGACTTCTGCTTTTATGAAGAGCCATTGCTGGGGTCTGAGGTGCTGGTGAGGAGTTACCACTAAGTGCATTGAGGAAGCCAGTAGGCTGGCTTAACTGGAATATTAAAAAGAGAAAATCAATCCAAAAGAAGGCAGGGAAAGAGGAAAAACAGAATAAAGATCAGATGCGACAAGTGAAGAGGACTTCTGCTTTTATGAAGAGCCATTGCCGGGGTCTGAGGTGCTGGTGAGGAGTTACCGATGGGCCTGTGGCCGCGGAGCAACCACTAAGTGCACTGAGGAAGCCAGTAGGCTGGCTTAACTGGAATCTTAAAAAGAGAAAATCAATCCAAAAGAAGGCAGGAAAAGAGGAAAAACAGAATAAAGATCAGATGCGACAAGTAGAAAATAATGTAAGATGACAAACTAAGAGCAACATTGTAAGAGTAACTATAAATGGTCAAGTGATACAGATGCTTGCGGCAAGCCTCTGATGAGCCCGCATAATGGTTGGTAGCAAACATTATTTTCCTTTGTGACATTTCCCCCCAAATATATGCTATTGTATTAAACTAATGGTAAAACATGAGGACACAATAATTTGGGGAGTAAGTTTTAATTTTCTTGGAGATCAATTTCATGAAATATGATTAAATTTTTAAAATCATCACATAAAATTTATTATGCATAAAAATTCACATAAGACAGAGAATAAAGGTTTCAAAAGACTAAGATTCTTTTCCTATAAGAAAAAAATTAAAGAAAATTTTAAATATTTAAGTGCTGATCATGTAAGGTGGAGTCATACGGTGTCCTCAAGTAACTTGTCATTTAACCTCTGTGACATTTGGTTTCCTCTTCTGTAAAATTAGGAGGTGTTTTGTATTGTTAACGTACATTGGGACCAAAGATCAAGTTAATGCACAATATATCAGTAACGATCTAATTTTTAAAATGGATCTCTGCTTTTGTTAACATCTTTGGCTTCAAGAATTGGAAAGGTGAAGTCTGACACCGTGAGCTGAGATATATGTAACCCTGGTGTTGCCAAGTCCTTCAGAGACTTGACTTTGGATACCAAGCATCACGCTTTTCTCCCTGAACTATTCACCGTCTCATTTTCAAAGGTCTCCGTGCGTCTACATTTGCCGTGTGCTACTAGCAGCCGTGTTTGGCCTGGCTACTAGGTCCTGCTCGTGGATCTGTGCCCCACCCTGCCTTCCACCAAGCTAGATGCCTATTCTGGTAAACCAGGTGCCCGTTCGTTCTGCACCTGCAGACAGGAAGGTGATGTCACCCTTGGTCCTGATGCTTTGACTGGCAAGCACCCTCCTCCCTCATCATTTTCCTGGGTGCCTCACCCATTAAGATGGTTTTGAGAAAGCAGGTATAGACATTGACTGTCAGCACTAGGAATAGAGAAAGCAACTATCTCATCTGTTTTCTCAAATGTGCTTCAAATGTGACTCCAGGAAGTCCAGATGTAAGGTACTTAAGATGAAAAAAGGAGCAAACCAGTTAGAGGGACATTGGACTAATTAAGGCAAAACAGATTTCCTGACTGCAGGACTTTTTAGAACCTTTCATATGGTAATGAGGATTGTGAAGGGGCAATAAAATAAAATTCAAGCTCCACAATTTTATAATTTGTACTATTACTTCAGTTTGGTGAAACTGTAGCTTAAAACAAAGCAACAAATTGAATTTATGCAATTATAATTAACCCTGTCCATACTGCCATGAAAAGATGAAAGTCGTTACCATGAAATCATTGAAGGGCTTTTTTTGAAGGCCAAGGCCTAGGAATGACTTACGAATAATGTTCCTTTTTTCAGAGCTCCGGAGAACTTGCAGTGTTCATTTTCTGCCTCAAATATTCTATAATAAAAAAAAAAAAAACACGCAATATGCTAATTAGACTGGATGTCCTTCCAGACGTCCTTCTGGACAACCTTCTGGATGAAGCCGGGATTGTGAGGGAAGCCTGGGTCCAGGGTTCCTGCCAGTGGCCGGAGGGAAGCCCCAGTCCCGGGTGCCGGTGCCGGCAGCCAGGGGAAGGAAGGCCTACTCTTGCACCAATTTCGTGCATTGGGCCTCTAGTTGTATTATAACCACTCACTAGACTGTGTACGTCCTGAGGCCCAGAACACTGTCTCATTCACTGTTACATCCAAGATGCCGGGACCATGGGGACTGTTTGTGCATTGAACTTCCCTCTGTTCCACCTCCCTATTGGATTCCATTTCTGTGAAGGCTGCAGTTGACCTACCTAAAGTGGCAATGTCCAGGCTGGAAAGGTGATGCAAGTAGCACTTTGAACCCAGGAGGGCCAGAATATTGCAGAATGGTTAGGCGAGTAAGATTTATTGAAATTAAGCTCCATTTTCAAATGAGGGTTTTACTTTTTTTTTCTTTGTCAAATTCTGTGTTTTAGGTGACTTAGACCTGAGTCTTCCTGGATGTAAGAACTTTAAGTGAATAGTTCTGGATTTTTGACAGAAATTCCATTTTATGGAAGAGTCCTTTTGAATATTTCAGTTCAGAGCTGTCCTCCACCCATCGTAACCTCGTTAGATAAAAAACATTCAGCAAGTTCATTATAACAGAGTCAACACCATTTTCTTCGTTGTTTATTTCTAGACAATTTTATTTTGGTTCTTGTGCTTAGAGGATGGGACAGTTTTTGTACAATGATGAGAATGATCCTGCTTATGCTTCATAATGACGGAAAATGTATGTACCCATGAAATATGTACCAAAAAGTACTTTGGATGTTTGGAAGGGAAAAAAAAGACCATTTCCTCTTGGTTTTGAATAATTTTAATGGTCTCAGAACCCATTCTATTCACTTTTCCTTTCAATTTCCTTTCACGTTAATGAGGGGAAGCTTTTAAAAGACTAATTCAACACTGAAGCAATTAAAAGAAGTAGTTAAACTGCATGAATTGAATATGTAAAAACATATCCACTCAGGACTGATCTCACCAAAGTGACCTGACATTTCTTTGCATGTGATGTAGTGGAGGGCCCGGCCCACATCACATCACACCCATCCTGGTTCAACTTATTGGACAGACAACCTTCCTGTGATTATTTGAATTATGTTGAATATTTTCTGAATACATGGTATATTAGCAAAACATTTGCTCATTACTGTCATTTTAAAACAAATGCAAAAGTGAAATGCTAAGATGCTCACTATTTTTGAACATTGGAAAAAGTTTTGATGTTCACAAAGTGATAGAGGCAAAAGAATATTCAAATGTGGAAGTGTGGGCCGTCTACTGACTGGCCCCTGTGTCATGTAGTAAAGAAGGTGCAGGACTGTTTGCTGGAAAATACCGTGCGAGGAGATATGCTTGCTGGGCTCCAACAGGGACTTGAGTGGCAGGGAGGCCAGCGCTCACGGCCTAGCCAGTCGGGCTCCGCAGCCCACGAGGTGGCCTGCGGGGAGGCAAGGCCCTGCACCCGGTTGGGAGGTCTGAGACTCAGCAACTCGCGAGGCCTCAGTTATGCACCACAATTACGCAGTTGGTGACACCCTGAATGAAATCACCCCGAGCAGCAGCTGAATGAGGGTGTTTGTTGTTAACATATCGTCAATATGCCCAGGGCTCACTTGTGGGAACTAGGGGGAGGGTGTTAGTTTGACCAACTGCAAGAGAAGACATTTCAAGTCAAAACTGAGGCCTGGAAAGCCGCCTTGGGAATGGCAGCATCTTCCACTCAGCAGGTTATTATTATTATTTAAACAAGAAACTGCAAATCTTAAGAAAATACCCTAAAGATAAGTCCTTTAAAACCTATTGTTTTCATTACTTAAGAAAACTGGCCAGAAAGCAATGAGACCATCACACAAATGGCGATGAAGCCTGTGGTGTGCTGGACACTTCTCCCTGAGATCCTTCCTGGAGCCTGTCACCTTCCAGCTCAGTCACCTTCCAGCCCAGTCACCTTCCAGCCCTGCCACCTTCCAGCTCAGTCACCTTCCAGCTCAGTCACCTTCCAGCCCTGTCACCTTCCAGCTCAGTCACCTTCCAGCTCCGCCACCTTCCAGCCCTGCCACCTTCCAGCTCAGTCACCTTCCAGCTCAGTCACCTTCCAGCCCTGTCACCTTCCAGCTCTGTCACCTTCCAGCCCTCCAGCTCTATCACTTTCCAGCCCGGTCACCTTCCGGCCCTGTCACCTTCCAGCTCTATCACCTTCCAGCTCTGCCACCTTCCAGCTCGGTCACCTTGCAGCTCTGCCAGCTCTGTCCCTGGGGCTCAGCCCCCTCCGCTCCAAGGCTGTGTGGCTGCCTCCATGCGAGGCCTTGGAGCCGCTGCCTGGGTGGGGAGCATCCCGCGGCCCCCCAGGAACTCGCCTGGGAAGCCCTGGGCCTGCCGCGGGGGTTGCTGTGCAGAGGTCCGCAGGGCCCAAAAGAGCCCTGTCAGCACCCAATGAGGTGCCGGGCCCCTGTCCTGCGGATGCCAATTTAACTGTAGGAGCAGAAAATGTTACAGAGTAATCAAAACACAACATCAAATGTATTAAAATTACATAAAAAGAAATCGAAAGCTGGAGTACCCCGAGGAGGCATACTACAGCTTTGTCCTCAAGACATTCCTGAGACAAAAGGGACCCAAATACTCTCACAAAATCCTTCCGTGGAGGTTCTGCTTGCTGTGCAAATCCGGTGCGTTCAGAAACGGTGTGTATAAATAGCATGTCAAAGGAGGGCACTATTTAGGGAAAATAATAGCATTAATTAAAACATGGACAATGGGGAACGAAGCTCCTTCAGTTTCTAAAATTAGAGGCAAATGATTCAGTAATCAGTGGCCCTGCCACTGCTGGTTTTCGGTGGCTCCTGCTTTGTGCCCCTTGTCACCTGCACAGTCTGTCTAAACACGGCCTGGCGCGCATTGTTCCCAGGCCTGGAGCGACTGCGCGGGGCTCCTCCGGCAAAGACAAGGCGAGGGGAGGCAACTCCAGTCTTTTGTAGAAACGAGCTTAATAAACAGAATACCAGGCTAATTCTTGGTATCTGTCCCATATTTGTCTTAGAGAATTTTGAGCTTTGGAGAGCTCTCTGAAAACCTCCAGCTCCTGATCATTAGACAATGTGTCCAGTCTGTGTGCGGGGCCTGCCGCTGACCAGCTTGGAGCGGCTTGCTCTGCTCTGTCACCTGTGAAAATGCTCTGTCCCGGGCGCTGGACTCCTGACCCAGCGCTGAGGAACAGCTCTGGCTCGTTTCTTACAAAGTCAGAGAGCTCATACGTAAAGGAGATGAGTCTTTATCAAAGTGATCAGTTTATCAACTTGTGAATTAGGAGGAGATTACTGGAAATGAAAGTAAGGACACTAAAATTAAATATAAAATGGGAATTTCTGTTTCTATAAATAACCTCCCCATCGTGTTCTCACATTCGAGGGGGCCGTAGGCAGGTGGCTATCCCTGCGGTCAGCGAGGCTGCAACTTGCTGCATGATCTCAGCTGAATTGACGATCCTCTCTGAGCCCGGCCTGCATTTCCTTATCGCTAAAGCAGTGATAACGAATACCTGGTCTTCCCAGGAGGTTTTGAGAGAATCAAAATTAGAGTGCAAAAGACAACTGAAAACAGTTCGCTAAACTGTTCCAGAAACCATGTCAATAACAGGTGTGCAATGTCACCTGGTTAAGCCACATAACTTTCTGGATCTTAGTTTTCTCATTTATAAAATGAGAAGTTGCACTGGATAAACGTAGAAAGATTGTAGTGCTAAAAAATAAACTTATTTAAATTGAATTCTATAAAAAGAAATATTTTCCAAGAAAGAAATTTAAAACATGATTTTTATCGAAGAGTATTTCAAATCAGTTAAAAAAAATTCATGGTCCCAGTGGCAGAAAATAGACAACTGCCACGTTAGAAGAGAAGAGGAAAGGGGAAGAGATCCATGAATATAGAGAAACAACGAAGAGACTGGGGTTGGGGGAGACAAACTATAACAATTGCTGTCAAGTGTGAACGGGGAGGGTCCCAGGGGAAGGGAGGAAATTACACCTCTGGTGACTTCTGCCAACACAGCCCCTTCCATTCTACACAACAAAGGTGAGTGCAGGGGCTGATCATCTCTGAGATGCTGTGAAGTGATTCTTAGACAAAATTCAGACTGAGAATGAGGACTCATCTGTCATCCTCGCGTCTTCTGTCAAATGCATGTTGCCCTTGGCAATGGGTCTGCTGTTACTAATTTCGTTTTTTGTTTAGAAGCTTGCTTTTCTTCCTTGGTTCTCAGAGTTGTTGTGATTAAAAAAAAAACACTCACAAAAGAATTATGTCTTTGATTGATTTCTGATGGTGGCTCCGACACTATTGTACTGAATGTCGAGCCCGCCTGATGGGTTGATGTTTGGAACTTGGGTGAGTGGGAGGAGCGCCCCTCCTTTCTGGTGCTGCTATTGTTATGAGCCTGGATGTGGCTTTTAGTTAGAAGTGGCAGAACAAAGCAGTAGTTATTAGCCTGTGACAACTGGAAAGACCCAGTTTTGCGTTCAGCCTTTCAACATGGTAAGATTTTCTCAAAACTGTCAGGAAAGGCCATTGTCCTAATCAAAGTTCAACCGTCTTCAGTGCTGAAACCCTGCAGATGCTCCTTCTAAGATACGGCCACTGTCTTCTGAAGAACAATCAGAGAGCACCTCGTCCTGCCGGACCCCCGAGCTCCTTGCCGAGCTCCTGACCAGGAGTCATGTCATCACATGTTATCACATGTTGGGCCCCGAGCTACCTTTTAACAATATACTCTCACAAATGGCCTTTAAAAGCAATCTTCTCGCATAGAGTTCACATTTTTTGCTGTTGAGTTTGGACTCTGTGCACAGCACAATGTCTATCGCGTTTTTCTATCTATCATTATTTTGCTGTAAAGATGGATCTATTTTAAAATATTCATAAGCTTTAGCTAGAAACCTAAGCAAATTAAAATGTAGGCCAATATAGAGGAAAATGATAATGGGCATATAAGTATTTGTAGCTACTGTAGCTTCCATTGGGACAATCATAAAATTAATTTCCTACCTCGCACAGTAATTTCAGTGGGAACAATTTCTTAGTTCGTGGTCAAACTTGTTTCCAACATTGATAGAGATGAGCACTAGAGAAAGTATTGAATTTTCTTTCTAATTAGCTTTTTCTTATGAAATAGCTTCTTAATAATTTCCCTGCGTGTCCAGTACATAAAGGTATCTATTCCTTTTAGGCAGTATGTGAATTTAATTTATATGCCAATGATGTTTAATGCATTGTCTTGTCTGCATCTCATTACTGTCATTTGTAAGCACTGGAGGACATCTAGTTACAAGGTTAATTGGGACAAATCTGGACTCCTTTTTCTACTGTAAATACGCTATATATAGCAGTGCATTTCTCACGAATGGCTGGGAAAGTTATGGTATTTACATTACAGTGCTCCTTCTGTTGTCATCCAAATCAATCTAAATACAATATGAAGTGATTTTTCTGCATGTATTGTGCAGACCTTGATCAGTTGTTTTTTTAAATCAGCCACATAATTTTCTGGTTGTTTTAAATAGAATTGCTACTCATCCTCCACACCCCACACTCCTCCCCCTCATTTTAAATTGCTTAAAGGAATACGTAACACAAGAAAAGCCCCTTTCCATTTAGTAAAATTCATATTAATGTCCCATAGGCAAGTTATAAACCAAGGGTTAAGTCTTTTAGTTGTAATGCTAGCTCGTGACTGACCATAAAGGGATGCAACCAGACCAAATCCTCGCCTCAGACTGGACCCATGGGGGAGGGCCTTCAGCTGCAGGGGAGCCAGGCCTCAGCCGCAGCCCCTGTGGTCAGCTCCTCAAGCCAGCCCCCTCCTCACTGCCCCAGGCTGCGTCTCAGCAGTGCTCCCTAACAGACCTTCCGCAGGCAACATCTGGATGGGAGTCTATTGCTAGGGAACCTAATACAAAGCATGCTTGGATTTTTCAGAGCATACTTTTGATATTCAACAAGATTTTTGTAACATAACAAATTTTTGGTCTCTCACATAGCCAGGCTCTTAAAAGTCAAAAGTCTCCTCTTTCTTTTGAATATCAACAAACAGTGACAGCTCACAGCCCAAGAGTTGGATTCTGTTTTCTTTGGTCTATTTATCTTCTCCATTGAATCACTGAGGTACTGCATGAGGCTAAGCATCACTTAAGACCTGTTTTATCCTCCTACATCATTATTGGCCCTTGCTGTCTGGTCAGCCCTTCGGGTTAGCACTGTGACTAGATGTTTCTGTATTTGCCAATCTGGCACTGATGAGAAGATGGGGTTAAAAAAGTCAGTTCCAGCCCTAGCCAGGTTTGCTCAGTAGATAGAGCATTGGCCTGCATAGTGAAGGATCCTGGGTTCGATTCAGGTTAAGGGCACGTACCTAGGTTGCAGGATCCTCCCCAGTAAAGAGGCCTGCTGAAGGAGCATGCAGGAGGCAACCAATTGATGTGTTTCTCTCACATCGAATTTCTCTCTGTCTTTCCCTCTCTCTTCCACTCTCTTTGAAAATTAATGGGAAATTATCCTTGGGTGAGGATAAACAAATTTTAAAAAGTCAGTACCAGGATATAGGTTATCTATATATATAAAAGCCTAAGATGCAAAGTGTCCATTCAGGAGTTCGACCAACCGGGAGTTCGCTCGCTCACTATGACGTGCACTGACCACCAGGGGGTGGTGCAGAACAAAGGAAGGCCCCAACCAGCAGCTGACAGCCAGAGAAGGGAGGCCCCAGTCAGCAGCTGCTAGGAACCCTACCTGTGCACAAATTTCGTGCACTGGGCCTCTAGTGTAGGAAATAAAAACATATTCCCCAACATGTAGAAACCCAACCACAATTATTCTCTCTATGAAACTTTATTATGCGTAAATACCACTCTTCCTATAGACTTGGTTTATTGTCAGAGTCCTCATTATAGAAAGGGACTAGCCCTGGCCAGTGGCTCAATTGGTTGGCGCATCATCCTATACACACAAAGGTTGTGGGTTGATTCCCAGTCAGGGCACATACCCAGGTTGTGGGTTCAATCCCCGGTCAGGGAGTATACAGGAGGCAATTGATGAATGTTTCTCTCTCTCTCTCTCTCTCTCTCTCT
>NW_005371645.1:749019-752859 GCF_000412655.1 Myotis brandtii
ATAGAGAGAGAGAGAGAGAGAGAGAGAGAGAGAGAGATGCTAAGTGTCCAGTCGGCTGGTCGGCCATTCAACCAATCAATGTGTAATACGCTAACAATATGCTAAGGCCACTCAACCACTCACTATGACATGCACTGACCACCAGGGGCAGATGCTCCTACTGGTAGGTTAGCTTGCTGCTGGGGTATGGCCTATTGAGACTGAGCAAGATGGGCTGGACATGCCCTGGCACCCTCCTGTGGTCTCTCTCCAGCTGGCCAACCTCCCGCATTCCTCCCCAGACCTGATCATGCACCGGTGGGGTCCCTCAGCCTGGCCTGTGCCCTCTTGCAATCCAGGACCCCTCAGGGGATGTTGGAGAGCCGATTTTGGTCTGATCTTGCAGGCCAGGCCGAGAGACCCCACTGGTGCACAAATTTGTGCACCAAGACTCGTGTGTGTGTGTGTGTGTGTGTGTGTGTGTGTGTGTGTAGATAGATAAATAGATAGATAGATAGATAGATAGATAGATAGAGATAGAGATATATAGTAAAATTAATTTCATATCTTGCACAGTAATTTCAGTGGGAACAATTTCTCAGTTTTTTGATATATCTATACATATCTATATATCTATATATCTATATCTATATCTATATATCTATATCAATATATATATATATCTCAAATCAATAAAAACATATCCTTGGGTAAAGATTAAAAAACAAGGGTCTAATAGTTTTCTAAAGATTCATTGAGAAAGAAGCCAGAGAGACAGAAGAGAGGCACATGTCTCGTGTGAAGAGCTTCACTGATGAACGACCTCTGGATTCTGGATTGTATGGCTCATTGTCCATGTCCCAGGTAGCTAGGCAAGCTGACTTGTAATAAACTAGTAGTAGAACAGTTAAGTTGTCTCATGTGTTCTCTTACCGACCTGGTGGCTTTTGTTGTGCTTTCACAATTATTTCTACCGAGTGTCACAGATTTCATTACAATAGCCCAAAGCAAGAAAGACACCCACGTAGGCATCTCCACACTCAGCACAGCACGCTTCGAGGAGAAGAAGCCATTCGTTCCCAGAAGTGTGCTGGCGCATGTGCTGCCCTGATCCCGCCGAAGTGGAAAGTGTGACTGCCTTTTAGTGTACATTTTCCATGAATCAATGTACACTGAGAGGCACTATTTTCATAAATTATCATCAATGGTAAATATAGCTGGACAAAATATAGTTATTTCCATTGACATATGATCATAATGATTAATTTAAAAAATCCTGAAATGTTCTAGCTCCATTTCCAAGGAGACTCTTGTTGGTTTGTTTTCCTCATTATGGAAAGCTACTAACATCTTTCCAAGAGGATTTTAGCTGGAAACAGGCCAGCCTATGCCGAAGTGACGGAGAATCTAGAGCAAGGTTTGTAAATTCAAACGCCTAGAGTGGCCTGGCAGATGACTCACTTTACTTCATTTTTCTCTATGCGAGCCAGGTCATTATTGTCTGAAATACTAAAAATAGTTAGATATTTAGATAAATAATAATTACAACTGAAATTTATGTCTAAAAAAACTCCAGGTGCTTTTAAAATATACATATTTATCTTCTTTGGTCCATTCGATCTTCCCTCCCCAGAGCAAAGAAAGATCTTACAAAGTAAAATGCTCCTTTTAGTTAGTAAAGGCATTTTTACTGTAAAATGCTAGCTGACTCTATGCATAGGAAAAACAATAAAAGACAAAATGCTGCATATGCTGAAATTAAAGGGAAATGTACTCATCTGAGAAACAGCTTTAGATCCTGTGATACATCTTTATGAGTAACTTACACACAGGATGTAATTATTTGGTAATTAATGCTCCCAAATTAATCCCTTCCCTCAAGAACCTCCAGTGGTTCTCATGCTCCAGTTGACATAGAAAAGCTGGATATTGGAGGATTTCCTTCTAAACTCGGAAAATGTTACCCATGCACGTTTCCAAGGCCCGACAAATAAAATCTAATCAGGTCTGAAAGCAATCAGGTTCCACCAATGAGAAATCAAGCTGTGGGGCAGAAAATCAGAATTTAAATAAAAGTTGCAATTAGAACCACAGAACTGGCATGACACTCGTTTAAGTTCTCAGTGCTGAGAGACTGCACGCAAATTATTTCCACAGGAGGAATAAGAGGGGCTGGTGAAGATTTTTGCCTCTTGATAGAATATTGAAAATTATCTTCATCAGTGGGTTAATTGGCTTAATTTTCCTTCAGATGGTAACTTTCAAATGCTTGGTCTTAATTAGCATGGGTAAATGAGAAATGGAGGTGATTCACACTTTCCAGTTTTCTTGGTCTCTAGAGGTTTTTATTCCTTTCCCTTAAGATATTTGAAATGGCTGAGGGCTACATTGATTAAAATAAATTATGCCAGCATTTTACACCAGAAAAAATGTAGATGGAATTGACTCATGCCTCCTCCAGGTTCCTTAAAAACTGCAACCCACAAACATCATAAAGGAGAAAGGCAGTGTGAGCAACTTCAGATAAATCTTGTATTTAATATGCTAAAAATGATAAAGCTGTACTTTTTCAATATTATGTTAGATGAGTATGAGGTTCAATTGAAAAAAGTTTAAAAAATCAGAGACAGTCTGTGTATTTAATAAAGCCTATATAAAGCAAAATTCATACTATAAAGGTAGCAAAGGAAAAAATGAGAAAAATATTGTTCGTTATTCTTAGTTGTTTTTTTTTCAGTTCCCATTTGCTTCCTCCCTAAGCCCCCACCTTCAGATTTACCTCTAACAAAGTGATAATCAGCACCAAATATTGTGTTTTTAGAGTCTGTGAATGTTTTTATCTCCGTTAACTTTAACACATTATGTAATTTCTTTCCTTTTTTTAATTAACCAATACTTTATTATAAATAACATTATTTAGTGACCTCTGATATAGAACAATCTTTCAGCTAATGGAATTTGAACTAGAAGTACAATTTCAGTTATCTGGCACAAATTTGTGTGATACCATCAGAATTTAGAAAATTGAATACTATCATATTGTACTGTGTAGCTTACATAACAATTTTTGTCAATTATCTAACAAACTTAAGACTTTTTCATTTCATTCCCCTTAGATTCCCCTATGAAAACTCTAACAAGTGTGATAATGAAACCAGTTACTTAAGAAAGTTTACAACAAAAAATGATGTTTGAAATTTGATTAATAAAGTATGGTTTTTTTCCTTCTGTTGGCACCTTTCTGAATAAACAATAATTAAAATAAAAAAAATCCCAATTTTCTTTTCATAGATTCCAAAATTAGACATAAAGTAAGCAATCATAATTATTTTATTATTTTATTAAAAAGTTTAATAACATTTGTTTTATTTAGTTATAATAAAATTCACATACCCACGTAGGAGTTGCCAAAAATTTTAAGTATATATATATATTAGAGGCCCGGTGCACAAAAATTTGTGCCCTTTGGGGGGGGGGTCTCTCAGCCTGGCCTGTGCCCTCTTGCAGTCTGGGACCACTCGGGGGATGACCACCTGCTGGCTTAGGCCTACTCCCCAGGGGATTGGGCCTAAGCTGGCAGTCAGACATCCCTCTGGCAGCCAGGGAGCCTACGGGGGATGTCCACTTGCCAGCGGGGAGCAGGCCTAAGCTGCAGTCAGACATTCTTAGCGCTGCTGAGGATGCGGGAGAGGCTCCCACCACCACCACTGTACTGGCAGCAGTCAGCCTGGCTTGAGGCTGAGCAGAGCTCCCCCGTGGGAGCACACTGACCACCAGGGGGCAGCTCCTGCATTGAGCTTCTGGCCCCTGGTGGTCAGTGTGTGTCATAGTGACCAGTCATTCCCAGTCGTTCTGTTGTTA
>NW_005371645.1:753527-768722 GCF_000412655.1 Myotis brandtii
TTTTTTCTTTTTTCTTTTTAATTCTAGGGTTTATTTACCTTCTATAATTGAAACTTTGTTGCTTTGAGTGGAGCTCAGAGCCCGCAGTGGCAGGCGGGAAGCTTTGCTTCCTCTATCATTGGGGCAACCAAGCCTCCTGCTTCCTCCAGCTCCATGGCTGCCGGCCGCCATCTTGGTTTGGGTTAATTTGCATATAGTCACTCTGATTGGCTGGTGAGCATGGCTTAAGGCATAGCGAAGGTATGGTCAATTTGCATGTTTGTCTTTTATTAGTGTAGATATCATTACATGAAAAAGCAAGTTACTAAAAATTATGTATGTAATATAAACTAAAAATTATTTATATAAGTAAATATGTCTATGAAAAGAGGAAGAGCAGTGGGCTGAGAAAGGGAGGAAGACAAAGATAAATTGTACAATAGAGAGAAATAGAAGGAAAGAAACATACTAATATATTAAGTTTACCTGGGCGTTAAAGGTACATATTGTGTTCTTCTTTGTACTCTCCTGTATTTTATAAGTTTGGGGGAATAAATGTGTTTCTCTTTGAATCAGGTAATATGTTATAAAATGCTCCCTTTCTTTGCCTTTCCATGGAGAAATAGGACCAATATGGTTTTATTTCTGCAGGAATTTCTTTTCTAGAAACACTGCTGCACCTTCCACGGAGCACACAGCACTCAGCATGGGGATCACATCTACACGCCGCCTGATACCATCTCTCTTTCCAGATTGCACCCCAAATAAAAACAAGCACTGAACTTCTAATCAGTGATGATAATTTAATTTTCCCCTCAGCTGTAAGTACCAGAAAACAGTCAGGCAATCAGCGAGAAAAACGTGTTCTCCTGGTTTATTTTTACATTAGGTAATTAACATTTTCCTTTCTAACTATAAAGTGAGGTCTCTAAAGTATAGGCTCAGCTGACCTAACTATGTAGGACTTCTTAGAAACAGAACTCGGTGTGTCTTTGGGGGTTAGGTGGCAGAATGGAGGAGTGAGATCTGTAAGTAAAACCTGGAAATGACTGAACTCTGAGAAGTGCTCTTCGTATTATAGAAAGTTTAGGGCTGACTGTGTCAGAGAAAATTGTTAATGACTTGGAAATGGGCAAAGAGATTAGTAGGCATCTTTCAGTGGACTGCTGGGCATTGCTGAGCCAGCGTTCCTGGCCTAGGATTCTTGAGGGGCATGCACCTTCGACAGTCTATTATGTAAGCTATTTCACAAGTCTATTGGGGTAGAGGTTAAGCTGCAATAATTTTGTTCATAGGAAAGAAAATTAATTTTGTTCAGTAGAGATGTAATTAATTTCCATCCTTTTGAAAGATGACCCCAAATGTTACACTTTATTGCCCTATAGAACAGTACCAAGCTTTGCCTTGTCAACATTCATGTGGGTGCGTGTGTGTGTGTGTGTGTGTCTGTGTGTATGCTTGTTACTCATAATCTCCTCTGAACCAATTTTAATGTTTTTCAGGTTCCCTCATTAAATGATAAAATAGTTTTTTTTACAAATATTCATTTTATATTTGTATAAAGTTATGTGTTTAACTTTTTGAAAACTCATATATTAATACCTTGAATATATTATTTTGGGGTTATAATGAATATATAAGTCAAAATGTGGCCCACAGAACTTGGTGCTCTGTAAAGGTAATCCCTAGTGTTTGGTTTGTTCACTTTTAAACACATTTTTACAACTTTTTCAAATGATAATGAAAAACAGCAAATGTACTAAAATGTGTTAAATACCAAGTTTTTTCACACTGGCTGTCACTGACACTTTAACTTTTGTTTCTATCGAATGGCTTCATTTTATGTAAAAATTATGGATTTGAGCTCATAAAATAAGTATATAAACTACTGCTTCTATTTGCACATGGAGTTATGCATATTAGGTCATTAAGAATATAAAAGAATCTACCTTTAAAAACCATTCTAGATTATATCCGCTTTTAATACCTGCAGAATGCAGCTAGAGCAGGCTCTGTGAATGTCAGCACTGTGGGGATTCTGATTGGGATAATCCTTTGTTGTGGGGAAGCTGTCTGCTCCCTTACCTTGTAGGATATCCAACAGGATCCCTGGGCTCTATCTACTATGCCAATAGCACCCCACTCCCCAATTCTAACAACCAAAAACTGTCTCCGGACACTGTCCCCTAAACAACAAAGTGGCCCCAGTTGAGAACCACTGAGCTGAAGGAACGGAAAGAAAAAGGAGGAGGAGGAGGAGAACAAAGAATATTTGCAGGAGGCACTTCGATGTGACAGGCCCTAGACCATGTGTCAAGAGATCAGTGGTCCAATACTGCCCTGTTTGGAATAAGCAATGACAATATGGTCACATAAATTTAATTTCTTTGATTCTCAGCTCCTTCATTTGTCAAATAAAAATGTTAACTCAGTGATTCCAGCATCACCTTTAGCACTACCATTCTCTATTAGGAGCACAAAAGAAATTGGACCAAGAAGCTCCTCAACATAGTTTCAAATTTTGCTGATGTACTCTCTTAACAATAGACCGGGGGCTATTTCAAATTGTCTACCTCCTATACTAATGGGCAGAATTATCTAGGAACACTAATTTAGCACTTGTGAACTCATAAGAATTGCTTACTCTTATCTGAGGCCTATGTGAGGACAGTTGTACATTATTTGAAAGAAAACATTTCTAATAATTCTATTGGGTCTAATTAAGTTCGAAAAAGATAAATATTTTTGAAGTTATTTTTGTACCATCTATTGCCAGGGCTCTTTAAACTCAGTGACATTGTCAAGAACCTATGTTGGTCTAAATGTAAAGTTCCTGCTGAAAATGTAGCAGAAGAAATATTGATTGGTAGAAAAGGTTCAGAAATGTAGCATTTAGAAATTTTTGTTGTTTAGTAACTGCTTGCTTAAACCTTCATAGATCAGGTACTAGTTCAGTAGCATTGGGTCCTTTCTATTAAACATGGGATAACACAGCAAATAGTGAGAAACTCGGCAAGCCCCTTTTCTGTGCCATCCAAACGGCATGGAAGTGCCTGGCAATGAAGAGACCAAATGTGTCAGCGTGAATGAAGTTCCCGTCCCCAAATTCCTTAAACTCAGTGGAGCAAATCTTTTATTAGGAACAAGTGTGTGTTGCAAACAATTGGGGTGAGTACTGACTGGAGCAGAGATTTTGAAGAGAAATGCAAACACTAGACCTTTGTGAGGAGGAAACCTACCCTGATCAAGAGGTTCCCTTGTGTGAAATACACTTGAAAATCTGATTTTCAACAAAGATTCCTGGGTTGAGGCTTCTGATTCTATTAAGATTAGACACAAAATGAAAAGGCAGGGGTTTTGTTAAAATCCCTCTCCTTCTCCTGCAAGTGTGGCAAGAAACATGGGGGAAAGCGGGGATTCTTTCTGTATCAGATTCCCATCCATGCCAGTAGACAGAGGTTTTGGCCATTCCCAGACTGAAGTTCTCATAAGATGGTGGAGTATGTGTATGTCCTGACACACATAAGTCCCTTGTCTTGGCTTCTTGCCGTCTGTGAGAGCTCAGATGCAGAAAGGATGGATGGGAAACCAGGGAGAAAAAAGCTGACACTGCCTAATGGGAAGGATCATCTAGAAAAACACACAGTAACAGGGTAAGTGATATCACTTCACATGCAAAATAGCTTATATTCATATTGTCTAAGAAAATTATGAGTCAAGTTTATACTGTTACTTAAATATCCTATATAATAAAAGGCTACTATGCAAATCGACCGAATGGTGGAATGATGTGCACTGACCACCTCAGGGCAGATGCTCAATGCAGGAGTTGCCCCCTGGTGGTCAGTGTGCTCCCACAGTGGGAGCGCCGCTCAGCCAGAAGCCCTGAGCCGGGCTCATGGTGAGCACAGTGGCAGTGGCGGGAACCTCTCTTGCCTCTGTGGCAGCACCAAGGATGTCTGTCAGACATCCCCCGAGGGCTCCTGGACTGTGAGAGGGCGCAGCTTGGGCTGAGGAGCCCCCTGCCCCCGAGTGCACAAATTTTGTGCACTGGGCCTCTAGTATATAATAAAGACATTACCATTCGTGAACAGTTTAAATTCTTCAGAAAGTCACTCCAATGTTCACTCTGTGTTTACTCAGTTTAAAACCAACAGGAATCATGTGATTCATTTTGTTGATCATAGAATGTGATCATCCTCTCCCATTCTGAGTTGTCACTGAGACGGCAGGACAGCTACGTCTGTGGTGGCAGCCGGTTCAGAATTTTCCATAGTCAGAGTTGATCTTTCAAGCACTCCTTGTAGGAGTCATCCACTCATCCATTCATTCATTTGTTCAAATGTGATTTGTTAATAGTTTCTACTAATTGGTATTTATATAAAGTGTTGAAGTTTAAATGTACACAATTTCTATATTCTCTCACTTAAGAAAAAGCACTGAACACAATGTTATAGTGATACAAGTGTAGTAATGCCTAGAGATTAATTATCATAAAAATGTCTCTATGATTTGTGTGAATTATAAAGTCCTGGCTGTGGAAATACTATAGAATGTTTTGATTTCATGTTAACTTCAAGGACATCTTTATCAATCAATGTAGATCCTTTCATTTTTTTCAAGGTGGAAGGATATATCAAAATTTAAAATAAATTGTGTTTCTACATACTAGCAATGAACAATCAGAAAATAAAATTTAAAATAAGAAGTGTATACTATGTACAGTGGTATATACATGAAATACTCAGGGATAAATCTGACAAAATATATGAGAATTCATCACATTGAACCCTATAAAATGCTGCTGAGTAAAATTAAATAAAACCTAAGAGAATGGAGATATATATTTTTTATGGGTCAGAAGACTTGATATTGTCATGATCACTTATCCTTAATTTATGTATAGATTTTATACAATCTATTTAAATGTTAGCTGGCTTATGTAGAAATTTATTCTAAACTTCATATGGAAATGCATAGGGCCTAGAAAGCCAACAATAGTTTGAGGAAGAAAAAGTTGAAGGCTTAAAACTATGTGGTTTCTCCACCAAAATACTACTAAATTTAATAAATTAATTCAGCAAAGTAGCCTGATACAAAATTAACATCCAGAAATTGATGGCATTTTTACATACCAATAATGAACTCTCAGAAAGAAAAACAAACAAACAAAAAAGTCCATTTACCATTACAACAAAAAAATTAAGATATCTGGGAATAAGCTTAACCAAAGAGGTAAAGACATATACTCAGAAAACAATAGGACATTGAAAAAAGAAATAAAAGAAGGTATAAACAAGGAAGCATATACGCTGTTCATGGATTGGAAAAATTAAATTAACATCATTAAAATGTCCATACTAACCAAAGCAATCTACAGATTCAATGCAAATCCTATTAAAATACCAACAGCGTATTTCATAGATCTAGAACAATTATTCCAAAAATTTATATGGAACCAAGAACACCTTAAAAACCCTCAGCAATCTGGAGAAAGAAAAACAAAGTTGGAGGAACGAAGTTCCAGATATCAAATTATCCACAAAGCCATTATAATCAAAACAGCCTGGTACTGGCACAACTACAGACATATAGATCAATGGAACAGAACAGAGAACCCAGAAATCGACCCAAGCTATTACGCTCAATTAATATTTAACAAAGGAGGCAAGAGTATACAATGAAGTAAAGACATTCTTTTCAATAAATGGTGTTTGGAAAATTGGACAGGTACATGAAAAAAAAAAGAAACTAGACCACTAAATTATACCAAGAATAAGTCAAAATGAATAAAAAATTTAAATGTAAGTCATGAAATCATAAAAAAAAACTAGAAGAAAACATAGGCAGAAAAATTTCAGGCACCTTTTAGTAAAATTTTCACTGATACATCAGGACAAGGGAAAGAAACAGATGGGACCACATCAAACTTACAAGCTTCTGCAGTTAAAGGAACATCATCAGAAGGAAAATGGGACCCACTGTATGGGAGAACATGTTTGTCGATGTGACATCTGATAAGGGGTTAATCTCCAAAAGACTTAAAGAACTCATACAACTCAACAGCAAACAAACAATCCAATTTAAAAATGGGCAAAGGACCTAAATAAACACTTCTCCAAAGAGGACATACAAATGGCCAACAGACATATGAAAAATGTTCAACATCATTAATCATCAGAGAGATGCAAATTAAAACTATAATGAGGTATCACTTCACACCTTCCAGAATGGATACAATCAATAAATATATAAACAACAAGTGCTGGGGAGGATGTGGAGAAAAGGGAACCCTAGTTCACTGCTGGTGGGAATGCAAACTGGTGCAGCCACTATGGAAAACAGTGTGGAGTTTCCTCAAAAAATTAAAAATAGAACTGCCATTTGACCCAGTGATCTCACTTTTAGGAATATATCCTAAGAAACCTGAAACACCAATCAGAAAGAATGTATGCACCCCTATGTCATAGCAGTATTATTTAGAATAGCTAACATCTGGAAACCACCCAAGTGCCCATCAATAGATGAGTGGATTGAAAAAAGCTATGGTACATTTACACAATGAAATACTATGCAGCTGTAAAACAGAAGGATCTCTTACCCTTTGAGACAGCATGCAGGGACCTGGAGAGTATTATGCTAAGCGAAATAAGCCAGGTAGAAAAGGTAAGTATCACATGATTTCACTTACACGTGACTCTAATGAATAAAATAAACTGAAGAACAAAATAGATCCAGAGGCATGGAAGCATAGAACAGACTTATAAGTTTTAGAGGGAAGAGGGGAGGGAGGAAGGAAGGGATTAACCAAACAACTTATATGCATATATGCATTGTCCATGGACATAGACAATAGTGTGATGAAGACCTGAGGTGGGGCAGGAACTGGGTGGAGGGGGGCAAGGACTGAAAAAAGGGGAAACATCTGTAATACTCTCAACAATCAAGATAAATTAAAAAAAAACTATGGGGCTTCAAGAATCAGTAATTAAAATAGTATACAATTGGCTTCAAGGCAGATAAATAAATCAATGGAAAACAATCCAGTTTATATAGGTAGACCACTGACTTTTGACAAAGATGCAACAACAATGTAGGGGGAAAGCTTTTAACAAATGGCACTGGAACAATAAGAGACCTATGTGGGGGAAATGAACTTGGATTCTAATGGTTATTGCCAGTGGGGACAGTATAATCTAAAAATGTGATTTCTCTTTTCTTGCTTGGGTATCTGACATAGGCCACTAGTGTAGGATTTTGTGAAGGCTTTATATAAGTCACCTTCCTTTCTTACCATGATGATTAAGTTATTCAACAATTACTTATTGAGTAATTTTACAATGCCAGAGATTGGAGCTCCAGTGATGAATGCAATAAACATAGTCCCTGCCCTTATGAACCTCTAGACATAAGAAGTGGTGGAGACAATAAATAACTGCTAATCACAATGCCATTTATGTCATTAAAATGATAAGTTCAACTGAAAATTACATGCTGTTATGAGAGCATGTGACTTGAAATCAACCTAGTATAAGGAGTACAGAGAGCGATTTAGGAAAGGTTTCTTAGAAAGAGAGACATTGAGTTTGAGATCTGAATGGGAGTCGCCAGGCTAAGAGAATTCAGAAGACCATAATAGGAATCCTTGAATTGATAGAACCAAAGGAGCAACACAAGTCTTAAAATATGCAACTATCTTTGAAATCATTCAAATAAAAACCATTATTTTATTCTTCATAGTAGCACCAATGGCTATCCCAGCCGTGGGCAAACTATGGCCCGCGGGCCGGATCTGGCCCGTTTGAAATGAATAAAACTAAAAAAAAAAAAAAGACCGTACCCTTTTATGTAATGATGTTTACTTTGAATTTATATTAGTTCACACAAACACTCCATCCATGCTTTTGTTCCGGCCCTCCGGTCCAGTTTAAGAACCCATTGTGGCCCTCGAGTCAAAAAGTTTGCCCACCCCTGGGCTATCCATTACACACAACTCAGAAAAAATAAGGTCTTTAAAGTATTCTTCAGCTCATCAGATTCATCGGGAATTTGGTTAATGTATACTATTGGATATGGTTTTGCATTTGTGCATTATAACCAAACTAGAGGCTCAGTGCACATATTTGTAAATGGGTGGGGTCCTTTGGCCTGGCCGGTGATGGGGGCCAATCAGGGCTGTGGGAGGTTGGCCAGCTGGGGAGGGGAGTGAAGGGGCCGTAGGAGGTTGGATGGCCGTGGGAGGTTGAGCATCTGCCCCCTGGTGGTCAGTGCATGTCATAGTGACTGGTCGACAGGTCATTCAGTTGCTTAGGCTTTTATATATACAGATAGTTATAATTTCTAATCCATTTTATTTTATCATTTCGTTTTAGTGTTGAAACAGTTCCACCAGGAGTTTTAATAAAGAGGATACTTCAGTTAACTCAATACTTGGGCTCTCATTCAATTTATTTTCACTTAAGAAATCAAACATTTCAATTGTTTAGTAGTTGGACATGAATGAATGATGACTGAATTTTTTTTTTGAGCTTCTTGTTTCTTAGAAAATAGTTTGGACAATCTCTTGTGTTATTTGTTGAAAAGAGCAGCAACTCAAAAAAGCTCAAATGAGAAGAACAAAAATACTTACAAAAATATGTAAGGTACTCAGAAAAGCTCAAAATACTTTAAATTTTTAAGAAGCTTCCCTTCTCAGTTAAATAAAGCGCCACTAACCTGTTAATTTTTATGAGTTTTAAATTTCAAATGTTAAGATAATATTGGTCAGAATGCGGCATCACTAATTACAAAAGTCCATCGCTTTTTCTACTTGAGGTGCACAGTCTGTGAGACACCTCCTTAGGTACAGCACATGCTTGTCTCTGACACTTTTGGCACCAAAAGTTTAAATTGTATTAAAAGATCACCCCAAACAAGATAAAGCATATTTTTTTTAGAAAATTATCTTATGCTTCTTTCCAGGCAATTTCCTTTACAACTGTTATCTAATTTCTATCACAATGGATTAGTTTTACTTGTATTTGGATTTCATATAAATGGATCATACAACATGTGTTCTTTAGGTTCTGGCTTCTTTTGCTTAACAGAATGTTTTTGATATTTTTGCATGTGTAAGTAGTTTATTCATCCTATATTGGGAAGCGGTTATACATTGTATAGATAACCAGTGTGTCTTCCACTTTTCACTGTTATGAATAGTGCTGCTCAGAAGAGTCAGATATGTCTTTGTGTGAACATTGTTATTTCTTTGCATGAATACCAAGGAGCAGAATTATTTGGTTATGGTAGTCAAGAATTGAAAATATTTACAAGAAGCAGCCAAAAAACAGTTTGCCAACTAGGTTGTGTTGTTTTACATTCCTGGCAGCTATGTCTGAAGGTTTCAATTTCTCCATATTCTTAACAACTGGTTTTATCAGGTTTTTATTTTAGTTTTTCTAATGGATGTTAATTCTTAACTTATTTTGCATTTTTTCATGTGCCAATTGACCCTTAATATATTTTCTTTTATGAGGTATCTGTTAAAACAATTTTGCTCATTGTGCATTAAGCTAATCTCTTATTGTTGATCTTTAGGAGGTTTTTATATATCTAGATATAATTCCTTTTGCAAATATATGTACTGTGAATGTATATATTCATTTCTATACTCATATGTATATGAATTCACATATATATGTGTATATTTGTATTCACAGTACATACGCAAAGTACTGAGAATATGTATATTCACAGGAATTGCCAAGTACTTAACAAAGGAATATGTACATATATATTCCAATCTGTAGCTTGTTTATTCATTTTTCTTAAGTTATCTCTTTTTAATTAATAGGCTGTATTTTTTAGAGTAGTTTGAGATTTACAGAAAATGTGAGTGGAAAGAACAAAGACTTCCTATATACTCCTCAGCCTCTCACAGTTTCTCTTCTTATTAACATCGGCATTCATGTGGTACAGTCGTACAATTGATGACTCAATGATAAGATATCATTCACTAAAGCCCAGAGTTTACATTAGGGTCACATTTGTACATCCTCTGGCTTTTGACAAATGAGTGATTGCATATCCATCAGTACAGTAGCATACAGAATACTGTCATTGTCTTAAAAATTCTCTGTGCTCCATTTATTTATCCCTCCCTCACCTCAAACCCTGACAACTGTTGTTTTTAACGTCTTCATAGTTTGGCTCTTCCTTAATGTCATAGAGCTGGAATCATACAGTCTATAGCCTTTCAGATTGGTTTCTTTCACTTAGTGATATGCATTTAAGTCAGGTTTCTCTTGTCATCTTGTGGCTTGATAGTTCACTTCTTTTTATCACTGAATAATATTCCATTGTATAGTATTGCCAGTTTATTCATTTATCTATTGAAGAAGTTCTTAATTGCTTTCAATTAGTAATAAAGTTTCTATAAATATCTGTGTGAAGGTTTTTGTGTGGATATGTTTTCAGCTTCTTTGGGTAAACAAAAAGGGACACAATTGCTGGATCATATGGTAAGAGTATGTTTAGTTTTACATGAAACTACCAAGCTGTCTTCCAAAGTCGTCGTTTTATTTTGCATTTCCACCAGCAATGAGAGTTCCTGATGTTCCATGTCCTTGTCAGCATTTGGTGTTGTCAGTGTTTTGGATTTCGGCCATCACAATAGGTGTGCGGTGGTGTTCTGTTATTTTATTTGCATTTTCTTGATGACATATGATGTGGAACATCTTTTCATAAGATTATTTGACATCTGCATTTGCATGTTTGGTGAGGTGTCTGTTCAGATCTTTCCCCAATTTTTAAATAGGGTTGCTTTTTTCTTACTTTGTTTTAAGAATTCTTTATATATTTTGAATATCATTTCTTTATTATATACAAGTTTTGCAAAGGTTTTCTCCATGACCGTGGCTTGTCTTTTCATTATCTTAACTGAGTCTTTTGCAGAGGAGAACTTTTTAATTTTAATGAAATCCAACTTACCAATTTTTTACTTCATGGACAATGCTGTTAGTATTGTATCTACAAAGCTATTGCCAATTCCAAGGCCACTAGATCATCTCCTGTGTTATCTCCTGGAGTTGTAGAGTTTTGCATTTCAGTCAGTAATCACTTTTGGGTTAGTTTTATGAAAGGTGTAAGATCAGTATCTAGATTCTTTTCATTTCGCACACTGATGTTGTTATTCCAGCACCAGCTGTTCAAAGGGCCTTTAAATATTATGTCATGATCAGTGGGGTGCAATCCAGAGGCACACGGATGCTTCAACACACACAAATCAATGTGACACATGACATTAGCAAAATAGAGGATAAAAATCATACGACCATATCAATAGATGCAGAAAAAGCATTTGATAAGCTATAACATCCATTCATGATTAAAACACTCAATAAAATGGGTATAAGATGAAAGCATCTCAACATAATAACAGCCATATATGACAAACCCTCAGGTAATACCATACTCAATGGTGAAAAACTGAAAGCGTTTCCTCTAAGGTCAGGAACAAGAGAAGGATGTCCACTCTCACCACTCTATTTCAGCACAGTACTGAAAGTCCTCGCCAGAGCAATCATGCAAGAGAGAGAAAGAAAAGGCACCCACATTGGGAAGGAAGAAGTAAAAGTGTCATTTGTTGCAGATGACATAATTCTTTAAAAAGAAAACCCTTAAGACTTCACCAAAAACTCTTAGAAACAGTAAACAAATACAGTGAAGTTGCAGGATACAAAATTAATGTGCAAAAATCCACTGCATTCCTATATAATAACTAGAGGCCCCATGCACAAAATTCGGTCATGGGGGGGGCGGTCCTTCAGCCCGGCCTGCATCCTCTCTAATCCGGGATCCCTCGGGGGATGTCCTATTGTCAGTTTAGGCCCAATCCAGCAGTCGGACATCCCTCTCGCAATCCGGGACCGCTGGCTCCTAACCACTTGCCTACCTGCCTGCCTGATCGCTCCTAACCACTTCTGCCTGCTGGCCTGATCGTCCCCTAACTGCCCTCCCTTGCTGGCCTGATTGCCCCCTAACTGCTCCCCTCTTTTGGCCTGATCTCCCCTGACTGCCCTCTCCTGCCGGCCTGATCTCCCATAACTGCCCACCGCCTGCCAGCCTGATCGCCCCCTAACTGCTCCCCTCTGCCGGCCTGATTGCCCCTAACTGCCCTCCCTTGCTGGCCTGATCTTCCCTAACTGCCCACCGCCTGCCAGCCTGATCACCCCTAACTGCCCTCCCCTGCCAGCCTGACCGCCCCTAACTGCCCTCCCTTGCTGGCCTGATCTTCCCTAACTGCCCACCGCCTGCCAGCCTGATCACCCCTAACTGCCCTCCCCTGCCAGCCTGACCGCCCCTAACTGCCCTCCCTTGCTGGCCTGATCTTCCCTAACTGCCCACCGCCTGCCAGCCTATGTCCAGAAGGACATCTGGAAGATGTCTGGTCTAACTAGCATATTACCCTTTTATTAGTCTAGATGATAACATTTCAGAAAAAGAAATGGATACAATAATTCCTCTTGTAATTGCAACAAAAAGAATAAAATACCTAGGAATAAACTTAAAGAATGTGAAGGACCTATATATGCTGAAAACTACAAAGCATTATTAAAAGAGATTGAAAAGACACTATGAAATGGAAAGATCTTCCATGTTCATAGATTAAAAGAATCAACATAGTTAAAATGTTAATAATACCCAAAGCAATATACAGATATAATGCAATCCCTATCAATATATCAATGACATGTTTTAAAGAAATAGAACAAAAAATAATCAGATTTGTATGGAACCATAGTGATGACAAATAGCCAAAGCAATCGTGAGAAAAAAGAATGAATCTGAAAGTCTCACACTCCCTGATTTAAAACTATGCTACAAAGTGATAGTAATTAAAACAGCACAGTATTGGCCGAAAAACAGATACACAGACCAATGGAACAGAATTGAGAGCCCAAACATAAACCGACATGTATATGTGCAAATAATTTTCAATGAAGGAGCCAATGGCATACAAAGAGAAAAGAAAGCCTCTTCAATAAATGGTACCAGGAAAATTGGAAAGCCACATGCAAAGGAATGAAACTAGGTTACTATTTGTCCCTACATACAAAAAAATAACTCAAATGGATCAAAGACCTAAATATAAAATCTGAAACAATAAATGACATAACCCTGGCTGGCATGGCGCAGTTGTTAGAGTGTCGACCTGCACACCAAAGAGTTTCTGTTTCAATTTCCCGTCAAGGGTAGGTACCTGGGTTGCAGGTTTGATCCCTGGCCCCAGTTGGGGTGCATGCAGGATGCAACCAATTGATGTGTCTCTCTCAAATCGATGTTTTTCTCTCTCTCCCCCTCCCACTCTTTTCCACTTCTCTAAAAATCAATGGGAAAAATATCCTCAGGTGAGGATTAGCAAAAATATAAAATAAAATAATAAAAGAACTAAAGTACATAGAAGAAAACATAGGCACTAAACTCATGGACCTTGGTCCTAGAGGACATTTTGTGAATATAACCCCGTAGGCAAGGGAAGTAAAGGCAAAAATACATGAATGAGACTACATGAAGCTAAAAAGCTTCTGCACAGCAAAAGAAACCTGCAAACCAGAGAACAAGGCAGCCGACAGAATGGGAGAAGATATTTGCAAACAGCAGTTCTGACAAGGGGTTAATATTCAAAATAAATAACTCATATAACTCAACACCAAACAAACAACCCAATTTAAACATGGGCTGATGACCTGAACAGACACTTCTTCCAAGAAGACAAACAAATGGCCAACAGACATATGAAAAGATGCTCAACTTCACTAGCTACTAGGGAAATGCAAATCTAAACCACAATGAAATGCCACCTCACACCTTACAGAACAGCTATTTCCAAAAAGACAAGTCATAACAAGTGTTGGAGAG
Source organism: Myotis brandtii (assembly GCF_000412655.1). NCBI lineage: Eukaryota > Metazoa > Chordata > Mammalia > Chiroptera > Vespertilionidae > Myotis > Myotis brandtii. The sequence continues at coordinate 767,406 of NW_005371645.1, forward strand.
GTTGTGGAGAAAAAGGCGCCCTCACTCACTGCTGGTGGGATGTAAACTGGCACAGCCACCATGGGAAACAGTATGGAGGCTTCTCAAAAAAGTATGAGTAGAGTTACCATACAACCCAGCAACCCCTCTACCGCAAAATTTTGAAAACATTTATTCACAAAGATATATGCACCCTTGTGTTTTTTGCAGCATTATCACAGTGGCCAAGCATAGAAACAGTGGAAGTGTACTTCGCTAGATGACTGGATAAATAAGCCCTGGTACATATATACAATGAAATACTACTCAGCCATAAGAAAATATGAAATATTGCCATTTGTGACAACATAGATGGACCTTGAGAATATCATGCTGTGGGGAGCAGCTATAGGGTTAAGCCTCAGACTGACCTGTTGGCAAAGTCACAAACAAGTCTCAGCTTAGAGGGCACAGTCCTCTTAAGCATAATTAGTCTTGACCTTACGATGCTCCCTAGATCTTATCTGGGAAGCTAATAGGCTGAGGGAAGTGCAGCAAGTACTGCCAAAACAAGTGAAACTCACAAGAACAGTGTAATTATGGTGACCACTATCTTGTTTACCTCTGACTATAAAATAAAGGCTCAGCTTGCCTCTGTATCTCTCTCTGTGGCCTCAGCCAGGCACAGGGAAGATCCATGGAGAATCTGTCTCCGTGTAAATCATTCTTCGCTGACTCCGTCCACACCTTTGGGAACCCCTGGACCACTGGGGCTGAACCCCAGCATCATGCTAAGTAAAATAAGTCATAGAGAAAAAGTTAAGAATCATATGATTTCACTCCTATGTGGGATATAAAGCTGGAACTCAGGCACACAGACAGACAACATTATGGTGGTTATCAGATGGAGGTAGTAAAGGGCTCAAATGCACAGTGATGGAAGACTTGTCTTTTGGGGGTGGGCCCACAACACGATATTCAGATGGTGTATCATAGAAATGTACATTTGAAACTTATATAACCTTATTACCAATGTCACCCCAATATATTGAATTTAAAATGTATTTAACAAAGGAAAAACGAACAGGCTTTGTTTTTCTTCCTTTTTCTCCTTTGTCAAATATAAGTTAACTACATTTTCTTGGTCTATTTCTAGGTTCTCTCTTTTGTTCTGTTGATCTATTTTTTCACCAATACTACACTGTTTTGATTATGATAGCTTGATAGTAAGTTTTAAAATCAGGTAGTGCCAATCCTCCAGTTTTGTTTTTCTCTTTCATTGTTGTGTTGAGTATTCTTTCCTTTTTCATAGAAACACTAGAGGCCCGGTGCACAAAAACTTGTGCACTTGGGGGGGGG
>NW_005371645.1:769332-833811 GCF_000412655.1 Myotis brandtii
CTGGGTGAGGGGCTGATGGCTGTTTTCAGGCTGGCCACACCCCCTTTAGGGTGGGGGGTCCCCACTGGGGTGCCTGGCCAGTCTGGGTGAGGGGCTGAGGGCCGTTTCCAGGCTGGCTAAGCCCCGTGACGGAAGGTCCCAGCCTCTCCTTTTTTTCTTTTTTTTTTAAATTCTGGAATTTATTTACCTTCTATAATTGAAACTTTGTAGCTTTGAGAGGAGCTCAGAGCCAGCCAGGGCGGGCAGGAGGGAAGCCTCCTGCTCACTCCAGCTCCGTGGCCACGGCCAGCTGAAAGCAGGTATCTGGGGTTTATTTACCTTCTATAATTGAAACTTTGTTGCTTTGAGTGGAGCTCAGATCCACTGCCTCAGGGGGGGAAGCTTGGCTTCCTCCATCATTGGGGAAACCAAGCCTCCTGCTTGCTCCAACTCCGTGGCTGCCAGCCACCATGTTGGTTGGGTTAATTTGCATATAGTCGCTCTGATAGGCTGGTGGGCGTGGCTTAAGGCATAGTGAAGGTACGGTCAATTAGCATGTTTGTCTTTTATTAGTGTAGATTAGAATCAGTTTATAGGTATCCACAAAATAATTTGCTGAGATTTTGATTGATTAGGATTTTGTTAAATGTATAGATAAAGTTGGAAAGGACTGATATCTTGACTATTTTGAGTCTTCGTATCCATAACATGAAATATTTTCCATTTACTGAGCTCTTCTTTGATTTCTTTCATCAAAGCTTTGCAGTTTTTCTCATGTACATCTTGTAATTTGTTAGATTTATACCCAAGTCTTTCACTTTTTTATTACTAATGTGAGTGGTTATTATGTTTTCAATTTTAAATTTCAATTGTTTATTGCTGGTATATGAGAAAGTGATTGATTTTTTTTTTTACTTATTAATCTTATATCCTACAACCTTGCTATAATCACTATTAGTTCTGGGAGATTTTTTGTGATTGGGATTTTCCACATAGACAATTACAAAGTTTTACATTTTCCTTTCCAATGTGTGATCACTCTATCTCCTTTTCCTGTCTTTTTGCATTAGTTGGGACTTCCAGGATGATGTTAATAGGAGTGGTGAGAAGGGGCATCTGTTCCTCCTAATAGCAGGAAAGGATTTAGTTGCTCACTGTTAAGTACAATGTCAACTGTAAGTACTTTGTAGCAGTTTTTCAAGTTGAGGCAGTCTCCCCTTCCTGGTTTGTTTGTGTTCTTATCAGGAACAGGTATTGGAATTTTTCAAAGATTTTTTCTGATTCCACTGATATTATATGGTTTTTCTTCTTTAGTCTGTTGATGCAATGCTTTGAACATTAATAGATTTTCAAGCAGAACTGTCTTTTTATGAGCTGAAATTGTATTTTTGATCAAGTTTCATTGATCAGTTTTTCTTTCTGGTTTTGCTTTTTGTGTTGTATCTAGGCTTCCTTTTAATGGGATTCCTTTTCATTCGTAGAAGATGAAATAACATTAAGCAGGTGAGGGCTTTTTAACAATAGCGTTTTGGAGCCATAAACATTAGGCAGCACCAATCTTTTGTAAGCCATTAAACAAACGCCCATAGCAGCTGAAAGGGAGCAGAACGTGTGTGTGGTAAACTAGAGAAGCTCTGGCAAAGCATTTGGTGCCTCTTTGGCTAATTAACCCTTTAAAGCCCGCCTTAGTTGAGCATAATACCAACTTGGCCGCGTCAGGAAATGCCGGAAATTCAGCCGCCCTCCCTGGCAGGCAGCCCCGGAGAGGGCGCTGCTTTCTAATAGCAACAGGTACCGTCCCTCACATAAGCCCGCTGTGGCCCCGCACCAGGTGCGAAGACGTCAACAACCCAACTGTCTGGGTAAGGCTTGTCTAAACCCTAAGTTCAAAGCCAACGCAACCCACAGCAATGCTGCTAGAATACTCGTTTTGAACGTGTGATATGTTACAACATGAATGGTATACTGGGGAGCAATTTGAACAAAGCGTGAATTTTGCACTTGCATATGTATGCTTTTATCTTCTGGAAATACCAGATAAATGCAGGAAATACACCTAGCTAAGCCGAGTCACATAAGGTATGTACAAGACGCACACACATCCCCAGTCACCCACACCAGTTCAGCACACGTGCTAAGCACCTTTCCGTTCGCATCTGGTGTGACAGCATCGCAGCCAATCCCAGGCAGCCCTCTCCCGCCACCCTCGGTAACTGCCAAGCTGCAGCCCAGCTCACGCCCCCTCTCACGAGCACATTCAGGGTTGTTTTCCATGGTAAGGTACCCTATTTATGGTCATAGTTATGCATCCATTCAACATGTAAAACTAGGCCATCACTTTTATTGGGTTTCTTTTTTCTTTTTCTTTTCTTTAGTTGTGTTTTTGTGTGTTGTACCCTTCCCCCTACTTCCCCCATAAACCTGGTGGTTTTTATTATGTGGATTTATTTGCATAAAGTAGTGATTTTTAAGAACATCTGAGCTGCATTGGAGGGTAACTGATATATTTAGTTCCACCCATGACGAAGCTATTTCCCAAACATAACTCCAACCTAGCACAGCAGAAGCTACCAGGAGGCAGAAAGGGGAGGTGTGGGTGACTCAGCAAGTGTGTCTCACCACTCCGCCTGTGGGCGCGGGGGAGACAGTTATCCTCCTCTCATCCGAGCTTCCTGAAGCCCTGCTCATGCTTTAAGACCTGCCCGTGCTGCCAGGGACATGCCCTGGCTCAGCCTTGGCCTGGGCCCTGCTTAGCATGATGACGAGCTATGCGGGGCGTTCTTGCTGCACTAGGGTCTAAGGCAGGGGTCCTCAAACTTTTTAAACAGGGGGCCAGTTCACTGTCCCTCAGACCATTGGAGGGCCGGACTATAGTTTAAAAAAAAAAACTATGAACAAATTCCTATGCACACTGCACATATCTTATTTTGAAGTAAAAAAACAAAACTTCAAAAAAAAAGGCTCTCCTAACTTCAAAAAAAAAAGGCCCTGCTAACTGCAAAATAAAAAAAAAAAAACTAGACCTCCTAACTTCAAAAAAAAAAAAATCCTAACTTGTTCTTACCTCGGTCCTCAGGCAGCAGCAGGCTCTGCACAGGCAAGCTCGTGACTCGTCCGATCACACCCGAGACTGAGAGGAGGAGTCGAGAGACAGAGAGAAGGAGGGGAGTCGGAGAGTGTGGCGCACATTCCACACATGCGCACTGCGGCCCGGGATGAGTCAGCTGCTAAGCAACAGGCAGCGGCTGCAAAAACACCCAGCGGGCAGGATAAATGTTTTCGGTGGGCTGCATGTGGCCCGCGGGCCATAGTTTGAGGACCCCTGGTCTAAGGACAGAATGCCCTTTGTTTTCTGTTTCAACTTGGTTCAAGGTGCGCGAGTCATTAAGGAATGCTGCGTGTGGGATTGGAAGGCTCATGTGGCAAAGAAGGGTCTGGGCCTGAGGTCCTCTGGGGGGAGCAGGATAACAATACTTGTCAAAGAAAAGGGAGTGTTGCCGTTTAAAGTCCAGTGTGTGACCAGCTGAACGCCAGGCACAGTGCGTGGATCCTAGTGTATCCTCAACTGATGAAGGATGAAGGAATGGTTATGAAGGCAGTTGGTAGCCCACAGATCTGTTTAAATAATCACAGTTCCAAAGAGAAACATGGAAATTCAGAGATAATAAGGAAATGTTTAATAAATAATACTATATGTTAATGTAGTATCATTTACAAATAATGAAACAAAAATAATATGGAAACAATTATTTTGGCTACAAGAGAAAAAATGGAACCTTTAAGAATTTTGTGTAAATGATGCGTAAGAGAAGTTCTTTTTCTAGAATTTGATCTTAATCTGAAAATAGAAGTGTTACCCTAAATAGTTTCAAATTTCCAACCAGTTTTATCTCAGAAAAGCATATAGGGCTGTGCCGATAGCTAGGATGGCACTCAGTCAGGTGCAGTGCGTTCCGTCCCACCCCCACGTCTTACTCCTGGCGAGCCTCCCTCCTCTCCCCACTGGATTCCTGCTGTCATCTCCCTGCTCCATGCAGTCTCCTGAAAGCCGGCTCTGAAGGGTGCAGCCCTTTATTATTATTATCTACCTTTATTGTTGAAAGTATTACAGACTTTTTCCCCATTGAATCCCGACTCCCCCCCCCATCCCCAGGCCTTCACTGCACTATTGTCTGACTATGGTTCATGCATATACTAGTAAGTTCATTGGTTGGTCTCTTCCTGCCACCTCCCCCGCCTTCCCTCTGAGATTTAACAGTCTGCATTCCTTAATGACTCGCGCACCTTGAACCAAGTTTAACCATGCTTCTATGTCTCTGGATCTATTTCTCTTCTTCACTTTATTTTGTTCATTAGATTCCACATCTGAGTGAGATCATGTGATACTTGTCTTTCTCTGACTGGCTTATTTCACTTAGCATAATACTCTCCAGGTCCCTCCGTGCTGTCTCAAAGGGTAAGAAATCCTTTTTTATAGCTGCATAGTATTCCATGGTGTAAATGTACTAAATCTTGTTTATCCACTCATTAGTGGGGCTGTTTTCAGGTCTTAGCTATTTTATTTTTAAAAAAATATATTCTTTATTCATTTCAGAGAGATAGAAACATCAATGATGAGAGAGAATAATTGATCAGCTTCCTCCTGCACTTCCCACACTGGGGATCAAGCCAGCAACTCGGCCATGTGCCCTAACTGGGAATCAAACTGTGACCTCCTGGTTCAACTGCTGAGCCACACCGGCCTGCCAGGTCTTAGCTATTTTAAATGATCGTCTCCAAATGTGAATTAGACACGCTTCGGCTCCTTCCTATTCAGCACCCTGCAGTAGCCCTCTGTCCTACTCAGAACAGAAAGCCAATGGCCTCATGTTGCTTTGCATTCTCTGACCTCTTTCAGCTGCATCCCCTGCCACGCTCTCCCCCACCCCAGTTCTCACCTCTGTTCCTGACTTTGCACCTGCCGACTCCCCTACACAACAAAACTGCTCCCACGTTTTCCCATGCACTGGCGCCTCCAATGCTTGAAACACCTTCCCCCGACACCAAATGGCTCCCCTCACCTCCTGGGACTCTTCCTTCAGGTGGCACCTTCTGATACACCCTCCCGACCACACTATCTAAAATGTCAACCCCACACCCTGGCTGTTAACTTTTTACAAGTGAATTCCCCTCTTTCACAGGCTAGAATATAAACTTCAATGGGCAAGGCTCTTTATGTGTTTTGGTCACTAATGTGTTGAATGGGCTTAGAATAGTGCCAAGAATATAGTGGGTGCTCAGTAAGTACCATTGAATGAGTGAGACCATCCATCAACAGCTCACAGATTACGCTGCTGTTTCAGGGGGTATTTCTAACGATTCAAAGTTCACTGAGCAACTCAGCAGGCTTAAAGCTAGAGGATGATGAAATGAAGGCAATTTTCTTGAGCATTCCAAGTTTCCAGGAAACCCAGGTCTAACACTAAAACTGTGTTTTGGTAATGAAAATGCTCAGACAGGGATTGTTTGCAAAACAGAGAGAAAATCTAGACTCTATGAGTATTGTTAGGATGACCTGTGGCAGGAACAGGTACAGATTGTCTTTTTAAATTTGAATTACCAGGAGAGGCTCCCTTTTATTATAATAATATTGATTTGTTCTTTCAAAGAGGAGAGAACACTGAGCTTGTGTTTTCCACTGGGATCGTGCTATTTGGAACAGGGTGGCAGGAAAGGAAGCGAGCAGGACTGTTTAATTACAGTACAACATGCTACCAATTCAACTATTGATTTTACTTCATTTGCCATCTTGTAATATATTATATTTTTCATCCATTCTACATAATGCTCAGCATAGAATTTCATACTTATAAATTCTTTTAAATATTTAATGCCTTGCCACTTAAGTTCTTAAATCAAATATCTTCTAATAAACTAAAATAATCAGCATTGTACTGAAAACTTAGGAAAAATATATAGATAGATCACACCTTATAATATACAAGGATTTCTAAAAAATACAAAACCGTGTATCTAAAGATTAAATGTGTCAAATCATATGTGTTAATTAGAAAGTATGGATTAATATAATAGAAGCTCTGTGTAATGGTACCGATACTGTACAGCAGTATGTAATAAAATGTAATTCATATATGCAGGTAATACGAAAAGTGAAATTAAAATTTATGTAACTTAATAAGATTGTTATTGAACAAAATATAAAAATTCAACAAGAAAAAGATTGGCCTTATTCACATGTGATACAAATTATTTTAAAACTGAAACAAATTATACTGCTATATTTAAGGGTTCTAGTTCTCTTGAATAATAGAGCCACAATATTTTAGAGAAGTAATAGGTAATTAACATTCAACTAAAGATCAATATAAATATTACGCACATACATATGTATGTGTGTATGTGTTGTAGGTTATGTATCAAGCTTACAAGCACTGATGTTGTGTAACAGTAGGTATTAAATGAGCAAAACTGCCATATATAGCCAAGTAAGTGGGCAACGACATTCAGTCATTTGTTAGAAATTGCAAACTGGAGAAAATATCTGAAATATGTATTGCTGTGTTATTCGGCCACACCACTTTGCCTTATCTGCGGGTTATTTTCTATGCCTATGAAGGCATTAGGGAACAACCACTAATTAGTGCTCAAAGACCAAACGATGGTGAGATTGGTGCCACCCGGGCCACCTGAGTTCTCCTCTGCAGTCCCATTGCAGGAGAGCTGCCCCTGTCACGCAGGCCCGCACGCAGCGTTCATAAATCCCGTGCCGTGTCAGATCCTCTCCGCTCTGGAAGCAGCATGCTCCCTGTCTTTTTAAAAGAGGTTTCCATGTGCTGCAAAAGACATGTGTGATAAATGAAGCACTTCTTCCTAGGCACTAAAAACATAATAGTGATATAATTAATTACAGTCATATTCTTGTTAAAATTGTGCAGAAAAATTAAACCTTTTTCTATTAGCATGAAATATAAGTGTCAAATCCCCTAATAAAACCCTGATCAATAAAACAATAATAATTGTGTTGTTAAAAGCGGACATCAAAAGGTGTTCATGGCAACATATTTTAAAGGTTAGAAACCCTTTTAAAATAAACGGATTTCATCTTTACACTATGTCATCTAAATCATTGCTGTGTTTGTGTATACAATTATAATCAGACGATAAATTGCAGCTATTGAATGGATTAAGTCTGCTCTTCTTGACCTCATAAATCTGAGGTTGTCATAGCTTCGGAAAATGCTTGTGTAACAATCAGTTGATTACATGCCATGAGCAGCTGTGCGTGCTGCCTGGCGGATAGGAGAGGGGAAGGGTAACGCAGAGTTCACCGCAGAACTTTGTAACGTATCTGACACTTTCCTTTTAACGCTTCCAGCCCCTCCTGCAGAGTGCGCCTTATATTTTAGGAGGTTTACACATGTAATAGGAGGATCGTAAGAAAGTTTAAACTAATAAAATAAGGTCTAACTGAAATGTCAATATTCATTAAGATTTCCTGAAAATACCCACTAATGTTAAACACCATATTTTTAGAAAGCCTTAGCAAAGCATAAGAAGAGCGTAGTGGTGAGAAACACTTCACAGTACACGCTAGTTAGTGACTTGGGGCAAAAACAAAACCTTTGCCCGTCCAAAATGGCACCACTTCCCAGGGCGCCACTTCCACCAGGCTCACGGCCACGTCAGCACAACTCAATGTGCACTGAAAGGAAATCAACCAGAGGCGCAAACATTAGTAAACGTTTTTAATCTTACCACTGAGGAAAAGAAAGTACTTAACGTGGCAATACGCTACTAGTTCCTGAGGGCAGGCTACACCTGAATCTGCTATTTTATGCTTAATTCATGAGGTATTATGTCCATTTTAGATCTTCTTGGGAAATGAGTTTTAACTCGAATTTATCTATTTGTGTATAACTTCCACTGTCAAAAATTTATGTAGAATATGACCTAATTTTGAAAATCTCATATATTAAAATGGTCTTAATCAAAGATTCAAAGAGAATTAGATTATTAATAATGAAATATTTTCATTTACTTTAATTTTCTCAGATGAAAGGATATAAAGCGTGCTTTAAGCATTAGTTAGGAATTTACAGCCTGCTCGTAAAAGTGGCATTTTTCTCATTTTGCATAAAAAGTTAGAGTATAGAATAACTAACTAATCCCAAGGTCACAACGAAAAGGGGACTCAGGGCAGCTAGCTCAAAAGAGATCCTCAAGTTCAAGCTCCCGAGGGATAATTGCCTTTTTATAACCCTATTTAATAACACGTAATGATTAAATTACCATGAAAATAAAACAACTTGCTCCACAGGCCTCCTGGTGTGGAAAGTAGAAGACAGTGGCCTGTGATATGCGCTCAACTTTGTTGAAACGGCTCACGGCAGACTGCCCGGAGCCCTGGCCCGTCTGCAGATCCCCGCTCTCAGGAGCTGCGTAAGGGAACTGCACGTCCAGGAGGAGATGGAAGCTTTGCTCCGTGGACTTGACCCAGACGGTGATGATCACAAACAGCACGGGGACGTCTCCTCCGTACAGGCTGCACTCCGTTCCCGCTGGGAGGGACAGCGTTGCCAGAGAACGCACGGAGCCTGGCGGTGCGGACTGCGAGCTATGAAGAGCCACCTCAGACAGCTTGTAATGTGGTGAAGACTGAGAGTGGATTTTTGCATTAGATGGTTTACTTGACATTATTTCGCTTTGTCTTTCAAGCCAACTGCAATGGAACTGTCATTGTCCTCAAAACACAGATTAGAGATGAAGGGATTCTATGTGTTGTCAAGGTCCCCGAGCTAGATGCCTACAGTCGGATGTGGGACCGGACTCTGCGCTCCCAGAACTCGGACTCCTCGGCGCAGGGCGAGCGCCTGCAGCTCTGCGTCCGTCCGCAGCTGGAACTGGTTTCCCCAGTGAAGCTTTCGCATCTCAGCAAGCACAGCCTCCCACAGGCTGCTTCCTCAGGTCTCTGCTGAACAGTGAACACTTTTCAATCCAAATTTTTGGTCTAAAAAAGACGCATAGCATAGAATAGCATGACTGGTTTGATTTTTACAGCTTCACTACTTGAGTACTCGTGTGATAAAGTGTAGCGCCTTCCTTTGCAGTGTTTGTGGGCATTTATTTCAGATAAAAATACCACCAATTAAACTTTATATTTTAGTAGAAGACAATGTTTTTCAAAAAGCAGTTGAAGCCACCGAGCACCTGCTGTGGCGAATGTCCCTAACAGAGTACTGTACTGTGTGCCACGGGGAGCAGACAGGGCTCCTCAGCGCGGTCACAGCAGCGTGGTCCTGCCTTCGGCACATCTGAGAGGCATGCAACGCCTTAACCCAAGTGGTTAATGATTTTAGGTAAATATGCCAGTGAAAATAATGGCATTTTGGGTTATTTGATCTCTACAATTCTATTATGCCCATACAACCTTGCTTAACTTCACTTTTTCTTAACTGGGGTCATGAAGCTTTTATACCATGTTCCCCTCACTCTCTGGGTTCCTACTTCATGTCTCTCTGATTTTTGAATGTGCCCGTATCCACCAGCACAAGCCGGGCACGTCTTCCCGGGCTTGGAGTACCTGTTTCCCACTCCCGTCCCAACGCCTGTCCCAGCGTCAGTGTCTTCAGATCTCAGTACAGTGGTCCCTTCTCTAAGGAAGAGCCCTGACTTCGCTGACTAGGTGGACAGCCCCTACTGCGTGCTATGGGGACACACAGCACCTGCCTCCATAGCGGGCGTCAGCATAGGTAAGGTTTGTGGGTTTGAATCTTTGACTGATGCCTCTCCCCCAATAGCCTGTGAGCATCATGTGGGCAGGTGGGCAGACAGCATCTGCTGCTCTCACTCACTCAGTGCCTAGCACTGCTCTGGCCGCGGACCAGGTAACCAGGAGATAATGAACACCATGCCTAAGCCACAGACATTACGCATATGTGAGGAAAACGTGAATGCATTGATTTCCAACCAACTTCATTGTAGTATAATTTACATATGTAAAATGCACCCATGATAAGTGTATAGTTCAATAAGTTTTAATATATTGCGTCTTGTTAAGTTGCCTCTTCCTAGTACTGAGTGGTGACACAATGGACACACCTTTGAATGTCCCTGGATTGCTGCCTCTCCACCCTAAAGTGCCTGCCTATCCTAGGGCCCTGGATCTGTGCCCAGGTGTCCGCACGGAGAACACACAGGCATATGTTCCTGAAAGGGTAGATACATCTTTAGAAACTTGTCAAAAGATAGGGTCAACCTGCCTGATGTTAGTAGTGATTTCTTATACACTCCTTATTAATGTACCAAATTTGAATTTTCAAGTTACCCCAACTTTGAAAAATGAATATTTATCTCCTTTAAAATAGCCCGTCTTTCAATATGTGGTTTAATATCTTTGTCAGCATTTCCATATCCTAGGGAATCCTTTCACACTGTATACATATAGCATGTTAGACACTTCAGCATATTGCCATTTTTTATTTGCCAATTTTTTAAAAAAGAGTGTTTAGACCACTTCACCCAGAGCTGTAGCAGCTCTTTTCCATCAAGAAGCACAAAGGGAAAAATTAAACGAGGGCTACGTAGATAAAAAGAACCCAGACACTTCTTTCCTCCTATCTTTGTATCTTCAGATCTTCCCCCACTCCTTCCTCCCCTCCCCTTTTCCCTCCTTCCTTCCTACCTGCCTTTTCTTTTGCCCCATTCAGTATTTTAATAACATAAATACAAAAAACCACATTGATCTGATTTTTAAATGAGAGGAAGGAGCAATAACAAATTGTTCACTAAATGTGAAACATAATTTAAAACATACTCAGACACCCTTATATGGATGGCAAGTAGGGAAAGGTTAGTTGAATAAGAATAGGAAATTAAAAGAGAACAAGAACAGACAAGCAGTGAGGGCAAAAACCACCCAACAGGTTCGAAAGCACCACAGAGAAGGGGAAGAAAATAGGGAAGGCAGCGGAGATCCTGACGAACCCCCACGCAAGCGGTAGGTAGTTTGATAAAATAGAAGCTCCCTGCTTTTAGGTGAGATGCACTGGGCACTGAATACTAAGGACATTGTTTCTCAAATGAAGCCCTGGCACTGGCCATTTGATGCTACATATTTTTAAATCCTCTAATACACACTAAAAAAAAAATTCATAAATGAGACAATCTCCCCTGAAGGTTTTCCCCCATTATTTTTAAATTAAATCTTTACATCTGAATCTGCTCATTTCTTTTTTTTTTTTTTTTAAATCCTCACCCAAGAATATTTCCCCATTATTTTTAAATTAAACCTTTACATCTGAATCTGCTCATTTTTTTTTAAATCCTCACCCAAGAATATTTTTTCCATTGATTTTTGGAGAGGGAAGGGAGAACAAGGGAGAAACATCGATGTGAGAGGGACACATGGATTGATTGCCTCCCACACAGGCCTAGACCCAGGCCAGAGATCAAGCCTGCAACCCAGGTAAGTGCCCTTGACTGGGAATCAAACCCAAGACCCTCTGGTGTGTGGTCAATGCTCTAACCACTGAGCCATGCCAGTGAGGACTGAATCTGCTTATTTCTGCTAGTATCTAGATTTATCATGAAAATACATGTTTACTATGTTAAGGCAATATGATCAAAAGAGTAAAAAAATCACTTACTTAAGTAACTGATATTAAAATATTTTTCCAATAATTTTATTCTGTGTGAAATTTCAATAAATAAATCCATGCACATAATTGTAAAAAATTAACTGGGACTTACAATGAAAGCAGTAGCTAGCCAGTTCACTCATTACTACCTTTAGTCTCACTCACTGAAGAAATAACTTTTAACGGTTTCCTATTTAGTTCTTTGGAGTGATTGCCCCCAAAACATTAAATAATATGCTTCATTACTATATCTCAATTTATCAAATTTGTATATAAAATATTGGACATTACTTGCCAACTTATATCTCCCACTTACTACCAATTTTTGATAGATTTCTTTTTGGCATTCTAAAGAACTTTTTACCTCTCAATAATTTATTCAAACTGTCATTTTATGTTCATTGACTGCTCTCAACACCTTACCATATAAGATGAAAATATTAGTACCCTCTTTTCTATCATAATTCACTTCCTAATTTATACTCCCAGTTATAGCAGCACACCTCAACTGGAATCTTTATGTAATTTCTGTCTTTTCTACAGAAAAGGAGGCGGGGGCAGCCGGTAGAAGCCAGTGGCTGTGCAGTTCTCCAGGGCGGTGGGAGTGCCTTTTTCAGCATCTTTAGTAAAAATACTGATTTCTCATGAATGCAGTTTGGAGTAGAATGTGATATTTATTTATTTTCTAAACTTCACTCGAGGATATTTTTCCATTGACTTTTAGAGCAGGAGAGACACACAGAGAGAAACATCGATGTGAGAGAGACACACCAATGGTTTGCTTCCAGCACATGCCTGGAGCCTGTCAGAATCAAACCTGGGACCCTTCAGTCCGCAGGCCCGTGCTCTGTTCACTGAGGCAAACCAGCTAGGGCTAGAATATGATTTTTAAAGGTGCCTTTTTGAACTGAGTCTTGGTCAAAACACAAGATTTTCAAAGATGATCCTATAGTGGGATAGTAAGAAGCTAGGAAAATTCCAGGGCAAGTGGAATGAGGAAACCAAGACAAGAAACTTAAAAAAGCCAAACAGCTTGGGCAGCTGGCAGCCAGCTTGTGAATTGCAAGACCTTATGGTCCCCAACCAAGGACACTTGAGAGCCATTGGTTTACACCTCCCCTCCCTAACCAGAGGATACATAGCTTAAATCGCCCTGCCCTGGGAACATAGAAAACAAAGACCAATTAATGCCATTTGTGCCAGCTAAGCCCAAGGACAGTTGAAGTTAGGGAACAAATAACAAAACCCCTTTAAAGCCAGACTGACCTAAGAAAACAGTAAAACAGAGCTAAGAATAATCCAAAACTCCCCTATGCACACATTTTGATGCCTTAGCATATTACAGTACTGGTAAAAACACACCTGGAAAACTGATGAATATTCTACTGAAACCCTCCCCTAAGATTCTCACCTTCAGAAAAAACAATAAAGAGAAAAAGCCCTCAGGACAAGGACTCTGCGCAGGCTCTGCCCAGAGCACCCCCATGCCCACTCCCGGGCATGAACTTTTTATTCCTAAGGGTCCCCACGAGACTTGCAACCAGGGGGCAGTGGACAGGGGCAGTTTGTACAGGCCCTAGCCCCTGATCCTGTCCCCAAGGCCCCCTTCTCTCTGACTTCCCAGTGAGCTCAGCAGCCCCGCCCAGGCTCACTGCTCTCATGTGACTTCACTTCCCAGTGAGCTCAGCAGCCCCGCCCAGGCTCACTGCTCTCACTGTGACTTCACTTCCCAGTGAGCTCAGCAGCCCCGCCCAGGCTCACTGCTTTCCCATAACGTTTCTGGGGAGCCAACGCAGAGCACCGCCTAGGCTCTCCTGTTCCTTTTATGCCCTAAGCCCTTCCTGTGCTTCACTGTCCCAGCTTTAAGCAAACTCTCAAACCCACCTGGACTCATATTGTGAAATATCCCTTCATTAAGTCAAGAACCCACACACGGCAGGCCTACCTGAGGCAGACGCCCTCTGGGAACAATTCCATTGCACTTAGGTTACAAGAGTGTACATTGAAGTCTTGAATCATGCCTTCGATTAAGTCTTTAAGGATTTCAGACAAAGTGAATCCATGATACTGCTGGGCGGTGGAGTAACAAAGAGTTCTGATGAGAGTACCTGCCTGGGTTGGAGGTAGGAAGAACCTGGAATAAAGCTGTGTAGGGACACTCAGAAGAGAGCAAGTTTTGTTCTTAAATAACTTTTTTAAATCAAGGGTTACCAAGATGTAGGGTTTGAACATAAAAGTGTCATGGGTATTCTCAGAAAAATCAGTTTGGGGATGGAGTAAGGGTGGAAGGCAGATGATCTAGGGCAGTGGTCGGCAAACTCATTAGTCAGCAGAGCCAAATATCAACAGTACAACTATTGAAATTTCTTTTGAGAGCCAAATTTTTTAAACTTAAACTATATAGGTAGGTACATTGTTATTAACTTAATTAGGGTCCTCCTAAGGCTTAGGAAGAGCCACACTCAAGGGGCCAAAGAGCCGACCACTGATCTAGGGAGTGGGGATAATTAGGGGGGGGATCTAGAGCACGGCTTAAAGGGTTTTGTGGTGAAAGTGATGGGAGAGATTGGAAGGAGCACACATCTGAATTATCCTCAAAGGCCTGTCTCAAGGGCCATCTCTCCATTTGACTCTTTCTGCCCTCTCCAGCCCCTAGCAAAGTGAGTGCCCTCCTTCTCCCTTTTCCACTATCCTAGTCATTTGTCTGTGCTTGTCTTAGGGAACTTGCCCACCCTTTGCTTTGTGTTAGCTTATTAACAAGTGCGAGATATCTGCTCTTTTAGATGGTAATTAATGCCTAATTTATCTTTACTTCCCCAACACCTAGCCCAGAATCTTGCATGTAGCAGCCATTCAATAATAATTTAATGTAGTCATGTGTATGTGCTTAACTAAAAGCGATATATGTGCAAATCTTTTCATTTCCTTCCTTTGCTTATTTCTTTCTTCCCTCCTCTTTCTCTTCCTCCCATTTTCTCCCTCTGTCCTTTGTTTTATTTTTCTTTCCTTTGAATACAGAGGAGGTCTGTGCATACATAGACAAGGAAAGACAGGTCTGTAGATTATTAGAGATTGAAGATCCTAGAAAAAAAAATGAGAATAGAAGGGATGAAGAGAGAAGAAATGTGATAAGAAGAAGAAGAAGAAGAAGAAGAAGAAGAAGAAGAAGAAGAAGAAGAAGAAGAAGAAGAAGAAGAAGAAGAAGAAGAAGAAAAAGGGAAGGGGAGGCAAAGGAAGGGAAGGGAAGGGAAGGGAAGGGAAGGGAAGGGAAGGGAAGGGAAGGGAAGGGAAAGACCCTCTCTCTGAGGTTAGAGGGACCAGGCTAGAATATCAACATACCTTAACTGAACTTGCACAGAAATGATTTAAGTGATGCCTGCCTAAATGTAAATATAGAGAAGTGTTTAAATTCTTGCTGTATCTCTATATTAAGAAAAGATTGAAAAACAAAAATCAAATTACCATAAACACATTTTATAGATCAGTAATCAAGGGATTATATCCAAAGGAGAGAAAAATAGAGGAGGTTTCTTTGGTTTCTCTTTTGGAAACTAGCAGTCCATAAAACTACCATCTGTATTCAAATGAGCTGTTGAAAATGATGAACACTTTTCTATAGACTATTATTACTTTGAGTTCTATACACTTCCTACATATTTAATTAAAGTGATCTCAAGAACCTAAAGAAAATTATGGCATTTATTTCATTTAAAACGCCATAAATTGAGTAGAAGTTTCAAGGAAGAAACTGCTGGCTACTGGCGGAGCCATAACCTGGGCTACCTTGTGAATAGAAAATGTTTCAGAGTCTGGTTATCACTTGGACAGCTCATAAGCTTGATTTTGTGCACTGGAGAGTAGAGTCCTCGCGTAAGGCCAAACTCGGATTAGCCATGTTCATAATGCACAGGCCTGCCCACCAGGATAGTGAATCTCAAATCACACCGAGGAGTGTAATCTCAGGGCCTCGGCCGTGCTCAGCACGCCACCTCCTCGCAGCAAGCTCTGAGGGAAGGTGAGTTGTAACTAGAGTTTCACCCCATGCATCTGGAATCAGAGTCAACAGATAAATGTTCAAGGGTTTCCTGGAATCCAATGATAACTGTGCAGTGCGCCTGTACCTTCCAGAGAACAACACCTACTGCTAGGCCTGCACAGGCCCATGAACCAGATCTATGTTTTCCCTTGTAATCCCCATAGGATTTATTGTACATACCAGGTTCTTATGTGTTTCTTAATATCATTATACAGGGTATCCCCTAAAATGTGCATGTGTACACATTTTTGAGGGACACCCTATATTTATCTAATCATTTACATCCACAAAAAGCATTTCTGTAAGTTATGTAATGATCTCCATTGCAGTTCTTAGTAACATTACCAACATTTCACAGAAAGGGAAATTGAGGCTCAGTGATGTTAAGTGACGTGGCCAAAGATACTGGCATAAGAATCATTAAAAACAAGGAACAGGAAGTATAGCTTATATTGTTTATAGTCGCAAGTATATGGCTCTATATTTGCTGACAATAGGCTTATGGAAATATATAATGACAACATTGATATGCTTGTTAGTTGCTTTACTCAGTATCTCACGAGTTTTCCTTTCAATATTGAGTTTCCCTTAATGCATTTAAAACATGACTTGCTTTATTTAAAAAACTGTTTCTTTCCACAACATTTTAGGGACTGTCTATGTTTTAAAAGACGAGTGACTTTAAACTATTAGTTTAGGTTTTAAAAAGACAGATGATTTTCTTCTGTTAGGTGTTCTTAGTTGCAAACAACAGACTGAACTCTAGGAAGTTTGAGCAGAAAAGAAGTTTACTAATGGGTATAGGAGACACAATCGTGCTTTCCCAGATGCCCCTAAATTCCTTTTACTGTGTCTGTGTGTCTCACACCCAGACGCTCCAGAATTTGTTTGTAAGGTTGGCACCTGCACCTTTCTTCAGATGGCTGTCCAAGGGCTACCCTTGCTGCTTGGCCAACATGCACAGAGACGGAAGCACCAGCAATGAGGTGTGGCGGGCCAGCCCACAAAGGTGACTGATTGGCTGTCAGACAGGAAGTAAAATCAGCTCCCCTGCCTGCAGTTGGCACAATCTCTGGATGTTATTTTCGCTGCAAGCTCCAGGCTGAGGTGGGGACTTTGCCTGAGATCTCACACTGACTTAGCTTTTAAATCTCTCCTGTCCTGCTTCCTCTACTTTCCTCCTGGCTTCTCCTGGGAGCACTTTCTTAAAAAGTCACTTGCACTAGATCCTTGTCTCTGGGTCTCCTCAGAGGAAGTATTAGTTCCCTAGGGTTGCCATAGCTAAACACCACAAGCCGTGTGGTTTAAAACAACACCGATGTGCTCTCTACTAGCTCTGAGCCTAGAGGTCTAACAACACCGATCTGCTCTCTAACAGCTCTGAGCCTAGAGGTCTAACAACACCGATCTGCTCTCTAACAGCTCTGAGCCTAGAGGTCTAACAACACCGATCTGCTCTCTAACAGCTCTGAGCCTAGAGGTCTAACAACACCGATCTGCTCTCTAACAGCTCTGAGCCTAGAGGTCTAACAACACCGATCTGCTCTCTAACAGCTCTGAGCCTAGAGGTCTAACAACACCGATCTGCTCTCTAACAGCTCTGAGCCTAGAGGTCTAACAACACCGATCTGCTCTCTAACAGCTCTGAGCCTAGAGGTCTAACAACACCGATCTGCTCTCTAACAGCTCTGAGCCTAGAGGTCTAACAACACCGATCTGCTCTCTAACAGCTCTGAGCCTAGAGGTCTAACAACACCGATCTGCTCTCTAACAGCTCTGAGCCTAGAGGTCTAACAACACCGATCTGCTCTCTAACAGCTCTGAGCCTAGAGGTCTAACAACACCGATCTGCTCTCTAACAGCTCTGAGCCTAGAGGTCTAACAACACCGATCTGCTCTCTAACAGCTCTGAGCCTAGAGGTCTAACAACACCGATCTGCTCTCTAACAGCTCTGAGCCTAGAGGTCTAACAACACCGATCTGCTCTCTAACAGCTCTGAGCCTAGAGGTCTAACAACACCGATCTGCTCTCTAACAGCTCTGAGCCTAGAGGTCTAACAACACCGATCTGCTCTCTAACAGCTCTGAGCCTAGAGGTCTAACAACACCGATCTGCTCTCTAACAGCTCTGAGCCTAGAGGTCTAACAACACCGATCTGCTCTCTAACAGCTCTGAGCCTAGAGGTCTAACAACACCGATCTGCTCTCTAACAGCTCTGAGCCTAGAGGTCTAACAACACCGATCTGCTCTCTAACAGCTCTGAGCCTAGAGGTCTAACAACACCGATCTGCTCTCTAACAGCTCTGAGCCTAGAGGTCTAACAACACCGATCTGCTCTCTAACAGCTCTGAGCCTAGAGGTCTAACAACACCGATCTGCTCTCTAACAGCTCTGAGCCTAGAGGTCTAACAACACCGATCTGCTCTCTAACAGCTCTGAGCCTAGAGGTCTAACAACACCGATCTGCTCTCTAACAGCTCTGAGCCTAGAGGTCTAACAACACCGATCTGCTCTCTAACAGCTCTGAGCCTAGAGGTCTAACAACACCGATCTGCTCTCTAACAGCTCTGAGCCTAGAGGTCTAACAACACCGATCTGCTCTCTAACAGCTCTGAGCCTAGAGGTCTAACAACACCGATCTGCTCTCTAACAGCTCTGAGCCTAGAGGTCTAACAACACCGATCTGCTCTCTAACAGCTCTGAGCCTAGAGGTCTAACAACACCGATCTGCTCTCTAACAGCTCTGAGCCTAGAGGTCTAACAACACCGATCTGCTCTCTAACAGCTCTGAGCCTAGAGGTCTAACAACACCGATCTGCTCTCTAACAGCTCTGAGCCTAGAGGTCTAACAACACCGATCTGCTCTCTAACAGCTCTGAGCCTAGAGGTCTAACAACACCGATCTGCTCTCTAACAGCTCTGAGCCTAGAGGTCTAACAACACCGATCTGCTCTCTAACAGCTCTGAGCCTAGAGGTCTAACAACACCGATCTGCTCTCTAACAGCTCTGAGCCTAGAGGTCTAACAACACCGATCTGCTCTCTAACAGCTCTGAGCCTAGAGGTCTAACAACACCGATCTGCTCTCTAACAGCTCTGAGCCTAGAGGTCTAACAACACCGATCTGCTCTCTAACAGCTCTGAGCCTAGAGGTCTAACAACACCGATCTGCTCTCTAACAGCTCTGAGCCTAGAGGTCTAACAACACCGATCTGCTCTCTAACAGCTCTGAGCCTAGAGGTCTAACAACACCGATCTGCTCTCTAACAGCTCTGAGCCTAGAGGTCTAACAACACCGATCTGCTCTCTAACAGCTCTGAGCCTAGAGGTCTAACAACACCGATCTGCTCTCTAACAGCTCTGAGCCTAGAGGTCTAACAACACCGATCTGCTCTCTAACAGCTCTGAGCCTAGAGGTCTAACAACACCGATCTGCTCTCTAACAGCTCTGAGCCTAGAGGTCTAACAACACCGATCTGCTCTCTAACAGCTCTGAGCCTAGAGGTCTAACAACACCGATCTGCTCTCTAACAGCTCTGAGCCTAGAGGTCTAACAACACCGATCTGCTCTCTAACAGCTCTGAGCCTAGAGGTCTAACAACACCGATCTGCTCTCTAACAGCTCTGAGCCTAGAGGTCTAACAACACCGATCTGCTCTCTAACAGCTCTGAGCCTAGAGGTCTAACAACACCGATCTGCTCTCTAACAGCTCTGAGCCTAGAGGTCTAACAACACCGATCTGCTCTCTAACAGCTCTGAGCCTAGAGGTCTAACAACACCGATCTGCTCTCTAACAGCTCTGAGCCTAGAGGTCTAACAACACCGATCTGCTCTCTAACAGCTCTGAGCCTAGAGGTCTAACAACACCGATCTGCTCTCTAACAGCTCTGAGCCTAGAGGTCTAACAACACCGATCTGCTCTCTAACAGCTCTGAGCCTAGAGGTCTAACAACACCGATCTGCTCTCTAACAGCTCTGAGCCTAGAGGTCTAACAACACCGATCTGCTCTCTAACAGCTCTGAGCCTAGAGGTCTAACAACACCGATCTGCTCTCTAACAGCTCTGAGCCTAGAGGTCTAACAACACCGATGTGCTACCAGCTCTGAGGCGAGAGGTCCAACAACACTGATGTGCTAACAGCTCTGAGGCGAGAGGTCCAACAACACCGATGTGCTCTCTACCAGCTCTGAGGCTTGATGTCCAAAATGAGGGCGCCAGCAGGATGATGCTCCCTCTGAGACTCTGGGGAGAATGAACGTGTCCTTGCCTCTTCCCAGCTTCTGGTGTTGCTGGCAGTCCCTGGTGGTTCTTGGCTTGCAGCTGCATCCTCCATCCCCCCCTCGGTTGTCCCATGGCCTGATCCCTGTGTGTGTCTGTCTTCACATGGCATTCTCCCCAGGTGTCTATTCTATTGTCTTACAAGGACATCAGTCATATTGGATTCTGACCCACGACTGTCTCTTAATGTAACCACATCTGCAAAGATTCTTTTTCAAACAAGGTCACAGTCACAGGTACCAGGAGTTAGTATTTCAACCCATCTTTTAGGGGAAACATTTCAATCCACAACAATAACCCAAGACAAATGAAGTTAGGGAGCAACCAGGCAGAGCCAGGGCATTAGCCTTGACTGCAAAGCAAGGAACCCAGCAGCCCCCGAAGGGAAGGTGCTTGAGGAGAGCTGCCCCGCACACAGGGACAGGCCACTTCCTGCTGTGGCTGCTGTGGATGTGAGAGCCCAGCGCTCTGCCCCCTGCCCTGGGCAGCCAGCACCTCACTCTCCGGAGAAAATGAGGCCTGCGTGTGTGGCCCCAGCTTCTCCAGGCTGCCTCTTCCAAAGGGACATCCGTGGGCAAGCCCAGGTCAGAGAGGGAGGCGAGGAAGAAGTTTTCCTCCTGCTCCCGTGGGGGGCAGGACCCCCGCAGAGGAGGCGCCCCAGTGCAGGAGGAATGCCCAAAGGGGCTGCGCAGCCAGAAACCAGACGCACCGCCCTGGGTGCGACGTGGGGTGGGATGACCGGGGGAGTTAGCATTTTCTCTGCACTTTTGATATGAGTTTAATTCTTTGAAAGAGAAGAAATAAAACATTCCGACTTGGAAAGCTTGCAATTCTTTATATTTTTTCACTTAGAATGCATGTTACTTACTCTTCCTCAAGTTGTTACTTAAAGAGCTGCGTGTCCATTATTTATTATAAATATATTCATATTTAAATTGTTTGTCTAGTGGGAGAAACAGGTTTGAAGGATAATTTGAGGAAAGTGCTGCAGGTTTCATTTGTGGAAAGCTATGTTTAAACCTTTTGTATATTGTTTTATGAGGCATATCGATCTTTGTATGAAGTGTGAAGGCGTCATTTGTAAATGTTATCGCTTTTCAGTGGGAGGGGCTTGGAGTCTAGTTAGGTTCATGGCGTCGGTCTTATCTGTCTCTTCCTATTGCCCAGCACACAGTTGGCAAATAGCAATAAATATTTGTTAAATGAAAGAGAAAAAACAGGATTCTCTGTGGTCCTCATTTTTTCTGTTGAAATAATCGGAAAATTAGCATGTGAAATGTTCTTGATGGTAATAAGGTGATTTTTAAACGGTAATCTGTCTTATCACACAACAAAATGTAAAGGCTAGGCTTCGTGCTTTGGTAGACATCCAGACAACTGGGATCGTATTTGTTTATTGGGGATGCTCTAGAGCAGGGCTTACCAAATGATGGGCAAGTCGGGCCCGCCACCTGTTGGTATTAGGTCCAAGAATGGTTTTCACACGTTGAAATGTAGACATAAAAAGGGTGATTGGTGCTTCAGGGAGGCAGTGGGTCAGAGAGGACATTGCTTCTTGGCCTGTGAAGCTTAAAACATTTGCTCTCTGGCCCTCACAGCCGAAGCCTGCTGACTGGTGCGGAAGAACAGATCCAAGTACAACTTCTGTATTGAAAATATTCGCTTTCACAAGAAATTGGAGTTTACCTAATGTTTTTTTTATACTTTTCACAAAGAAAATCAGCCCTAACATTTCAAAATAATTATATTTTGAAAGTACACATTGAAACTGAGCAATGAGGGTTAAAGAAATTAAAGACCAGAATGTGAGGCTCCTCTTCCATCATAGATGAGGCAACATTGTCCACCTTAAGGTAACAAAACACATACTAAAAATGCTTCCTTAGGTTTGGAGAACACCTGCAACTTTTCAAAACTGCCCCGTGCTAGTATTTAATGTTTTTAGCTGTCTTATAGCAGTAACTCACATTTTCATTGTTTAACACCATGAAACTCAGTTGTGTGTACACCCTTTTTATCTTCCATGATGACAGGCATTCCACTGCTCAACCAAGAGATTGAGTTGGAAATCAAGGAATTATTTGAGCAAACTATCTGTCTAAAGCTTTTCTGGCTGGAGTTAGTGCCTGAGGCTCAGAGTACTAGGACAATTTTAAAGTTATCTTTACTTTCTCATTTAGTAGATCAATGATATGGTTTTGAAAAAAAGAATTCTTATATGTTGTGAAAAAAATCTATTTGTTGGTGTACATATTGTGTACAGTTTGAATGTGAATATTATCCCAAAGACCTTAACACCTGATGGGGAGAGTAATTTAAAACATGGTTATTTTGGTTATCAAAGAAGACAGCTTCAAAGGGTATGCAGGAACTCTGTTTAAAACCATCGGTAGGCACCACATGGAGCTGGCATAAGATGCAAAGGCATGCTAATTTCATTTAAATGAATTGAAGTTGAAATTATGCCCATGGATCTAAACTATAAGGCATTTAAGATGTGGCTTAACGGCATCCAATATGGAGAAGGCTTCGAGGTTTTAGTTGATTGTTAGCTTAATGTGTTCGTGGTCTGAGGAGGTTGTGATCTTAGGCTGCAGCAATTTAGGTCGAGCAAGGTGATGGTTCCTCCATTCTGTGGGAGCCCAGTCACACCAAGTCACTGGATCAAATCCTGGGCAGTACTCTCTGAGAGTCTTGAAGACCAGGGGCTGCATATAGGTTATACGTCTTCTGTCAGTTCTAATTGTGGCTGCCTCGCGAAATGGGTTGAGAAGGATTCTGAGGCCTTATGTAGGCCCAGTGGGAAATGGTGGTAGTTTGCCTGACAAGAAGGTAATGCATCATTTATCCTGACTTATCTTCAAAATTGGGCGACAAAGGGGATGCAATGGTGCTGACATAAAGCTCGGCTCTCTCATCGCCTGCACATTTTAATTTTTTTCTTATTAAGAGTAAGCACCTGTCAGAATTTTCATGCCTTTTAGCAATGCTCTTAGAATGGGAGTAGGCAGACATAAGTAGCAGGTCAAATCTGGCCCATTGTCTGTTTATATATTTTAAATTTTAAATATAAAGTGTCATGTTTTGAATATGTCCCTTGGTTTATATGTGGTGTGATCACACAAAATGTTGTAAATAACCATCTCATTTTTATTATCCCCAAAATAGTTTATAATTATGTATTTGAATTTGTTAAAAAAAATAATTTTGGGCTGTAGGAGGACTGCTCTTAAAATATCCCTTTTTATAATGTTTATTAATGTTTAATATTAATTAAACATTATCATACTCAGAGACTGTATTCTATGAAAATTATTTTTTAGAGAATGTATTTAATATTTTAGTCTATTATATATACTTTTGAATACAGTTGATTAATGATTTAAAAAGTGGTTTATATAGCATATGAACCTTTGTACAAGGTTTTTAGCTCAACATTATTAAATGTAATTTAAATATTTTTATCTTTATCTATTTTTGAATAAATGATCTGTCCTAGACTGATAGAAATGTGTGGGAACATCCACAGACTCTATATCTGTCCATGCCTCTTTGCAGATTTATATTTCTCCTATAGCTTTACTAAGGATTTGCAGAGCGCTGCCATTGATGGGGGAAGGGCTGGGCCTGGATGACTGGGAAGAGTGAAGAGATGGCTCCTTGTTCTCCCATCAGCACAGCCTCTGTCTCTGAGGTGAGATGCTGCTTGTGAGGCCTTTGTTCCTCCAATAGGTTAACAGATCAAACAAGAAGGTGCCCAGCCACCTGCCTTCCTGAAAGACAGAATTATTGGCAATTCTGTTTGGGTTCTGGATAGCTTTTTCTTTATGTTTATCTTCCCGGGCCTTTTTAAGGGGGAGTTTAGAGTGGGTGAATGAAGTGCATTTGTCCAACTACTTTGTCAAACCACATATTTCCTCCATGTCTCCTTGTAGTCTAAAGGACAGGAATAGAATTTTCTGTTAGTTTGACATGGAATCCAGATAGTTGACCTTCAAATATCTTCAGCCCTAGAACAGATATTCAAATGCCATTATAAGCAGAGCCATTACACAGAACAAACAGATGTAAGGTAGCTTGCTGGCCTGGAGGGCAGGAGGCAATTAGGGCAAAGGATGGAAGGCTACAGAGATGGGCCTGAAGGGCTGCTTCCCAGATTTTTAAAATAAAGATGTATAGGTAGATATGTGTAGCTAATTAGAAATATGTGGCTTATTATTAGATAGCTTAAAATGGTTTTTAATAACAGTAAATATTAAACTGTTAAACTCCAGCACATCCCATTGTGTTTCACGTGATAGAATCAAAGGGGGTGAGCAGTCTTTTCTGGGAGTAGCATGAACACAGTTTCCTGGGCTACATACTTTAAACTGCAGTCTCTGATGAAATTTTAAATTTTGGGAAAATTTCTATTATTTCAATTTTTTGCATAAAGTGAAACTTTATTAATATTTTTATAATGCACTACTTCAAATTTAGATTTTTCAAGTTCTCATAAAATTATATCTCACAAAATTAGATATTAAAACTATGCATGTTCTGCTTTGCACAAATACTAAGTTACAAGGGACAGACATGGTCTTGCTTCCTACTGTATAGCAGTTGTCCTCACAAAACTCTAAGGTGGTATTTTAAAAACCATAAATCTAGACTACTCTAAGATTTAAGTTTGCTGGGAATGATGCATACAATTCCAGGAGCAGTGACTGCAAAAAAGAGGTGACTCTTGTAAGTTAAATCTGTACAAGATATCAAGCAAAAGTGATGGAGTCTGTACAAAATGAGCAGTTGAATCAGTGACCGAGTTGGGAAGATCTGCCCTCACCAGTGTGGGAGGGCCCGGTCGAACCCCTTGAGGGCCCCAATAGCATAGAAAGGTAGAGGAAGGGTGAATTCCCCGTCCGTGCCTGAGCTGGGACATCCATCTTCTCCTGCCATCCAACATTGAAATTCAAGTTTCTCTGGCCCTTGGACTCAGGGACTTACATCAGCAACCCCCCAACTTCTCCGGCCTTTAGCCTTGGACTGGGAGCTACACCCTGGCTTTCCTGGTTTTCAGCTTATACTAGACAACAGACTATGGGACTTCTGGGCCCCCACAACCATCTGAGCCAATTCTTATGATAAATATCTTCTTGTATGTATCTACATACCCTCTTGGTTCTGTGTTTCTGGGGAACCTCAACTAAGATAATAGTTTACTTCCCATTGTCATTAGTTAGTGATATACCATTGGTTTAGTCTCTTGTCTTAGTTGAGATTCTTTCTAGGAATCCACTCATGGTCCAATCCTTAGTCATCGTAATCTGTGATTTTCCAACTACTTACATGAAGACAGCATTTGTTCTTTATAGCTGACCGAAAGCTGGGAAGGACAGTTTGTTCTTAGACAATAGGATCAAAAGTGAGGCATACCATTGTGAGCGTTACCACTTGCTGGGTTCAAGACACTGGCAAGTGACTTACCTTCTCTGAGCACCAGTTTCCTCATCTGTAAACGGGGACAATATTGAATCTTAAAGTGATAAATGATAAGTATAAAGTGCATATTACAGGGCCTGGCACATATTGAATGTTTAATAAGTGGAAATTAATGGTTATGTTATCAATATGGACTAGGACAAGGACCTAAAACTATCTGTATATATAAAAGCCTAAGCAACCGTTATGATGAAAAGACTGGAACAACCGGTTGCTATGACGTGCACTGACCACCAGGGGCAGACGCTCAACGCAGGAGCTGTCCCCAACTAGCAGGCCCCAATCGCCCAATTGGGGCCTGGTCCCTGGGCTGGGACGGGGAACTGGGGGTGGGTGGCAGCAGACGTGACCCCTTTCCCAGGGGGACCGAGGGCCAGCTCCCTCCTCTGGCCTGTGACCAACCTCCCGGGTCCCTCCCCCCGTCCTTCCCCCAGGCTGGCAGAGCTGTGGTGCTCAGTGCTGGGCTGGATGGGGACACCAGGACCCCGGGTCTGTCACAGCACATCTTGATTCTTTTGGTTTTTGAACCAAGTGAAGGTGTTCTGTTCAAAATAATAACAAGAAATAAAATTTAAAAGAAAAAGAAAATAACAACTGATAAAATATAGTGAACTGATGTATAGGAAAGGGTTAGTTTTGGTTTTGGTGTTCTGAAACACAAAACTAGAAGCAATGTTTATTGTTATAGGGTATTAAGAGTCAGCTAAAAGAGGAAGCAATGTCTAATAATTAGATCTGCTGCTTTATAAGGCCTCCACATAACCGGTCAGTGGGCTCACTCAATAGGAGAATACAGCTCAACCAGGGATTTGCTTTAAACTAACATTTATTGGGAATTAAGCCCAAGGAATAAACAAGTGGTCACCAACAATGGACTAGTCTGTTATGCTAAATAAGCCTTTATTGAATTTCTCATTTGATTCTCTTGGTACAGCAGCCCTATGAAGTGCTTAGAACTAGGAAATAAGTTCCAGGCGCGCGGCCAGTGTGGGCCAGTCCTTAGTTGTGTGGTGTCCATCCTGAGCCTCTGCACCTTGCTGGCCGGCATCATGGGCCACTGGTGGGAGGAATTGCAGACCCCGCCTGGAGCTCCTGCAGCTGACCCCTCCCAGCCCCGCTGCCCACGTGGTTCTGCATGCACACATAGTTTGGGAAGCAAGTTAGATGATGTTTAGATTCCACGACTAGGTACTAGAATTTGTCTTATCCCTCATGGAAATATGTTGGCCCATAGCCAAACTACATTTTACTTTAATTCAATTAAATATTTTAATTTACAAAGTGAATTACCCACAATAACCATAATACCTGATGATTATATGCACCTTTAAACATCTCACCTCACACACTGTGCTTATGTGATAAGAGTAGAACATTCAGGAATGAAAGATGTTTATTTTCTCAAATTTGAGCACAATGCCCAGTGCTGGTATGGATGTAGCACCCAGATGTCCTCAGTGCCAACGAGGTGACCAATTAAAATAACACAGTTAGGTCGTTTTTTTTAGCTCATTATAAACTTTACTCTCAATGTGAGACAGTCTATTATGAACTAAAACAATGGTGCCTAAAACATGAATAATACATTGCACTAACAATGCTTTTGGAACCATTACGGCACAGAATATTGTATCAATCCATAATTTGAAGATGAGACTAAATGGATCTTTCATCTAAAAGAGCTGCTGTGATGTGTCAATTTACACCTGATGTTAATAAGAATATACTATCACCTAAAATCCATATTAAAATATTTTATACAAAATGTACTTGCATTAATAGATATCTGTCATTTGTTACTAAATACAGCTGTTAAAGGAACCTCTTAAGTGCTTTTAAAATTTGTTTTTAAGACCTTGACATTGAATTGAATAAAAAGTATTATGGAACCAATCCTTCATTGGGAAAATGGACATAATGGATGAAATACTGTATGTTGCTTACTTCATTTTTGCCAGGTCAAATTGAAATCTCAGCAGCACTTGACATCCCTTACATGACCACATAATAAATGAGCGAGAACCTAAATGCGGACATTAGATATTTCATTTTCACTAGACATTATTGCCGAACAGTATAGTTCACCTTTGGAGGATATCTTTCACATTTCTTCCTGGACCATCATAGTCTTTCATTGTGAGCCTTCTCTGTAACACGGAGTAAAATAAGGAGCTCACTCAATTATGAATCATTCTGGATTATAAAGTCACATATCAACCATGAATTCAACAAGTACACAGTGATCTGTTTGATCTGAAATTGCATCAGAGCGTGAAGTAGTACTTTAGGAGGATTAAATTAATAAAATAAATTGAATAAATGTTCACTATAAGTGAAATACGGCACCTTCACCTAAGGGTAAATAAATAAATCCACTGTTTACATTGTTCCCTTTGACCTCGTTTTCTCCATCATCTTCTTGCTGACACTAACTGTTCCTCCATTTGATAGAATCAATATTTTAAATATGAATCAAAATGCAAAGTAGGGGCTTAGGCACACAGAAGTTTGCAATAATTTTTTTCTAATGGCTTAGACTCATTTATTTTAGTCTGAAAGACTGACTAGTGGTGAGAGAATCACAGTACTTTTTATTTTTATTAAAGTTTTTGCTTTTCATCTTCAAAATATTCTCTTCATCATTGTATTTACATAAAAAAGATTACTAAAAGACTGAATGGAAAAAGCACCACCTTTATTATTATTATTGTTGTTATTTTATAGAAAGAATATCAAGCATGATTAACATGCTGCTCTGGTATGGTAATTATAAAACACCATTTCTGTTCCAAGAGGCTCATATCGTTTGATCTCCAGAAGGTCTCTACTCTTTCTATTCTGGGAAGGATTCACCTGTGAGAACCAGGCTAACTGTTAACACCAAACTCACACAGGGATTAAGGAGTCACTTTAAATAACTAGAACTTTAGGGAGCAAGTCAGACTTAAAAATGAATTACTAAGAAGTTTTATTTCTCAGTTTTCTTGATGATTTCTTCATGATTTCCATGTATGGTAACATGTCTTCTTAGATGTAAGCAGATAATTACATTACCTTGACATGCACACCAAAGTCTAGACTTTCTGAGAAAATTCGGTGCTCACAACTGTCCTAAGTTTCTACTTAGAGAAATAGGTCAAAACTTATTTGGTAATAAGAAATAAATTATTGCTGTCATCTGTGGCTGTAAATTCTATATAATCTCGATATAGCATGTGCTGGTTTCTCTCAACATAATAGAGTTAAATGATATTCTTTCTCCCACTGACCACATGATTCCAGAGCTTCTCTTGCTGGGATGGAGTCTTTTGAGAGCTTCACTAATAATGTTTCAATCAGAGATTTTAGGTAAACTCTATCTACTCAGGGTGGAAAGGAAACAGTGCATTAGAACCACAAAATCAATTGCTGTTAACAAGCTGACCTACCTCCACAAGACAAAAGTGTCCAAATTAGCCAGGTTTCACCTGTCTGTGCATTGTCATTTGATCTTTTCATTACTTCCTGTTGCTATGGGGAAAATGCTTGGATGATCTTTCTCCATTGCTGTGGGAGTGGGGTTCTGGGGGTACCGCTAGAATAAGCATTTCCGGAGGCCCCTATGGAGGCTGAGATGTGGTAGAAAGCGTGGACGGAAGGGGCCACATGAGAACCTGACAAGCTCAGGGAAGGCCTGCATGGCCTTACAAACTCAGACCTAAAGTCACCACAAAGGATGGTCTGAAATTAAACTTTAACTAAAAGCAGTGATGGTGGGGAGTCACCTCCTAAGCCGGTATCTTCACTGACAAGGGCAACCTTTACCTTAAACGAACATCTGCCTTTTTGCATCTATGATAACATACCCTTGAAATGTCTGGGTAACTTGTAACTTCCCCTTTTCTGAACCCCTTGGGGCACAACCTAATGTACCTGGGCGCCAGGACAGAGACCACAAATTCCTTCATTGTTATCATGTTAATTGTTCCTGCACCCACCTAAGTATGTGCCCATCATTTTACTTTTTATCCAATCCCAGGGGTTTCCCCCCTTTGCTTTCTCCCGCCTCTCTAGTCTATCACCAATGGATTTCATGTAACCCACCTACGTCCCTCCTTTGATTGCCATGTATAAATACAGATGAGAAACTGCCATTTTCTGGAGCACTATCCCAATCCTTTGAGATACTGCTTCCCAGCTTTATTTGTATGGAATTACATACCTCAGTTTCTAAGTTCCATTTCCCTTAACCCAGTCCTGGAAGATGTGCAGCTGCGGGTTCCACAGAGCAGGAAGCAAAGCCAGTGTCCAGCATTGCCATCCACTGCAGGAGACCAGGAAACCAGCAAGCCAGAGAGCAAGCTCAAGAGAGCAAACTCCTTTGTTTAGGAGCTTATGCATCTCAAATCTTCCTGCTCTTCCAGTGCTCACACCTGCTCTGGCCAACGACCTGTTCCCAGGTGTGACTGACAGCCAAGTACCTTCCCTACGTCGCCCAGGCTTTACTGGGCATGTGTCTATTGTCCAGTCCCTTCCCCAGCCATCTGCGGGAACAGACCTGTGGCTTTGCAGCTTCCTGGTAACATTGCACAAGTGGTCGCCTTTGCTCCTTTCCTGTTGTTTAATAAGTGGGCCCATCACAGTCTTTGTCCTAGCTGCTGGCTTTTTCCTTCAGTTGGCACCTGTGCCACCTTGAAATGGATTCCCGTTTTGTCATTCAGCAGAGGAACGCCATGCTCTAACCCCCTGCCGCCTCCCCGCCCCTCCCCCGCCATCACTAGCATCCTGCAGGGCCATCAGGCTGCACAATGTCACCCAGGCACGCTTTCCCTCGCGCTCTCACAGCTGATGTTCCACATCCTTCATTTCATGGCATCTGAGCAGAACCACTAGATGACAACTTTCGGACCATAATGCGAATTAGTTATGCTCTCAGCATTTCCCATTCTCATTAAATCATTGTCAGGACAATGGATTCATGTGGTACCATTTCCTGTTCTCATTGCAATTTTTGTCACAAGAATGAGGAATCAGAATTTCAATGCTTCGCATCTTCTTTTAAAAATAATACTGAGCTCTTCCGCTGTGGCTCTGCATCTGGCCCTGCCTCGCGCTTCTCTCCCTGCCTGTCTGTGGCTTCGCAATCAGATTAAGACTGAGAGTCCTGGATGTGGCAAAAGTTAAGAAATCATGAGAGGATCCTGCTAAAACTTTGCCGTTCTTTTTCAACGACAACAATAAATCATCATTACAGCATATTTTCCAGAAAAGTTGGAGAGTATAGACATGCTCATTTCTTAGGTAAATGGCTTACTAATATTATTTTTCATTTTTACTTTTGCTTGAACTTAATTAAAAAGACGCAGCTTGTCCTTAAAAGAAAGCACAGAAATAACATTCATATTTTCTTTGTTTTTTTTTTAATGATTCCAAATTTGTTACTTTCAGAAAAAAATTTCTTAGTATTCAAATATACAACGTGAACAGATTACCTTATTCCCTCTCCTTGCTGCCCCCCAGCTGCCTTTACCAAGGTTTGCTTTACGTTGATGGCTTTGTTCTTCCAACACAGTTCAGCCTCTGTTTGGAGTCAGGTAGGAGTCAGGTACAAACACGGGGCAATGCTTTGTTAACTACACACTCCTGAAGCCACTGATCCTCTCGCTGCAGCCTCCACAGTGATTTTTGGGCACAATAATTAAATGCCAGCTTCATCAACCCCAGACACAAGCAGGCACCATTGAAATGATGCACAAATGCAGACTCTTCCCTTTGGTAACATGCGATTACCGTTTTTCACTTTGGTCTTCTTTGTTTCAGAGACTATTATAATAGAGATCATTTAATTATTAAAAAATCAGTGACTCTGTCGGTTGAAATTTTAACCCATCATATGCTTATAGCTAAGTTTCAATTTGTCTCAGATTCAGAATAGAGAAATTGAGTTTAACTTGCTCAGTATTTTTTAATCTGCTCCTCCAGTCTGTCACTTTTTCTATATTATTTTCATTTGCTGCTACTTTTTCATGTTTCTTTTTTAATTATATATTTAATTTTTCTTAATTGTGACACAGCACAGTGGCTGAAACATAAACAAACACAAATGTGTGCTCGTGACAGGGAGAAGGAGTGGGAAATGAAATGGGGTGGGTTAAAAATGGCCAAATATAACCAGAAACTGAAATGGTTTTTAGCTAAGATTGCACTGGTTCATGGTAAATATATTTTGTTTTATTTAAGCAATTTCTTTCTACTCCTCCTGGATTTAGAGTTTTCATTGGAAATGGCTGCAAATTCTGTTAGGCCTGATCAAACAACTGAATGGATGCCCCTCCCCCGGGAACTGGCTTTTCAGGCCATTTCACTATGGACATTCCCTTTGCTGAGACCACATTCCACTATCTCTCCCCTCCGACCTGCACAGAGAATTCCCTGCCCAGAAAAAAGCCGCCAAAAGTCCTTTAAAAACCACCGACTCCTGTCACTGGGGGCTGGGGCCATCCAGGCTCAGCCACCTGGTGTGCGGGTGATGGGATAGATTGGTAATCCCTCACCACTCTGGCCTCCTGCGTTCCTCCTTCGGCGACCTAACAAATTCCTGTCAAGATGGAGAAGCAGGTGAACACTATGCTCACCTCCTCCCAGGACCACGTCAAAATCACAACTAATTCATAGCACAGTCAACCTGGAGAGCCCTCTGAAGACGAGCTGAACAGAAGTCTTATAACAAAGGAGATAAAAAGAAACCACGTGGAGACCAGTGGTGGGGGGAGACCCAAAAGGGGCTGGTCCCACACCGTGTGGCAGTTGCGAATTAGGAGAGGCATCTCAGCTGCAGATGTCCCCCCACCCCCCAGAGTGAGGGGCCCCAGCTCCACATGAGCTCCCCAGCTGGCAGAATCTGTGCCAGGAAAAGGAGCCTACCTAACATCTGGCTGTGAAAATCAGCTGGGATTCTGTCCATCTGGGTGGAAGAAAGGGCTGTTGGAAACCCAGGCGTCCTCTTAAAGGGCCCACACACAGATTCACTGTCTCACAGGCACTCATCCTGGGCTCTGGCGAAGGGACAAAGGCTCAGGAGGGGCCAGGAACATGCAGGGAGATATTGAGTTGTGTGCCTTCCACATGAGAGCTGGAGGGACAGCCGCCATTGTCCCTGTGTTGAGCCCTCCCAACTCAGGGTCTACAGTACTTGCTGTCACAAAATCTGCATCTGCATTAGCCTGGTGCCCTCTACTTGCTCCACATTGATGGCTCCCTGACACCTGGCACCACCAACTCCACCAGCCTGAGGCTCTTTCAGAGGCAGGCAGCTGGCCCAGCAGGCACGGCGTCCTCCCTGAAAACTCTTCATGTTCTGCAGGCCCCAGGCAGGTGGTGGCGGGCCTATGTTTCTTGTGCCTGTCGATGAGTAGCCCCAAACTTGGAAGTAGCTCCGAATCTGAATCTGCATTAACCTGGTAAACACTGCTCTCCCCACCCTGGTGACTCCCTGAGACTTGGCCTCACCCAATTTGAATATGGTCCAAGGCTCTTCTCTTGGCTGAGTTTTACAGGCAGCCAGCAGGCAGTAACAGGTCAGGGTGCCCTATGTCTTCTGTTGATTAGTCCCAGGCCTGGTACTAGTGCCAGCAGCCTCAGTTTGCAGCATGGCCTCTAGCACATGCCTCCAGGCCCATCAAAGCCACCTACCTCCAGGCCCATCAAAGCTACCTACCAATGGATGAATGTTTTGTAGCTCCTACCATGTTGCTTGGGCTGGACACAGCAGCCGCTGACCTTAGCCTGCACCAGAGTCACTCCCAAATGGCCACAGAAGCAACACTCCCAGTGGCCAGCTTTAGACCATAATGGAGCACCACCTGATTAGCTCCATAAGCAGCACATCCAAAAACTGGTCTCAACAGGCACCAGAGCCAGCTGGGGCAATTCCTGCTCATGGCGTCAGCAGTTCATATGCTGTGATCATGGCCAATATTCACACCCAGTCAGCCTGAGGGTCAGCTTCACCCACTGATGTGCCAATAGCCATTGAGCCTCAACTATTGCAGGAGGGCACAACCGACACAAGGGGCACCCCTGGGTCACTCAGCTCAGGAGATCAGGGAGACTGTACCACTGGGCCCCACAGGTCATCTATACATAGGCCACCCTGCCAAGACAGGGAAGCATAGGAGGGAGGCAGCCAAAACGAGGAGACAAAAATCCATACCCCAAATGAAAAAACAGGACAAAATTCCATAAAAGGAGCTAAATGAAATGGATGCAAGCAATCTACCAAATACAGAGTTCAAAACACTGGTTATAGGATGCTCAAGTAAGCATTAAAAACAACAACATAGAATTATAAAAAAAGAACAACTCAGAAATGAAGAATACACTAGAAACAAATCAACAGCAGATTAGATGAAGCAGAGGATTAAATCAGCAATTTGAAAGACAAGGCAACAGAAAATTCCCAATTGAAACAGCAAAAAGAAAAAAGAATTTAAAAAAATAAGAATAGTTTAACAGCATGCACATTGCAGGGGTACCAAAAGTAAGAGAGAGAGAACAAGGGATTAAGAAACTGTTGTGAAAAATAATGACTGAAAAATTCCCTAACCTGGCAAAGGAAATAGACATACAATTCCAGGAAGCACAGAAAGTATCATAAGATGAATACAGAGACCCACAACAAGACACATCATAACTAAAATGACAAAGTTTAAACACAAAGCGAGGATGTTTTTAAATTTTTTTTTTTCAATTCCAGTTCACATTCAATATTACTTTGTACTAGAGGCCTGGTGCACAAAAATTTGTGCACTTAGGTGGGGGGGGGGCCTCAGCCCGGCCTGCCCCCTCTCACAGTCTGGGAGCCCTCAGGGGATGTCCTACTGATGGCTTAGGCCCTCTCCCCGCGGCAGCTGCTGGCCCTCCTTGGCCCTCGCAGCTGCCGTGGCTTTGTCTGGAAGGACATCTGGAAGGATGTCCAGAAGACATCTGGTCTATCCAGTCTAATTAGCATATTACCCTTTTATTAGTATAGATTAGATTCAGGTGTACAGCATAGTGGTTAAATAATCATATACTTTACAAAGTGTTCCCCTGATATTTCCAGTACCCAATTGTCACCATACACAGTTATTACAATGTTACTGACTACTTTTCCTATACTGTACTTTATATTCTCATGGCTATTTCGTAACTACCAATCTGTACTTCAAAGAGAGAAACTTAAAAGCAACAAGAGAAAAGCAGTTAGTTAACTACAAAAGCGCTTCCATAGGCTGTCAGCTGATTACTCACCAGAAAGTTTACAGGTTGGAAGGGATTGGCACAAAATACTGAAAGTGATAAAAAACAAGGACCTCCAGTCAAAATTATTCTACCAGCAAGGCTGTCAGTTAAAACTGAAGGAGAGATAATCAGTTTTCCAGAAAAAAAAAATAAAGGCCAAAGAAGTTTATTACCACCAAACCAATATTACAAGAAATGTTGAAGGGATGTCTATAACAAGAAGAAAAAAACATATATATGAATAATAAAATGGCAATAAATACTACCTATCAATAATCACTTACAATATATATGGATTAAAGTTTCCAATAAAAAGACAGAGGATAGCTGAATGGATAAAAAAATAAGATTTATACATATGCTGTCCACAAGAGACCCATTTCAGATCCAAGACATACACAGACTAAAAGGGATGAAAAAGGTTATTTCTTGCAAATAGAAATTTTAAAATATCTTGGGTAGTAATATTTATATAAAACAAAATAGACTTTAGAACAAAGGCTATAAAAGAGACAAAGAATGACATTTTATAATGATGAAGGGAACAATCCAACAAGACATAATGGTTGTGAAACATTTATGCACCCAACATAGGAGCACCTAAATATACAAAGCAAATAGTGACAGAATAAAGGGAGAGATCAAGAGTAATGCAATCACAGTGGGGATTGTAACAACCCATTGACATCAATGGATAGATCACCCAGACCAAAAATAAACAAGGAAACAGTGGCATTAAATGACACATTAAACCAGATGTATTTAATTGATATTTTTGAGTCATTGCATTCCAAAGCAGCAGAAATACATTATTTTCAAGTATACATGGAACATTATTCAGGATACACCACATGGTAGGCCACAAAACAAGTCTCAATGAATGTAAAAAGATTAAAATCAAATCAAACATCTTCTCTGACCACAATGGTATGAAACCAGAAATCAATTACAAGGAAAAAACTGGAAAACACACAAACAAATGGACACTAAATAACATGCTACTAAACAATGAATGGTCTAACAATAAGATTAAGGAAGAAATTAAAAGATATCTTGAGACAAATAAAAATGATAATACAACTACCCAAAATCTATGAGACACAGCAAATGGAGTCCTAAGTGGAAAATTCATGGCAACATAGGCCTACCTCAGAGACAAGAAAAAATATCAAATAAACAACTTAACTTTATGCCTAAAGGAACAAAAACAACAACAACAAAACCCAAAACTGAATAGAAGGAAAGAAATAATAAAGATTAGAACAGAAATAAACAAAATAGTCTAAAAACATAAAAAAGATGAATGAAAACAAGAGCTGGTTCTTCAAAAAGATAATCAAAATTGATAAACCTAACCCAGACACATCAAGAAAACAGAGAGAGGACCTGAATAAAATCAGAAATGAAAGAGGAGATTAACAACTGACAAAAGATTATTTTTTTAAAAAAATACTACAATTATATGCCAGCTAATGGACAATCTGGAAGAAAATGATAAATTAATGGAAACTTTAAATCTTCCAAGACTGAATCAAGAGGAAACAGAAAATTTGAACAGACTGATTACTACTAACAAAATCTAATCAGTAATCAAAAACTACCAACAATCAAAAGTCCTTCCCAAATGGCTTTGCAGGTCAATTTTACCAAACATTCAAATTAGATTAATACCCATTCTTCTAATACTATTC
Source organism: Myotis brandtii (assembly GCF_000412655.1). Lineage (NCBI taxonomy): Eukaryota > Metazoa > Chordata > Mammalia > Chiroptera > Vespertilionidae > Myotis > Myotis brandtii. Next base: position 805,697 of record NW_005371645.1, read on the forward strand.
AAAGAAATTAAAGAAGAGGAGTGACTCCTAAGTTCATTTTATGAGGTCAGCATTACCCTGATTCCAAAACAAAGATATTACAAAAAATTAAGTTATATGTCAATATCCCTGATGAACATATATGCAAATTCCTCAACAAAATAGTAGCAAACCAAATTCAACAATACATTAAAAAAGATCACACACGATGATCAAGTGTGATTTATCCCTGGGATGCAAGGTTGGTTCAATATTCACAAATCAAATAATATGATATAACACATAAGCAAAATGAAGGATAAAAATCATACGATCATATAAATAGGTGCAGAAAAAAGTATTTGACCAAATCCAGCACCCATTTATGATGAAAACTCAGCAAAGTGGGAATAGAGGGAAAATACCTCAACATAATAAAGGCCATATATGACAAACTCACAACTAACATCATACTTAATAGGAAAAGGCAGTAGGAGGTTTGCTTAAGATCAGAAACAAGATAAGAATGTCCACTTTCACCACTTTGATTTGACAAAGTATTGGAAGTCCTAGCCACAGCAATCAGACAAGAAAATAAATAAAAGACATCCAAATTAGAAAGGAAGAAGTAAAACTGCCATTATTTGAGGGTAGGGGAAACTTTTCTTCCTCCTTCACAAGGTCATATAGTGAAGGAAATATTGTCATGATTTGAAAATATTCCTTATGAACTGATCAAGTAGAAAAATAACTTTCTTCTAAACATTTCTCCCCTATGAACACTGAAGTCTATTCTAGCCTTGGAGGCATCTAAGTCCACTTAATAACTGGTATTCTATAATAGCTAGGGCTATTATAGGACTAACTTAAGTTTTAAAAATTTAACCAAAGGATTTTATCAGGTAGCTCATAGAATGAACTAAAGGCTGGATGACAAAGATACAGAGAGGGTTTTTCTTTGCAGATTTGATTTTTTTTTTGCTTGTTTGTACATTTTTGCCCATCATTATAAGTCAGACAGCTGTGATGGGAGCCACACATACAAGAGTAAAAAATTTTAGTTTCTATTGTTAAGGCAGGAAATTGTATTGGAGAGTTCCATGTAATCAAAAGAGAGTGGTCAGCCACTAGGGTCCAACCACAGCAACGACATGGGCATTTGGCATCAGGGAATTGCATTTGGTTTCACAACACCCTGCTAATCCTACCCATTTCACAGAAGAGGATGCTGAGGCTTAGGACTCAGGATTCAAACCCAGAACGTCTGACGTATACTTATATTTTTAATATCTCTCATATATTGAAGAAAATAATGCTTGTTAGATAACTGTGTGAATAGGATATACAAAAAAAAATCATGACTCATATTTCTTTCTAGATTTGGTAACACATTATGATCCCTGGATTTTTTTCAAAATCTAGTGTGTGAATAATATGTTTTTGGTTCTGCCCAGCATTTTTTAAAAATAATAAGAAATCCAATATGGCAAGGATTCTTCCCCTCAGAGTTCATGTCTTTTCCACATCCCTGGCCACGTTGTGGGCCGGAACAAAGGTGTTCCAGTATTAAGTCCAGCATTCACATTTTTCTGTTTATTCTACATATAGACATTACATTTTAAAGAAAAATAATCCCAGGAAGGATATTTCCAAGCTGTGGACAGAAAGTAGATTACAAAATTGTACAATTTCTGTTTTCATTCATGCTTTATACAAACATGTAGACATACACACATGCAAGGAGATATTTTAGAAAGAATAGGACATTCTTAATACTGTTTATCTATGAACGTAAGTTTATAATTGTTTTTTATTTGTCCTTATATGTATTTCTACATTTCCTACTATGAAAAGGCTTTGCTTTGCTAATTAAAAAAAGATTTTAAAAATAATAAATTATTTTTTAATAATGAATTATTTTAAAAATATACCAATTTCATAAGATGTCTTACTTTGTAGCAGAATAAAACTACCTAGACAAGTCAAAAGACAAAGCTGTCCTCCCTCCTTTGCCAGTTTTGCCATTGGCATTGAGGGTCTGGGCTGAGCTATATAGCAAATGCTCACAGGAATACCACTCCACAGTAATTGTTGTCTGCATTTTGTTTCCAACTTCTACCTCATCCATGAATGCCCTCCCACTTACCTTCTACTAAGCATGCTTCTTCTTTTGAGCCCAGTTGTCCACACAATATCCCTCTGTACACCGGCCACACATCCCTGTCCCTTCCTACATCAATGGGACATGTGGTTAATCTCCAGATCCTTTCGCTGAGTCTCCCCCTCTTCTCATCTGTTTGAATACATGAGTTCAGGGGAAAATGCAGTGTTAACTTCAATGCTGAAGCGATTACACAAGATTTACCCACGTCTTTTAAATTAAAGATCTCCATACTTGCTAAAATAAAACTACCATTTTCATTTTTCAAAAATAAATATAGCCCAAGAGAGGATGACAGTAATATTGGCAAGCAGTTATATTAAAACCACATTTCTACTTTTGGAAATCAATATATTATCGGGGCACCCTAAATTTCCACTGACATTCATAAAAGCTGCCTGAAATTATTAGCATTATAGTAAGGGAATCTTTCTGTTGAAGTGTGTGCCCACAAGAGTTCTAAATTCAGTGCAGTATGATGACTTGGCAGGACAGAACTGTTGCTTGAAATATAATAGCAAGAAAGAAAACCAGGAGAAAGATGCTTCCATTACATTTTCCATCTAGTCTGTATGTTCTCACTATTAAAATGGACTTAGTATTTTCATCTGTTTTCCACACACAAACCTTATGACTACCACCTCAACTAAGTTTAAATAACTTGAATTCTAATATTAAAATGGAATATATATCATTTCCCCTTCAACTATATCTAGCCTCTCAACTTGATCTTGAAAGCTGTTTAAGTCTTTCAATAGCTTTTACCTCTGATTTGAGAATTTGACATATAATTCAAATCTCAGGACGTGAACGTTTTAGCAAGTAAAAAACATCGGAAGTCCTTGGAAATTATTTCAAAAGTCCATTCTCTCTTATGTCCAAAGACGTGGTTGACATGGGAAGAATAAACTAAGAGTAACAAGAAGCCCCATTCTCTCATTGGATGTCGGGCAGGGCCGAGGTGGCCCTGGAATCCCGCAGGGGATGTCTCCCCTGAAGGAAGCGGGTTCTCTTCCTCTGAGTGAAGTCAGGAAGGTGCCCTCATTGCACAGCCAGGAGAGTCAGACCAAGCAACGGACTGACGGAACCAGCCACTGAGAGCAGATCTGAAGGGCAGGGACTCCGAGGTCAGAAGAATCTGATTTCAGATGTGGACTCCGGCCCCTGGAGGAGTGAGTGAGAATCTTCACACCGTGCGCTTTAATGGAGCTGTGTGAATTAAATGACATGATCCATACAGTGTATCAAAATGCTGCCACATCATAAATTGTAGCCGTTACTGCTACTGCTATTATTGCAAATAAAAAGAAATCTTCACATATATGTTCAGAAGTGAGTTTTCAGATTTGCATTTGAGATGGTTATGGACAAATGTGTTTAAATAATTCTGCAAATCTTGTTCTAATTTGTTTTCTTTAAGAGTTCTAATTCTGGACTCGCCTTTAAAATTTGTCATTTTTCTTGACCGCTGCTAAACTGTTGATGTTGCTGTTTTCTAAGGAACTAATTGCTTCTCGGGGTGGGGAGAGAGGGGAGTTGGATCAGTGAGGACTAGTCTGTGGATTAAAATGACCAACAAACCTTTCAAATAACTCACCTCCCACTCACACAGGCCTGTGCCCGCCTTTCCTCTCCTGCTCTCATCCTGACCCAGTGGCAAGGACGTAGGGAGCTTTAAGCAGAAGGAGGAGGAGGGTTAGAAATAGAATAGGAAATAAATCGAAAAATTATGAAAATTTACACCAAATTGGAAATTTATCCACTCATAATAATTTTATTACCCAGATTTCTGTGGTAATGTTTTATTTTTACTTTTGCATTATCTACTGGGCATTTATTCATCTGAATGCTTTTCATGCTTAACTCATGTAACCCTCTTAACACTGTGGGGGAGATATTGACTATTATTATCCCACTAGAGGCCCGGTGCATGGATTCGTGCACAGGTGGAGTCCGGCCGGCCCGCCCCAATGGGGGCTGATCTGGCAGGGCAGCGGGGGGTGGGGAGGAAGGGCTGTGGGAAATTGGCCAGCGGACCCTGCCCCAAGCAGGGTGGGAGGGCTGATTGGGGACAGGGCTGATCAGGGGAGGGGCCAAAGGTGGTTGGACAGCTGGCCCCACCCCCAATCGGGGTGGGGTAGCTGATTGGGGGCGGGCCAGCCAGGGGGAAGGGCCACAGGAGGTTGGGGGGTCCAATTGGGGCCCCCATCAAGCCAGTTGGCTGCTGCAGTGCACGTCATAGCGACTGGTCCTTCTGATCATTCCAGTCCTCTGGTTGTTCTGTCGTTCTGGTCGCTTGGCTTTTATATATATAAATTTTACTCGTGAAAACCTGAGGCATGGAGAGGGTCTGGAATGGGCACAAGCTCAGACCATACCACTGGGACCTGCAGAGCAGGGCCAGCTGAGCGGGCCTGGCACTCCTGGCCCCCTGCGCTGCGTATCCTCAGGGGGGAGCAGTTGCAGCTACAGTTTCTAAACAAGTGACCTGTAAGTGGCAAACTTTAATAAATGCACAGCTTATAATAGATAGTCATGTTCCTTCCTTTTGATTTATAAAAAAGGGAAAGAAAATATTACTTGTCTTTTATGTTATTGTGTGAAACCACAGGACTCTTGAGTCGGTGGCTGCGTGACGGTGCCCAGCGGAAGCGCCCGCTGCAGGGCGGCTCTTCCCAGCCCACAGATAAGGGCAGTGGGGCTTGGAAAGAAAATGCTGATTTGGGGAAATGAATGGTCTATATTTTTCTTACGTTGACCTCTCTAAAAAAAAGTCTCTATTCTAAAAGTTTTTTATTAGTAGTCTATAAATAGAAGTTGATTCTTCTCAACACATAAAAGAAGAAAAATTATTTTCTCAGATTTCAACGATGCCAGATAAATTGCCTCTTATCCCATGCCTAAGATGTTTTGAAACCTGATGACAGAAAAAAGAATTCATTTCGATTGAATTGGGTATTAAATGATAAATTTTCTATTTGCATAAGTTTGGCTTCTTTAACTTAATACTTAATATGTCAGTGTTTAATGCAATTAATCCATCTCTTTGTGCTTGTGGAGTCCTTTTTAGAAGAGAGCATTTCAGAATAGAATGTGCTTATCTGAATTCAGAGGATAAAATAAAGCTCACTCACAGGAATGAGCATTTTAAGTTTCGCTGAAGGTTACACGTGGTCCTCATGTCTTTTCAGGCACATTAAATAGACTTCAGAATAACATCCTCACCTAAAAGCAGCATCTTTATTAATAGTGTAACTGAGTGTAAATTAAGTTCCATTCCTTTCTCCATATTTGTAAAAACAAAACTGCGGGTGTTTTAAACAGCTCACAGTGCCGTCTCCCCAGGCGGATGGGTGCGCAGCAATGAGCGGTTTGGAAAGGGCCGCCAGGCTGCAGGGAGGACGCGGCGCGTGGGGCCAGTGAGCCGATGCCATGCAAAGTGGCACCGACTGCAGTTAAATGTTCTTGTTGAATTTCTTTCTTATTTTCTCCAACTTTAAACATAAAATTGTATAGTTTTTGGCCAGAAAAATCAAAAGGTACTTGACATTTCTTTCCTTAAGTAGGTAGGACTTAAATATAACCAGTTTTGCCTTGCTGTACTAACTTGTAATGAAAAATTCCCTTGAAACCTCCTTTAAAGCTTCCCAGTATTTGCACTGGGAGCGAGTACGAGTCAGGACACAAGCTGTGCTGCCGTGGCCCCTCTGCACGGGGGGCGTTCTGCCGGCCAGGTGGCCTCGTCAGGGGCCCAGCTTCCTTTTCCGCTCATGTGATTTGCTCTTCTCTACACAATTAACATAAAGAGGTTAGGAACTGCATTTTGGGAGAATTCTTAAATTCTATTCAAATACAACACCTGAACATATGTGTCATAATGTAAAAACAACATCCTGAGTTATTATTGTTTGCCTGCCTGTGAAATTGTATTCACTTATTTGTGTTCATGTTTATATTCACAAATGAAAGTAAGCTTCCACAGCTACCCAATGTCCCAGATTTTGATATCTCACACCTTCTTCTACGCCCTAGGTAGGGGATTTGACTTCATTTCCCACCCCTTCTACATATCTTTGAGCTTATAGAATAAAATATACAGACACTGTGTGTCTTTTATCACAACACATTCTAGAAATATCTTTGAGAAGCTGAATATCATAGAGTAGCTCATATTTTCACATAAGAACAATGTAATAATTAGTTAAGAACTCAATATCAGATTGTAGTAAGAAATAAAAATATTTTGAAAAAAAATCATATGTAGGATCTTGAGCAATTAAAAAATAATAAATATATTCTCCAAAGCATAGAATGATTATTCAGGTATTGTTTTTGAAATCCCAGACTTTAGGCATTTTCATTCAAATGTCTCAAATATTCCTTATCTACTTTCCAACTACATTACTATTTATTGAACACATTTTGTTAATTTATCTCATTGTACATAAAGTTTAAAAATTCTTTTAAATGTTCAATGTGCTGTTTTAGATCCTGTGCTTGCTAATCCAGGGTCTGGACCTTCAGCTGCTGCCGCCAGTGGCTTCCGCTCTGTCGGTGGTGACGCTTCGCTGCCTCCTGTGCTTGCCTGTGTCTGTGTGACCCGCTCACTTCCTAAATTATATGAATTCTTAGGATCAAGATGTCTTTCTTGTAAGATCTGTTTTGTTTCTGCCATGTGCCCAGGGTCATTGCCAGTGCAGAACCATTTAAAAATAGTTCAAGGAATGTGGGAGGAAAAAACAAATATACAATAATAAATGAAAAGATAAATAAAACGTGAAATACTGACGTGCTGTGCTACAACATAGTCGAACCTTGAGAACACTATCCTGCGTGAAAGACATCAGACCCAAAAGGCCCCATATTTATGATTCTATTCATAAGAAGGACCAGAATGGGCACATTCATAGAGATAGAACGCAGATTAGTAATTGCAACAACTTGGGGCGGGAAGTATGGGAAGTGATTGTGTTACGGGACTGGGTTTCCATTTGAGGTGATGAAGATGTTTGGACCTCGATAGTGGTAATGGTCGCACAACATTGTGAGTGGTCTTAATGCCACTGAATTGAATCTTTTTTAAATGGTTATAATGGTAACTTGTTATATTCTGTATATGTTATCACCATTATTATAAATTTCATCATATTTAAAACAGTCCAAGGCCTGAAGAGTTATATACAAGACATTGTTGGACTACCCAGGTGCGGTTACTTTGTTTTGAATTTCCCTACAAAGGCCACTTTGTGGTTATAAATTCCCAGAACTGTTTTCATCTCTTTGCCCTGCTCTGCAGCAAGACAACTTGCAAGGCCGTTGGGTTTTGGAGGATGTGGCCGTCTGCCTTTAATTTGTCCTTCCCTACAGGCTAAAGCCCTGCGAGGTCCCTGGTACCGAGGGAGACTCTCTTTGTAGACTTCCGGCCTTGGGTGGGCCCAAGGCTTTGACTTCTCTGGACCCAGTGCAACCACCAGAATTATCCAAGTTGTTCTAGGGCTGTGAGTACTTTCGGGAGCCTCTGTCTACCTGGGTTTTCACTCCCACTCAGATCTTGTTGTCATAATTCCTTACCACCTAGTCAGCAAGACCATGTGTCCAGGAAGATGTTTTAAGTTTTATTTCCATATTTTCATTTGTTTTCTGCAGGAGGATGGGAATGAATGATCTCACCCATCAGTGTTATTAGGCATAAAGATATGCAACTTTGATCTGGCGATGCTCTGTTCATGCAGCTTGGCTGTCTCCACATTCTACTTTTACTCTTTCTGCTCCCACCGGTGGGTTTCACCAGAAGTGAAATCAGAGAGTCTCAGTTCATCTTTTATCCCGAAGCCTCGGGTTGCTCACTGGCCCAGGACAGTCTGTATCGGGGAGCAGAGTCGGTGCACTGGCAGCCTGTCTTTCAAACGTGAGCTTGAGAGGAACAGGTCTCATGACTGGATTTGTTCCACAGGCATTCCAAAGCGCGTTCTGAGGCTGTCTGTCATCCACCTTCTGGATGGAGATGGTGCAGCTGATGTCCCAGTTTTAGAGTTTGGGTTAAGTAGGCTTGGAGAAGCTTAGTTAATTGGCCAACTTCACAACACGTGAATGAAAGAACCATCTCTAAACCCCGGTGTGCCTCTTCCTTGGAGCCATTCATCTTAATGCTGGGCTCTCCTACTTGTACTTGAAAGAGGTCTGAGGAATGAGCTGAGGTTGACTACCAGCCAGGAAGAAAGGGGAGCATGTATGTACTCAGGGAACATTGAAAAGTCCATTGTAACTCCCTGAGGAGAGAAAAGGAAGGAAAGCCGAGAGTGTGAAGAGTTATTGAATTTTAGAATTACTTTGTCAATTTCTCTAGTTTCCATTATACATTGGATTATATTTTTATTAGAATAATCATGAAGAAATTAGCATTTTTATCATTTAAAAAAATTTTGCAGGGTCTCTGTCATTCAAGAGCAATACATATACAGTACTTGTACTTATATATAATATATGTATACATAAATATATTTAATAATTCTATAGCATTTCATATTGGGATTTATATATTTAATTCAGGTCCTATATATACTTTAAAAATCTCTTTCAGTGTTTTATATCTGTGGTCAACAATCTCTTTGTAAAAACAATTATTTCCTCCTTTTTAAGTATAATAGCTGAAAATTAAGGTGATGGCTCCTCTGGGCCAACGTAAGTGATGTTCACTTGAATGGCAGCTCCCTGGTTTTGAGGGCACAGAATGAGCTCTTGGTTGACTGCAAGCCAATGCCAATAGGTGTTTCCTGCTCAAATGAAGCCTATTTAGTTGGGTATTAACTCCACTCCTGAGTGAATGTCTCCTCTCCCGTGTCTCTGTTCCCTCATGATCTATCTTCCCCAGGCCCTACAACTCAGGAAATCTGGTCTATTTCAGGAGTGTGATGAGACATATTTTAGTTAGTTCATGGGTCTTTCTCATTGACCTGAGGACTAAGCCCTTTTAAACTCTAAAAAGTATCCCCTTTGTTCATTCAGACTCACTTGTGTCATCCCTTCAATAACACCATAAAATACAATTATCTGAAAAACCAAAGGGAGAAGAACCACAGAATAGATGAAAATATAAAGGAAGAGGATGGAATGATATTTTCAAAGTATTATTCAGACTGAATCCCAGAAACAAAATTAAGTAGGAAAATGTATTAGTTAGCAAGCACTCTGTTTATCCTTCCACTGCCAAGTGAAGATATTCCTAAGATTACAGTCATTATTCTCTTATACTACATAGATTTCATAAACACTTTCTATTTCACATCAGCCTTTCATACACGCAAAAATGTTGAGCCACATCTTCTGATGCTAACACTTATGAAGAACAATCAAGGTTTCTGTCATTTACAGTAACAGATAACTGTTCATAGTAGAAGTATGCAAAGAACACAATTTCATGAACTTGCTCAGGACATGAACTTGCTCATACTTGAGCCTTTGTTCACAATTTAACAAGCACCAATGTAGATGCTAGAGACCTTATTTGTTCCTGAAAGGACTCATATACACACTGAAATACCCAAACTTCCAAACTCAAACTAATCATATGCAGAGTTCAGAAGAGACTAATATGGCACGTGGATGCCAAGAAGGGTCCTTGGAGAGGCTGTGTTGGACTGTTGAAGAGTAGGAAGGAAACAGCATGTTCAAAGACATGTTATCATAGGAAATGGCTTCCAGGCTAAGACACATGGAACATGGTGTTTCCTTTGACAAAGATGAAGAAAGACAGGAGTGGAGGATGTGGAGATGCTCATTTGGATGTGAAATAAGACGGAACTGTGACTAAAAGGCTGTCTTTCTAAATTCATGGTGATGATGTTACTGTAGATAATTAGAGCACTGGGGAGTCTTCCCCATCGGCCAAGATGGGAGAGGGGTGGCTTCTTATATTGAGCATGCCAAAAGCTAGAAAGATGCATAATAGGACCCCAGCATGCCAAAAGCTAGAAAGATAATTGGGTTAAAAAAAGCCCTCCCCTCCCTATCTCTACAAGAACCCAGGTTTGAGCAGGAAAAAGAGATAGTCTTTCAGAGGGGAGTCCACCATTCTCCCAGGTCATGCAGGACATGAATAAAACCTCTTCTTTTTGCACCAGCACCTGTCTCACAAGTTTGTCTTTCTTTGCAACAGACAGCCAAACCTGCATTGTTGGTTTTGTTTTTTGTTGTTTTTTTTGTTTGTTTATTTTTGTTTTGGTTATAAATGACCTAAAATCTTCTTGAAGAGACTAGATATATGTTATTGGGATGAGGCACCTTGAGATTTAGAAATAAATTAATATGCTAACAGATTAAGTGAAGGAGGAAAGAGGATAAAGAAAGAAAAGCCGAACAATTTATTCACTCAAATTAATGGGCAATCAGAAGAATGAGATAAGAAAAGTGATAAGCTTAGTGAAACTAGTGTACATTCAGCCAAATGCTGCTTCATATATTATTTGCTCTAATATTTTTCCCCAATTAGATAGCAAAAATCATTGAATACATTCTTGCTATTGTATAGTAAAAACATTAGTCCCATTTATTGAGTATCCAGTATGTGCCAGGCACCACACAAATATTTAATGCAGCGATTTTCAACTGTTGTGCCACAAGAATTTTTAAAACATGCAATAGCTGACTATTTGGTCAGGGGCACTGACTTTTTTTTCCTTAGATTGTCAAATAAAAAAAAATGACCACAGCCAACACAACAATAGTCTTCCAGTGTGAATGAATCAAAATTATATCTATATTTTTGTCAGATCAGCAAAAAATATATTTTTCCTTGTGCCACAAAATTTTAGTAATTAGCTTATGTGTGCCATGCTAAAGGTTAAAAATCAGTGTTCTAATGTAATCTCTACATCAAATCCACAGAGTATGCATTGTTATCCCTATCGTACAATCATGGAACCTGCACTGAGATGAATTGAACCTGCTCTCCAAGCTCCTGCAGCAAGCGCAAGCTGCAGCTGGGATTGAAACTGAAGTCCTTCACAGCAGGTGCTCTGTAGAGACTGGGGAGTGGCTTAGCCCAGTGGACAGACAAGAAGTCATCAAACACGCCCGTTTCATGCCATTGCTTCCCCTTCAGCTGCTGTCGTCTACTCTTAGGTGCACCTGGCCAGCACAGCTGTGCCGTAAGGAGCCGCTCTCTCTTTGGATCACTCTGTAGAGAAAGGTACCGGAGATGTGTCCGGGGGTCAGTTTGTTAGCCATGCCTTCCTCAAGTCGATCCCCCACACACTGGCTCTGTGGCCTGTGAGCTGGGAACGGGAGGATTATAAAAAGTCAGTGACATGCAGGACACCAGCAACCTTCATAAAAATGAAGTTAGAAGATATGGGTTGTAGGTGCTTAAGGACTGAGCGAGAAATGAGCTAGTAAAACCAGTTTATATAACGAAAGATACAGTAATTCCCATGTATGGTAATCATGAGGGTTGACAACATGCATGCAAGAATAAGACAGTCGCTGGCACATAATATGCACTGAATAAAAGAGAGCTATTATATCACTACCTTAGAAGTTTGAATGAAAAAAAAATTACTCCATTTTGGAGAAAGGCCCAAAGTATAAGAATGTATGGTTCACAACAATTTTAGTATCTTTAAACCTTATTTCTAATGTTAACACTATTGCAGATGTCTCCACTTTCCTCCCTTCTGCCCGCCTCCGCTCAGCCCCTGCCCCCGCTGCCCTCTGGCCGTCCCCACTCTTGTCTGTGTCTGTGGGTTCTGCATGTTTGTGCTTTGGCTCATCCTTTCACCTTCTTCTATCCAGTCCTCCCCACCCCATCCCCTCTGACCGCTGTCAGTCTGTTCTATGTATCCATGCCTCTGGTTCTATTTTGTCCATCAGTTTATTTTGTTTATTAGATTCTACAGATAAGTGAGATCATATGGTATTTCTATGTTGATCTCCTTCATTCCACACTCCCCTCATTTCTAATTCTGCTTCTGTAACCTTGAGAGCTCTATTTCCCCAGGTTTCTTCTTTCACTTCTTTCCCACATATCCACAAGCCCTACGTAAGGGGCCTTCTGCCCTGGCTGGTGTGGCTCAGGGGCTGGGCATGTCCTGTGCAATTCCAGGTCAGGGCACATGCTGGTTCAGTTCCCGGCCAGGCACGTGCCAGGGCGGCAGGCGCGGCCCCTGAGAGGAGGAGGAGGAGTGCAGGAGGAGGAGGAGGAGGAGGAGTGCAGGAGGCCCCGGGGGAGGAGGAGGAGGAGGAGTGCAGGAGGCCCCTGAGGAGGAGGAGGCCCCGGGGAGGAGGAGGAGGAGGAGGAGGAGGAGGAGGAGGAGGAGGAGGAGGAGGAGGAGGAGGAGGAGGAGGAGGAGGAGGAGGAGGAGGAGGAGGAGGAGGAGGAGGAGGAGGAGGAGGAGGAGGAGGAGGAGGAGGAGGAGGAGGAGGAGGAGGAGGAGGAGGAGGAGGAGGAGGAGGAGGAGGAGGAGGAGGAGGAGGAGGAGGAGGAGGAGGAGGAGGAGGAGGAGGAGGAGGAGGAGGAGGAGGAGGAGGAGGAGGAGGAGGAGGAGGAGGAGGAGGAGGAGGAGGAGGAGGAGGAGGAGGAGGAGGAGGAGGAGGAGGAGGAGGAGGAGGAGGAGGAGGAGGAGGAGGAGGAGGAGGAGGAGGAGGAGGAGGAGGAGGAGGAGGAGGAGGAGGAGGAGGAGGAGGAGGAGGAGGAGGGGGAGGAGGAGGAGGGCCGGAGGCCGCGGAACGATATTCTGCTCCCAGGTCGATGTTTCTTTCTCCCTCTCCCATCCTCTTTTTCTAAGAAACCAATAAAATTATTTTTTAAAAAGAACCCCTTCTTTCTAGCTATACCTGACCCTCAATGTTTTTTCCTGATTTTCTAATTTCTGGCAAGATTACTGAGCATGGTTCATTCATTCATTCCTTCTTTTATTCAGGAAAAGAAAAGTTTCTGAACGCCTGTTGGGCCCAGGTACTGCCAGGCTTTGAGCCATGATGGTGAGTTTGCCCTGTCAGAGTTCCTGAACCTCGTGTCCCCGCAGGGAGAAAATTACATAACGACACAGAAAAATACTTTTAAGTGGTTACAATACTAAAGGGGGAAGTAAAGGGAGCTCCTGGAGGACATGTTTGGGAACGATGGGGCGGTTTTCCTGAGGAAGTTCCGTGAAGTCTGGATGACCTGGGGGCACCGGAGGCCCCCAGAGGGGATGCCTGCTGGGAGCATTCACTCCTGCAGTTTGACCCTGAGCCACTAGACCTTATCTTAACGATGCCGACCTCCAGGCGCCTATCCTTTTTACCCATAAGTTCCCTTAGTTGCACAGTCCATTTCTATGCCTTTTCAACATTCCATCCACATCTATTTCTCTTTCCCCTACTTCACAGTAATATTCCACAACTTTTTCTTCTCACCGTTCTATAAAGTGTAAGCTACACTTTCCTGTGCTCTCTGTGTCTTTTCTTTGGGAAGTGAGTGTGCGTCCTGTTTCCACTCACCTCATTTCTCCTGTGATTCTTCTGGCTCCGTGCATTGACGCGCCAGCTGCTTCCCTTTGAACTTGTGACTTCCTTTGTACCTTTCGTCTGTCCGTCTACCAGTGTAATAATCTATCCTAATGCAGCAAATGTGTCAGATCATGCATAGATGTTGGGCCTTAATTCCCATAAAGGTGGGGCTTTTAAAGCGTAGTCTGTGACTTTTCTGTATGTGCCTTTGTGGAATTAAGTCATTTCAGTTTGCTAAACAGGCTAATAATGATTTATACAAACATAAAATCATCAAATCTGTATGTGCCTTTTCCCCACAAAACAAAAGCCCACGTGTGGCTGCAGAGGGTACAGCCTGGCATCGGTGCTCCTGGCAGGGACAGAAAGTTTCCCACCCTCTCAGAGCAGCTGTCTCCTGGCTGACCAGCACCGCCATTGGCCGGGCCAGAGCAATGCTTGGAGCGGTGGTACTCAGTCCTGCGTAAGCTGGGGAGGTGCTGGGAACCTGGGAGGACCAGGGAGGCCTTCAGTTCCGGAAGAACAACAACTAACCGTGAAATGTGAGCACGCTCTCAACAGTGCAGCAGAGGATGCTCCATGACTTCTATGGGTGGAGACCTGGTTACATTTCAGGGCGTGGGTTCCGCTGGGTGACTTACATTTTGTTATGTTGTTGGAGAATATCTACTAGTAACTAGTACACAGTAAATCATGTAGAGTTTAAAAGAAATAAACACTCCTATTATTCAAAGTAATATGTTTAGAATACCACCAACATATGCTTTTATTTATAATTTAATAAAAAACTTGCTAGAGAAAAATAAAAACAGTAATAATTGATGAAAGCAAACCACAGGAGCTGAAAACCTGGAACTGCGGGATTAACATTAGGCCTGACAGAACGTCCAGATGACATGCAGTGTCTTTAACAGAGAGAGGGCCGTCCTTGTATGTAGAATATACAGAGACCACGTTAGGAAACATTCTGCAATGTATTCCTTTTGGATTTTAGAACGTATGCAAATTCCAGTAAAACTCTTAATGGAAAAACCATTGCATTGAGACACGGGCTCGTATTGTTTTGAAACTTAGGCTGCGAGAGGGAAACCTTGATATTGGGGGAAAGAAAGGGGCACTTGCCCAGCCAGCTACTCAGCCAAATTAATTTGTGGGCAAAGTACACCTATTGCCAAAGGAAGAAAGCATTCATTTTCCTATTTTATGACTAATTGGAAATACTTTACTATTATTTTGTTTATCACGTTGAAAATTATGTTAGCATGCATAGTTTCACATTTAGATTTTCTGAATTGTAATTTTTATTCTATATTTCTTTATTGAAACCCGTAGCTGTGAAATGGACCACGACCAATACTAGTACAGGCATTTGTAATCTTTAAAATGTATGAAATGTTTATGCAAAACACCAAACAATGACTTAGCTTATGGCAATTAATTAAAAAAATAAAGATGTCAGGAATTAACCCATCATTCCATTTTTCATTATGTCCTATTTTCAAAGCTTAATTTTTGATTAGAGATACACACTGCACACATGTGCATGCACGCATGCACACACACAATACAGTGCCTTTGTGACTGTCCAAGCAAATATTTTACCTAGGTTTTACTTATGGGTTCATTTAGCAAAATAAGACATAAATTTTTAAAAATAAAAATGTGTCTAAAAAAACATGAACTGTGCCAATATATGACAAAAATCAAGCAGAGATTATTTAAAACTGCATGTAAATGACCTTCGGCGGTATATATCATGCTGAGGTTTATGCACCACCATACATAACTCTGAAAAAGGTACAAAGGCAATATTTATGTAAAGTAATATTTTAGGAACCAGCATATTAACTCAAAATTGAAAATGGATTTACAATTAAGACTATGCAAAATGTTTTCTGGCTTTCTAGAATTTGGGTATTGTCCTATTAGATGAATTTTGTAATTCCTAAAAGTCCCCATCATTTGTCAATTTTTCTTGAATTCAATTACAAGTGCCAGGTATTCTGAGGGGAAGGGAATTCGCTCACTGACACGCACATAAAAGAGAACATTTACAGATGTTTTGATAATGGAAGTGCTAAAATAATTGGTTCTAAGGCAGGAGATATAGTAACACTTTGATCAGTCTTATGGTGGTTAGGCTATGTTCCCTGCAGAAATGACCACATGACCCCAAAGGACAAAAGAAATATTATGTGAGAAAATTGGAGAATATCTGATTGGCATGTTTCAGCAAGTGAGCCAGAATGAACTGCATTTGACTGATTTCAACTACTTAATGTAATAAATACATTGGATGCGTGTGTTGAGATTCATCATCAGATAAACCCACATAAGTCATAGAAATTGCTTCACTGCAACAATAGTCATTGGCCTTACATTGTAATATCTTTTCTTTAAAAAGTTCTAGTTTCTTACTTCCCTCACAATTATTAGCATTTGCAGGCTGTTTTGTGATTTACACACACACATAATCTTCTTTAACTCACTCAGAAATTAAGGCAGGTATCCTTACTCCCGCTTTACAGATAGAAAACCAATGTCATTTAGGATTCGTGCTGTTTTTAAAATCACTTAAGTAGTAAGTTACAAAGCTGTGGCACAGCCTGGCCTGTTTGGCTCAGTGGATGGAGCGTCGGCCTGCGGACTGAAGGGTCCTGGGCACATGCCTGGGTTGCGGGCTCGATCCCCAGTGGGGGGCGTGCAGGAGGCAGCCAATCAGTGATTCTCTCTCATCATTGATGTTTCTATCTCTCTCTCCCTCTTCCTTCCTCTCTGAAATCAATAAAGAAATATATATATATTTTTTAAAAAGCTGGGGCACAAATTAAAGCCATGCAAATAGACTGTGCTGTTCTTCATGTTAAAATATTTCCTTTATTGTTTTTAGAAAAGTATTTTAAAGGGAATTTTAGGGTTAATAATTGTAGTAAGAGTACCAGCAGCCATGGTAGTGGTAATTATATTACAGTAACAAGAAGATAACATAATAACTGCGTGTGTTGATCATTTTCACGAGTTGTTATGAAGATTGCAATTTCCATTTTTGCAGGTGCAGCCCTGACCTTCAGAGAGCAAATCTCTTGCCTGAGGTTATAAAGCTAGTGAGTAGTGGAGCTCAAATTCAAACTTCGACGTCTGAATCTGCACTCTGAGAAAAAAAAAAAAGGTTAAATGAGAGTAAGACATGCACCTAGTGCAAGCATGTCAAACTCATGGCCCACAGGCCCCATGCAGCCCACAACAAATATTTTTGCAACCCAGCCAATATCACGGTGTGTAGGAAATGTTTTAATAAAAATTTTTGACTCAATTTTTACAATATCCTGTTATTCATAATTATTAACGAACTACAACGTTCACTGATGACTGATTACTATAATCGTGTTGCATTCATTTCCCTTATGTGCCTTACACGCAGGCACACCATTTCTCTCCACTAATACTAGCAGTGAATATTTTAGCAGCCGATCACCATGTCATTAGTCTTGGACTGACTTGTTTGGTGTGTGCAACAGGAAATATTTCACTTTCAGAGAACAAGAAAAATAAGTTTATTTGCATTACACTTATTAAGTTGTGCAGTTATTCAGTGGTAAGTTAATGTTCAAGAAAAATATTAATTTTTATTAAAATGTTCTATTTTTTATTTTAATAATTACTCATTTATTTCAACCCTTTGTAGTCAGCATGTCACTATCAAAATAAACCTACGTTTCTATGAAAATTGAAGCTTTTGTTTCTTTGCGGCCCACATAAACTCAAACCTTGTTTATTTGGCCCGTTGTTAGCTTTTGAGTTCGACATGCTTGACCTAGTGGAAGAGTTTGGGGGTAAATTTTTAGACAACTATAATCTTAAGAGTTTTATGTTTTACAACATTAGACATTAAATTTCTCTTTACCTGAAAAATATTTTCCTGTATTCACTCTCTCCTTGAATAAATTAGAGAGTACTAGAAAATATATAACTACATTGCCTTATTTTTTGTACCCTGCCAAGTTTCCATGATATTCATTTGTTGAAAAGATAATACAGTATAATATTTACAATCTTCTTAGAGTGTGGAAAACTTTTATCGTAGTGTTTCACATTAGAAAACTAAGATTTTGTCAGCTATCATAAACAACTTGGAGCAATACAGAGTACTAAATATCGAACGAAGCTCTTCATTGACCATTAGTCACTGGTTCACAAAACGAGAAGACACTAGACCGCAGATGCTACCTACTGTCATCTCCCAGCTCAGCATTTGGTTACCAGTGGTTTATCCTGGGGTAACTTAGATACATACGAACAGTTCTGTTTTCCCTAATGAATATTTCCTTAACCTGTTCTGTTTTTTTCTGATAGAAAATGAGTCCTTGTACTGGGAATGTTTACTCAGTTATGGAATTGCTACCACCATTATATTGTGCACAACTTTTGACTTCTTATGTTTAACCAGTATAGACAAAACTTATGACACAAAAAGAAGCAATTTTTAAAGTATTTATTGAGACAGGTTTTTCCCCTCTACTTGCTAGCTAAGGGCAGAACTGTCAGCCTTTTCCCAGGAGGACTACAGTTACAGTTTTGTTGCTGTTGTTTTTAAAATGGCTTTGTTTTATAAAAGAACATTATTATTCTTGTAATCTCATATTATTGGAAAACAGGAAATAAATTTTTATGCACTATCATTTACAAAATTTATTTGTATTTTAAGGTATGTATTTAATTTGAGTTATTTCTTTGGGGAGTTCCTAAAATATTTATTTCCAAGCACAAATGAAGCTCAATTTTACGAGTGAAATCAAAGTAACATGAGAAAAATGCAGCAGGGGATGGTGAAAGGAGGGCAACTGTAAGTAAGTGCTCATTTCCACTTTGTCTGGAACAGTTAAGCTGAACCACTGGAACCAGCTTCATGGTGGCGCTTACAGTTCTATAAGCCCCCGATTTCTGACTCAGACACAAAGTTTCAATCCCCCTTTGTTTACATCAAATTCTGTAGGCTGGTAGTTTGACTGTGTAGGCAGCCCGCCCTAGGTTTTTTATTTAGTTACTAGAGGCCCAGTGCACAAATCTGTGCACCAGTGGGGTCCCTCAGCCTGGCCGGGATGGGGCTGAAATTGGCTCTCCGACATCCCCTGAGAGGTCCTGGATTGAGAGGTGCAGGCCAGGTTGAAGGACCCCACCGGTGCACGATCAGGGCTGGGGAGGGACTCAGGAGGTTGACCAGCCAGGAAGGGATCACAGGAGGGCTCCAGGGCATGTCTGGCCTGTCTCGCTCAGTCCCAAGTGGCCAGACCCCAGCAGCAAGCAAACCTACCAGTAGGAGCATCTTCCCCCTGGCAGTCAGTGCACATCATAGCAAATGGTTGAGCAGTCGACTGTCTGCCCCTTGGTGATCAATGCACATCATAGCAAGTGGTTGAGCAGCCTTAGCATCATTAGTATATTATGCTTTGATTGGTTGAAAGGATGACCGGACGACCAGACACTTAGCATATTCGTCTTTTATTATATAGGATAAACACTCCATCACTGAGGTATGAGTCTTGTAAAACTTCACATTATGTTGCTTCTCCAAAACTAATTTTACAAGATAAACAATCATAATCTTTATGATGCCAAAAGATTTTAACCATTTATTCAAAAAGAGTGCTGTGTTTACTAAATATTATTTATTGTGTACAAATTTTATTGGGAAGGGCCTTTTATTAAAATCATCTTACTGTCAGGATTTTTAAAATCTCCCATTAAAAATCTAATTTCTGGCCCCCGCCCCCTGCCCGGGCCGCGCCGTGAAGTGGCTAAAGAGGGTGGCATGTGGGCATCTCCTCAGGCCTCCACCAAGACCAGAGGGATGTTCCCTGCTCAGGAGGAGGCCGACAGGACGGTGTTTGTGGGGAATTTAGAGGCCCGAGTGCGGGAAGAAATCCTTTACGAGCTGTTCCTTCAGGCTGGGCCATTAACCAAAGTGACTATATGCAAAGACAGAGAAGGAAAGCCGAAGTCCTTTGGATTTGTCTGCTTTAAACACCCAGAATCAGTGTCTTATGCCATAGCT
Organism: Myotis brandtii; assembly: GCF_000412655.1. NCBI lineage: Eukaryota > Metazoa > Chordata > Mammalia > Chiroptera > Vespertilionidae > Myotis > Myotis brandtii. The sequence continues at coordinate 825,355 of NW_005371645.1, forward strand.
TTGCTGAATGGAATTCGTTTACATGGAAGACCGATTAATGTGCAGTAGTATCGATGGAGTTCTCGCTCTTCTGAACCAACTAATCAAAGTAGTTTTAGCTGTCTTAAGATCAATTCACACAGCTACAGAAATGAAGAAGCCATGGGCAGTTCTTTCTTTCCCATGCAGTTCTTTCCAACTAATAATGCAGCTTTACCTCAAGAATATTTTTTCTTTCAGAAGATGCAGTGGCATGCATGTAATCCAGCGCTGCAGCTTCCTTACTGTGAGATGACAGCACCACTTCCTAAGAACACAGCTATGCCTCCTTCACTAAACCATGTTCCAAACCTAGAGGCTGGACCCAGCTCTTATGAATGGACTCACCAACAACCACATGATCCTGACTTTTACCAAATTAATAAACGAAAGAGGCAATAACAAACTAGTGATATTGATAGTAGCACAGAAAACATTAGAGAAAGTGAATATAGCAAAAAGTTCCGAAAGTGTAAGAAGAAGAAAAGATATTAGTATTACCTTCAAATTAATTTATCTACACTGGTCTTGATGCTTTTAAAAGGAAAGAGACAAAAAAAAAAAAAAAGCCTGTATTCTACCAAGTGACAAATGTTATGGCTTTCTTATGTTCTTTGATATATATAACTGAGTGGCCCGGTGCACGAAATTCGTGCATGGCGGGGGGATGTCCCACAGCCCGGCCTGCACCCTCTCCAATCTAGAACCCCTTGGGGATGTCCAACTGCCGGTTTAGGCCCGAGGGGAATGTCCGACTGCCAGCCCACAGGGATCGGGCCTAAACCAGCAGTCGGACATCCCTCTTGCAATCCGGGACTGCTGGCTCTTAACCACTCACCTACCTGCCTGCCTGATTGCCCCTAACCACTCTGCTGGCCTGCTCACCCCCAACTTCCCCCCCCCACTGGCCTGATCGTCCCCAACTGCGCCCCCCTGCCGGCCTTATGGCCCTCAACGGCCCTCCCCTGCTGGCCTCATGGCCCCCAACTGCCCTCCAAAACACCCCCAACTGGCCCCCCTGCCAGCCTTCTTACCCCCAATAAAAAATCAAAAAATAAAAACAAGTCAAAAAAATCTAATTTCCTTTATAGTATAGTTTGATATTAGTATTGTGATACCTTTAACTTTGATCTTCTTTCTCAAGGTTGTTGTGGCTACTCAGGGTCTTTTATGATTCCATAAAAATATTTGAAATATTTGTTACACATCTCTGAAATATGCCCTTGGAATTTTAATAGGAATTGTGTTGAATTTATGGATTGCTTTGGGTAGTATGGAATTTTAATGATGTTAATTCTTCTAATCCATGAATATGGTATATGCTTCCATTTGTACCTTCCTTAATTTCTTTCTTCAATGTCATGTAGTTTTCCAGGTACAGGTCTTTTGCCTCCTTGGTTAACTTTTTTCCTAGGTTCCGTATTTTGTTGTTGTTACAATAGTAAATTGGATTGTTTTCTTAGTTTCTCTTACTGATAGTTCACTATCTATAATAATCAAAGCATAATATGCTAATTAGACTGAAAATCCTTCCAGAAATCCTTCCAGATGACCTTCCAGATGAATCTGGGGCTGTGAGGGCCAAGGTGGCCACTGCAGCGGGCAGGGGCCAAGACAGAGGCGGCTGAATTTCATGCATCGGACCTCTAGTTGGTATATAAAAATGCCACTAATTTCTGGATATTTATTTTGTATCTTGCTAGTTTGCTGAATTCATTTGTTAAACCTAGTAGTTTTTGGGTGGAGTCTTTAGGGTTTCCTATGTACAATATCGTGTCATCTGCAACTAATGACAGTGTTACTTCTTCCTTGCCAATTTGGATGCCTTTAATTTCTTCTCTTTGTCTGATCACTGTGGCTAGTGCTTCCAATGTCAAACAGGAGTGGTGAAAGCAGAGATCCCTGTCTTGTTCCTTATCTTAAAGGAAACTTGTAGTTTTTGTCCATTGAGTATGATGTTGGCTGTAGGTTTGTCATATATGGCTTTTATTGTGTTGAGGTATGGACCTTATATTCCCACTTTGCTGAGAGTTTTTATCATAAATGGGTGTTAGATTTTGTCAAATGCTCTTTTTGCACCTATTGATATGATCATGTGATTTTTATCTTTCATTTTGTTTACATATCACATTTATTTATTTCAAATATTATACCAACTTTCTTCCATCCTTGTGATATCAAACTATACTGAAAGACCATCGTAATAAAGACAGCCTAGTACTGGTATAAGAACAGAACAGAGACCCCAGAAATAAACCCACACCTTTCTGGTCAATTCATATTTGACAAAGGAGGCAAAAGCATATAATGGAGTAAAGACAGTCTCTTCAATAAATGGTTTTGGGAAAATTGGACAGGTACATGCAAAAAAATAAAACTATATCACCAACTTACACCATACACAAGAATAAACTCAAGGTGGATAAAAGACTTAAATGAAATCATAAAAATCCTGCAAGAAAACATAGACAGTAAAATCTCAGACATCTCTTGTAAGAGTATTTTCACCGATACATTGCCTAGGACAAAGGAAACAAAGGGAGAAAATAACAAATGGAACCACATCACACTAAAAAGCTTCTGCACAGCAAAAGAGACCATCATCAAAATGAAGACGGAGCCCACTGTATGGGGGGACATATTTGCCAATGATACAGCTGATAAGGTGTTAATTGCCAAAATATATAAAGAAATTATACAACTTAACACCAGAAAGACAAACAATCCAGTTAAAAAATGGGCAAGGGACCTGAATAACACTTCTCCAAAGAGAATATACAGATAGCCAAGAGACATATGAAAAAAATGCTCAATATCATTAGTTATCAGAGATGCAAATTAAAAGAAAAATGAGGTATCACCTCACACCTGTCAGAATGACTACTATCAATAAATCAACAAACAACAAGTGCCGACGAGGATGTGGAGAAAAGGGAACCTTGGTGCACCGCTGGTGAGAATGCAACCACTGCGGAAAGCAGGATGGAATTTCCTCAAAAAATAATAAATGGAATTGCCCTTTGACCCAGTGATCCCACTTCTGAGAATATATCCTACGAACCCCAAATATCAATTTGAAAGAATATATGCACCCCTGTGTTCATAGCAGAGTTATTTACAATAGCCCAGATCTGGAAATAGCTCAAGTGCCCATCAGCAAATGAGTGGATAAAAAAGCTGTGGTACATTTACACCATGGAATACTATGCAGCAGTAGAAAAGAAGGATCTCTTACCATTTGCAACAGCCTGGATGGACCTGGAGAGTATTATGCTGTTAAATAATTCAGTCAGAGAAAGACAAATATCACATGATCTCACTCATATGTGGAATCTAATGAACAAAATAAACTGAGGAACCAGAGGCATGGATAGATGGGACAGACAGACAGCTGTCAGAGGGGGGGAGGCTGGGCAGGACTGGGTGAGAGAAGATGAGGAGATTAGCCAGAGAACATATATGCAGAACCCATAGACACCGCCAACCCTGTGGTGCTGGCAGAGGGAGTGGGGCAGGGGCTGCATGGTGGTGGACAAAGGCAGGGGGGCGCATTGGGACATCTGTAACAGTGTAAACAAGAAAAATAAAGTTAAAAGGAGGACCTAGGTAATACTTTGAACAATAAAGATTTTAAAAAATTAACTTAAAAAATCAAATTTCTCTGAATTTTATTAGATACTCTCTGAATTTGTCAACATGCCAAGATCAAATTTATGTTGGCTAATCTTGTTTTTAAAGTTTACACTGTAGTCTCCCCCCAAATGACACCACTTAAAAGGCCCATGCTATGTCTTTGAAATCTTTAAAAACATAGGTGATTTAAATCTTTTCCTGATTTAAATCTTTGAAATCCTAGTAATACTTTATATTTTCTTTGAGTTAAATTCTTTTATGAGGAGGGGATTGCTTAAGAGAATACAAGTTATAATAATCAAATTAATTATGCATTTTTAAAGATTTTTATATATTGACTCATATCAATATTTGAATAAGCTGAAGCATAGAGGAAAGTGTAATATCTAATTTGTTATATTGGAGTTGAATTCTCTGAGAATTCAAATACTTTTTATATCACTGGACATGAAATTACTTCACAGTTACTTTGTTTTCTGTGTGTTTTTTTTCTTTTTTGTCTTGGTCTTGGTTTGTTTGGTGTGTCTTGGTGCCACTTCCTCGTATCTGGCAATACGGAGGAGTGAAGGTGGTGATGTCACTCGCAGGGCCACCGAAAGCGGCGCAGATGCGTGGCCTGAGCTGGCAGTGTAGTGTATGCCTAATAAACCTACCTGAGGATGTGTTAAAAACCACAGTGTAAATGCTGTCACAAAAGCTCTTCCAGAAAGCCAGCTTTCGCACACACTCAGTAGATGCTCAAGTATACTTCTTTGGAGGAGCTATAAAATAATGAATTAATGCGGCCTTAACACAAGTAAGGTTCTGGAGCTACACAGGCATCATTCAGTGATATGCATGTCAGGACTAGAAAGTGCTCACAGTCTTTATCCAGGTGTGGGGGTGCAGAGTATAAAATACTGTGGACTGCCTATCAGACATGCTTACTACGTAAGTCTAAGCAGAATGTTTCCATAAAAGTTAAAATTTCACCTATAACTGAAGTTTCTTTTTCTATAATATTTGTGATAACTATAACTTTCACCTATCAATCTAAGATTAGCACTTTAGAGATTTATAAAATAAATTAGCGCCCTCTTCCATATCACGATCTTTAAAATGTCCATAAGTAGCTTTTCTCCTGTCTCCTCTCAATTAATTCTTCAGGAAGCATTTGTTCTTCTGACTGTTTTCATTCCCACTGGGGGAATTTACCCAATTACCATATATTTATTCCTTATATACGAAGATATATTGACTTATCAAAATAAAGGCAAGCCCTTGGCTGTCTTTAGCTTAAAACTGTTAGAAGACAGGGATGAGAACAGACGTCACCACGCCGTGTCCCTGGCAGCACGCCCAGTCATCAGCGTGGGGGCACTGGGCGGAATCAGCAGCACATTTATCAGACTTTAAATATAACCCTGAGGTAGGAAGGAAAATAGGTAGAAACCGGGAAGCTGACAATTAAAAAGTACAGCTGTGTAGGCGTCATTGCGGCTGAGAGTGGAGAGGAGCCTTGTCTGCCTTGCTGGGTGCAGCTCAGAAGCCTCCATAGCTTGAGCACAGGCGGCAGGAACAGGAGCAAGCAGCCAGGATCTTTGACAGCTTCTCACCTGAGGAATGAGTGAAGACGCTGGATGTTTAGCATGAAGGACTAGGAATCTGAAGTCTGTCTTCCAATACCTGGCGTTAGAGAGGTGCACTCGGCGCTCTCCTGGGCCCTGCCTTGCAGTTGGGAAAGGTGCAGCACAGAGAGGTGGAGTAACCTGCCCCAGGTCACACAGCTGGCGCCCTAGGCCCTCCCCTGCCTCTGGAAATGCACCCTGGAGGGAAAATTGCTAAGAAGCAACAGCACAGGAGCAATGACCTGTGTGTGCAGCTGCCCCAGCCCCTGGCCCTGCGCTCTTTGCCTCAGGCGTCACCTGCTGACTCCACCTTGCTTCACTTTGTTTTTGAACTTGTAACTCAGGCATAAGTTCTTACCAATAAATGTTTGGGAAATTGATCAGGTTGTGTTGCCTTATGTAGTTAGAATTTACATTAAAGGGTGTGTTTCTGGTTGAGAGAATAATATAGCAACTTTTACAGATAAATAGTCTGAACCTGCGGCCTCAACAGCCTGCTCTCTGCCTGGGGCTGCGTCAGAGCAGGAGGTGGAACTGCCAGTGTCAGGGGAGCCTGCTCTGCTCACAGAGAGCTCGCTCGGAGGCCGAGGCCCAGGCTCTGGGTTCTGAGCTTCACCAGAAGCGGTGCTGGAGCCACCACGAAGTTACTGTTGCCCAGGAAAAGCCCACACCTAGTCTGGCCAAGGCCTGGGCAGTGTGTTGCCATGGCTTCACCAGAAGAAGAAACGGAAACGAGCAGTGGCTCTGCCCCACAGGACGGCGGGCATTTGTCCTGACACAGACGGAACTGCCTGGCAGCGCCCCGAAAACAAAGCCGCATTAGGAGGAATTACCTAATTAAATAGCTATGTTGACCCAACGATGGTTAAGATATCACAGATGCAGGCTTTGAAAAGGTATTATTTTGTAATTAAAAAGAAGTGTAGGAAAAGAAACTAGCGACATGATAATTATACAGTGCATTCCGCCGAGTTGTCAGTGGAAATGCCGTTTAAGGAAAACAATGCCAAGCAAAAAGAAGTGAACATGGGGGAACTGAAAAGGGACTAGTGTTGATACAGGAGGATCAATTATACTGTCTGCAAGGCAACAGTTATTTATGGTGGAGTTTTAAATACGAGGCCCTGGGAATGTGAGTTCTGTGATCAGCATTGTTTTCATTGGAGGAGGAAGGCTCGGCGTTTCCCATATTTATCAGCCCAACCTTCCCGTACCAGACGCTTCTGTGGAAACTGCTACAGCTCATGATCACAGAGTACATTTTCCTTGCTCTTAAATTGGCTCTTATTTGAGAGTGATATCCCCTTATTAATATTAGATGTCATTGCCCTCATCATGTGGAGGGACATATTTATATATTTTTAATTTATAGGTATTACTATTTTTATTTTTTAAAGTGCAAATGCTTGATTTGATCAAGCCAGTGGGGAAAATAACCCAAAAGCCACTCTTGGCATCCATCAGGGCAAAAATTCTTTCACTCTCTCCGCTTTCTTCCCGCTGGGTGGGCATCCGCTCCATGGAAAGTAATTGCTACAAATTCAAAAAGAATGAGTGGTTTGGAACAACCTATGTCTAGTTTTTTTGATGATTTTGAAATTAAGCCAAAATATTTTTACTAAGGGAAAACATTAAGAATTATAAACAGCTAGCCATGAACACTGACAGTTCTAATGGATCATTTGACACTGTATTAAAATTATTAGAAATTTGATTAGAGCATTCCAGGAATTCAGTAATAATTTTGCACAGTCTGATATTCATATTAATGACTGACTTTACATCAAGGCACAACAGAGAGATAAACTCCCACTTCATTCAAAGGGAGAATGCATTTTACACTCTTTACACTCGCCCGTCTCTGTGTGGTCAGCAGGAGCGGTGGTCAGAGTAACTCTGGTCGTAAAAGGCCCGCAGGGGGGCAGGCTGTGCTTAGAGGTGGAAGGAAGGTCACCGGGGGACTGGCAACATTTGTTCGGTAAGCCCAGGTCTACTGTTTGGAAGACGTGAATGGCTCATGTTCCATACCACCCAGTTGGATGAATACTTGAGCTCTTCCTCCGACACAGACCCTGCCGGGACCGAGAGGTTTAGAACAGGAGTGATGAGTACTGTGACTCGGTGGGGACCACGCTATCCTCCCCTCAGCATCCTCCCACTCGGGGTGCAGCCAATTAGTGCCTTCGTGTGCTTTCAGCTCCTCGCACAAATGTCACTGCCATGCAGAGGCCTGCTCTCCCGCTCTGCGTGTGACAGGACCCTCGGCCTGCCGCCTCAGGAGCACCCAGCAGAGCTGTGACTTGTTAGCTGTGTGCTCGTTAGATATTTTACTGCTTGTTCATCAACTGTCTCCCATCGTAGGCTGTAGATTCCACCAGGAGGTTTACTCTGAGGACCGGCCTCAGAGGGAGCACTCCATAAATATGCATCTAGGAAGAGAACGACGCTGGGAGGGATCTGGGAAGAAAGAGGGGGATTAATAAAGTCAAGAAGATCACCTGGGACATTATTTCAGAATCGGGGCACAAGACTTTCCTAAACCACCCCTTTCCAAATCTCATGAAATCATGTCCCAAACGTAACTCAGTGTACGCGATACTTACATATATTCTTGCTCCCAAGGACAAAACTTCTGTTATTAAGAAAAAAAATGCTTTCCTTAGAATATAAGATTTTATTATGCTTTTCATCACATTTTTCTGATTCTAGGTAACATATATTCAACGTCAAACATTTGGGAAATACATAAAAATAAAAATATGAAAATTAAAATAATCCATAAATGTACACCAAGGAATACTTTTAATACATTGGCATATTTTCCAGGTGTTTTTTCCATGCCCATCTATGTCATATTCCTATTGAAAATATGTGGTATACATGTGATATGTTTTTTTTTTCCGCTTAACATTATGACATAATTTTCCTGTTACTTAATCAGTCCCATATTATGCTATATTATTAGTATTGTTTCCTTTGTTCAGTATTAGAAATAATGCCATAATAAACCTATTATACTATAGAAATGTTAAATATGATAAAAATGAAAGGGCCGGCGGGGCACGTGGCGCGGACGGTCAGTTCCCCGAGGCCCGCAGGCGTCCGGCAGGGAGGACGACTGGCCGAAGGTCCCCCTCTCTCCAGCCTGTGAGATGCCCTGGAGCTGGGGGCCGCATCGCCGCGCCTCCCAGCACGAAGG
>NW_005371645.1:834240-835120 GCF_000412655.1 Myotis brandtii
CCTCTGCTAAGCCTCACCCGGATTTCTCTGGACTAACCAATGGTAATCAAGGGAAGTGCACGCCATCACTATGACCACATCCTGTGTAATGGGACACCAACTCGCACCTGGCCAATTGATGGGGCCCACAGTCCCCTCTCCCACCCCCTACTCCAACCCTCTATAAAGCTTCTGGTTCTATCAGGCCACTCCCTCTCTGCCACCTGCTGCTGCGTCAGTAAGGAGGGTAAGGGAGCTCAAGCTAGCTTGAAATAAAGGACTCATTGCTTTTGCATCAGACTGGCTGGCTCCCTGGTGGGCTCTTGGGAACCTTGCAATCTGGGCATAACAAAAAATATTTCCAAGAAATGTAGGCTCCTATTGTATGTGTGCAAATATCAGCTAGAAGCGACTGTACATCTCTGAACTTTTAATTTTTCAGAAAAAAATAAAGTAGTACTAAACAAGTTAATGACCAGAACCAAAAATGTGTCGCCACGCAGTGTTTCCTCCGCGGGCATGTGCGTGTGATTTGCATACGGCCTCCTCGCCACGCCCACTGCCACTGCCTCTCTCACACACGCCGCGGTCACGTGGGGCAGCCTGGCCTGCGAGCGGCAGGTGCGGCTCTTTCCATGTTGATGGTCTTCCTGTGTGCACCCCGGAAACAGCATCACGGAGGTGCCCCGAAACACAGACCCTGACTGTTAAGAACATTCTGGGCCCCACCCTCTGCCATGGCACCTTCCACTCCGCCAGCCGCTAGGAGTGTGATGCTGCAGCCTGCGCGGACCGCACCAGGACCATCGCATGGTAAGGTGGTTCCCAGAGGCCGGAGGGGCCCGGAGGTGAGCACCAGAGGGCGCCCCGGAGACTGAGGCAGCCGGAGGCAGGCGGCAGC
>NW_005371645.1:836236-836512 GCF_000412655.1 Myotis brandtii
AGCTGCGCCAGGGCCTGGGGCTCCTGCACAGGAGGGCGCCCTCCGGCCATCACTCAGAGGTTGAAGGTTAGTTAAACTCAACCCCACACTTTTCCTTTAGCTGCAGTAACTAATCCCAGCTCAGCATCAGCCCTGCAGCAGGGCGGGAGAGGCTCAGTGATGGCGGCATTCCCTGTCCTGCGCCTCTGCGGCCTCACGAGCTCTTCATTAGTAGTTGGCCATGTCCTCCTCCATGTCCTCCTGCCCCGGGGATTCTCCCGCCGCTGCATCGGAGGG
>NW_005371645.1:836821-944503 GCF_000412655.1 Myotis brandtii
CCCACAGGCACCCGAGACCCCGCTGGTGCGGGCAGCTGTGCAGACACCTGCCGCCTGCCCGCCGGTCGCAGAGGCCTGTTTGTGAACAGATGTCATGCGGTGTTTTTCACGGGAAACGGGCCCTGGAGAGGGAAAATGTCTATCAATTACTGAGAATTATGGATAACAGCGCATTTTAACCTTGAGCGTGATTCTCTCAAAGTTCTCAGTAAAGTATTGTCAGCTGCGACCACTGTCTTTGTCTCCAGTAAGACGCAGCCCGTGTCCCAGGACCCACCTCGCGGTCGGGCCCGGGTTGAGGGGTTGCTTCTCTGCAGCTCGGACGCTGCTTCCCGGGTTCGGGAGCCTCTCCATCCACTCACAGACCGCTGTCAGCTCTTCCTGTCCTTTCTGATAGAAAACATGGAAATAAAACTGTAGAATTACATGGCAGTTGAGGCTTTCTTCCTGTGCAGTGTTCTCATCATTCCCCATGCCTTTGTAAGGAGCCATGTAAGCTGCTGTAAGTGTTAACTATGCCCCGGACAGCTGGGCATTCAGACTGCTACCCGGTGAATGTACTTCCGTCTCCCGCTGGGCTGAGTCTGGGACACACGTGAGGGGGCCTGGAGGAGTGGGCTGTTGGGGGAGAGGGGGATCGCCCCCCTCAGCAGCGCCAGCCGCGCTGAGACCCAGTGACCTGTTCACAGACACCGTGCTTTGCATAATATATATATTTTCATTTTCCCTTAGCTTTCTTATTATTTATTCAATAAATCCTTTTTTCTTGCTGACAGCGGTTGTATTTATAAAGCTAAACCCAACACAGCAAAATGTTCATCACTTTATAAACTAAATGCTAATGTTTTATTTATGTGCAATGAAGAGAGAAAAAAAGAACTGAATGGATGTTTACCTAACACGCGGCACGGAAGCGCAGCACAATGCGAGGAGTTCATGAGCATTCCTGCTTGTAATTTTGGGTGTCAACATTCGAATTGCAGAGCGAGTTTATGCAGACATAGCGCGTACACAAGTGCAGCTTAGATCCACATCTATAAAAATAACATCTGTTTAAGCATACATTACATTTAAAAATAACTGTGCAGTGATCAGCTGGTTAAGTACAGTTAACCAGATGTCGTTTTAAAGGGCCAGATGGAACTATGAAACTAAGATTGAAAAATTAAAAAATACTGTGAAAGGTCAAACCAATTAAGCAACCTGTTTTGTTGGCATGTAACAGTTAAAAGTAAGTTAAACTACTTGAGGAGTGAACGACAGGAAGATGTACCAGCTAAAACCAGGTCCTGCTCCTCTGGAGACAAAGAAAAATCCAGACTGCAACTGCTCACTTATGGGAACCACAGGAACGCGGGCCAACAGCAGAAATAGCGATTTTCCTCGATGTGACTCAGAAGCGCCTTGGCTATCTTTTAAGTGTATGTTTTCTAACTGAATTAAACTTCTGTTACACAGTTACAGGATCCAACTGAACTTTCCATAAGCTGTGCCCAGGTTAAGCATCTTAATGGTCAATGAGACTAAACATGTGAATGTATGACTTAAGTAATGTATCTGAGCCTTAAGAGTCAGCAATCCGATACCTTTCTAGAGAACACCAATCAATTATTTTTCTTTTCTCATGCTAGCTATTACATACAAGGCAAAGATAAGGCAAATATTTATGAATATCTATAATGAGGCAGTTTCTATTACAAACTTGTTCACATATAGCGGAGGTCACCACGCAGGCTCCCAGGGCTTATGTGGCCTGCAGACTGGCTTTGTTTGTCTTGCGCTGTGCTTTAAAATGGAATTCATTGCCAACAACTGGAACGTGGGAGGTTTCACATAAAAGTGCGTAGTTCCTGCTTCCTAGAGAGTCTGGCAACACCAGGTACCCATTTTTTTTTTCATTGCAAAACCTGGCTGGAGCCAAATAGGAACAGCTGCCCCTTCAGAGGTACAGAAAGTCTCAAGATTGTTATGGCCCTACCACTCCCTCCAAATCAGGGGCTCTGGGTTGCTGTGCACGGTCTTACACCAGCCACTGGGCGCATTTATATTACCTGCCCGCTCTAGTGTGAGTTTTCAACCCGAAGATTCATCATCACCTCTCATTCCCACAATACGCCTTGTGAAGGGATTGTTGGTTATTACTATTTTACAGGGAACTGGGACAAGAGAGTCCTGTTGACTCTACAGAGCTGGCAGCTAACAGAAGTAGGAATCAAACTTGACTCTCTGGGCTGTTTTCTAAAACATGTGTGTCCTTCTAAAACATCACAAGCCTTCGTGTAGCCAAGCATTGGAATCTTACCCTTGAACCGTCATAGAGCGGTAGGCTCCTTACATCTGAAATGAAATAAATTGATCTATTAGGAAACAGTTGTAGAACAGCCACAATAGACAATCTGGACGTGGTTCCTGCCCACACATGATTGTTTGTCTGGGAGTCAAGATATCAAAACGCATCAGGGAGCACAGGAATGCCCAGGGCTCCCTTTCCCCAGTGTGTGTCCCTGTGCGGCCTTTGCCGCTGAGGCGCTGGAGGGAGAAGGACTCTGAGGCTGCATTAGAGATGAAGGGCTAAGGTAGCTAGGAAGGGAGAAAGTGGGGACCTGCATAATATGTTTTTTTAATCAGTGAATTAAACAGGACATATTTTTTCTTTTTCCTTCTTGGCAATATAAGTTTCTTCTTGGAAGAAATGGCCAATTGTACTTCCTCTTTCAACATTACCTTTTCTTACACGTTTCTACAGTAAATTAATAACTAAAGGACTAATATTGGCAAAACAAGATTTATTTTTCATCTAAATATTAAGTTTAGATTTAATATTAATTTTCTCTTTTGCCTTCAATACTTAAATTTTAAAAGGAAACTGTCAAATAAAAAAAATTATTAAGGAAAGGGGTAGATAGATCTTTGTACAGTTATGTCACCAAACCAGGAGAAAGGGAACTATTTCTCTGTATAGATATCCAGTTGCTCAGTTGAAAAGGAAATATTCAGAGCAATTTGGAGTCACTGTCATTTACACATAACTTATCATTTTTCTGGAGGTAAAGTGTCTTACATGGGAAAAAGAAGATTGAGAAGAAATTTTAAGGGAAAGAAAAATTATGAGGACTGAAAAATGAAAAGTTCCAAGAACCTAACCTTTCCTCCATCCAGAATATAACCCATGAAAAGAAATTCGATAGAAATAATGTACAATAATATTTTTTAAAAAACTTCTAGAAAGCCTATGTTGACAGAACATCCCTGTGGTATTGACAGGTTGGTGAGAACCAGGATTATTGGATGCATTTGAAATACAACAAGAATCCTCCAGAAGACAGCATGCCAAGCGTTTTACTAGGAAACATCTTGAGTGAGTGGCAGTTAGTGAATGTCCTGGGCTCAGGGCTGGAAAGAACCTGTGCAGCGACCATCCAGGAGTGGCAATTCCTCGCCAAGAAAGAAAGAGAAAGGGCGGGGGTGGGGGGGGTGGGTAAAAAGAGTGGGTTTGATAAAAGAGAAGGAATTAGAAAAGGCCAGTACCTGTGCAGCGACCATCCAGGAGTGGCAATTCCTCGCCAAGAAAGAAAGAGAAAGGGCCGGGGCGGGGGAGGGGGGGTGTAAAAAGAGTGGGTTTGATAAAAGAGAAGGAATTAGAAAAGGCCAGTTAGAAAGAGGAGCAGAAAACCTGCTGTGAAACCTCAGACACCAGAGGCCTCCCTTCTGAATGCACTCCCTCCGCCTCAGTTAAATGAACTGTGAAAAGACCCAAACCAAGGCTGCAGCTAGGAGCCAACAATAACTCGCGAAGTTAGAGCAGATGGCTCCACCCCCCCATCTGACTGCAGTGTGTCCATGCCTCCCCCGCTTACTCTCTCTCACTCGCAGCATCAGAGCAGGCCTGGACAAAGCAGGAGGCAGGCAGAACGCCGGTTTCTGGGCTGTTAATAATGCCTATGTTGACCACTCCCTTTTTGATTTTCAGGATTGGACTAGAAGCAAGCTGCCTTTCTCACTAAATCTCGTCACCTGCTGGTGAGCCTGCAAACATGAATATAGGGTCCATGGAAAGCTCTATTTTAGCTGCACACCCATCGCACATCCTGTAGGCTCTCTGGAGTGGAAGCTAAGGGAGGAGGAAATGTCTACATCCTTGCATGGTGTGAACCTTTGTGCTGCTGCTCCCGTTACTTGGGATGCCTCTGCTGTGAGATGACGCACACACCTCGGATGGAAGGACAGTCTTCTGGCGGAACCATTCTCGGGCACCAGTCAGAGGCCCTGTTCCCTCCCAGCCGTGCAGCCGAGTGCCGCAGCAGGTTGGAGAGCATGCAGGTGGGAGGCTGGATTTGGAAGAGGCAAAGGCTCTCATCAGGGCAAGCCCAGAGCAGTGAGCCGAGCCGTCACCTGGAAGGCCCCGTATGGCCAGGTTCCTGTTACTAAGCTAAGGGCAACATTCTGGTGACCACCTTACAGTACTCCCCCATCAGGGAAAGGGAGAGAACTTGCAGACAGAAAAGAACCCTAATAGAGAGGTGAGATATGTAAGTGGTTGTGACCAGGGATTGAAAGTAAAAAAAGTTACAAAATCCAAATAGGAAATCTAAGTAAGTAAAGCCAGCCTGGAATAAATTAATCGGCATGAGACCAAGGCAATAAATGGCAACCAACTCTCACTTCATGTCAATGGATGGTGAAGGGGACACCCTTTCTAAATCGGATGGCCGTGACAGTTTCAGCCAGTGGGTCAATAATGCACACTCCTCTGTTTTCTCAGAAGACAAAAATCTATGAAATTTCCTGAATTTTGATGATTGCCAACGAATTCTCTATATTTTTATAAGTAAACATCAGACAGACAAGCGAATACATCTGCATGCTACATGCAGCTTGGAGGCAACCTGTGATTTCTGGCCACAGTTACGATACCTCTCGATGTATGTGCAAAACCACAAGAGAACAGTGCCCTGAATTGGCCCAAAAGAGGGCACAGGTTCTAACCCCAGCTCGGACCATTAGTGGCTGCATGGCCTTGGCAATTGCTCTCGAAAGCTCTGCCTCCTCTTCTAGGAAGAGAGCATGGCTGTGTGTGACACTGTCCCCCACGCTCTGCAGTGTCATATATGTGTCTTCTATTCTGCAGTCAGAACAAGACACTTTAAAAATAAATATCCCCAGAAAGATAATAAGGCAACTTAGACACCCACTAAGTTGCAAATATCTAACCAAAACCTTCCAAGTGGTTTCAGTAGGAGGACGAGATGAAATAGGTGGCAGAAGGTGAGAGAATGTCACACCAGAGGAGTGCGAGAAGGGACTTTGGGGGCCCTGACATCCAACCAGACTTATCTCCACAAGGTCCGTGAGCCAGTGTCCCTCGGTGAGAAGCAGGTCAGGGAATTCACGGCTTCAGAGCCAGGTCAAGAGGGGACTGGGATTACGGGACTTCCCCGGACCTTTGATTTTGCTTATGTGCACTGAAATTATAAAAGGAGTGACAGTGTGCGGTATGCTCAAACCTTTGACTAAAGAACACTTGTTCTTTCTTCTTAGGGGACTAGGGGCTCAGAACACACTTCTTAACCTTCAGAAACATGGCTCTACAGCAAGCATGTCAAACTCAAAGACTAACACAGGCCAAATAAACGAGGCATGCGGCCCGCGGGCTGCGAGTTTGACATGCTTGCTCTACAGTGTCGAAGTTGTGATGACTTCACTCACTTTCAGCCATAAGACCTGTTCTACCTCTATGTGTTACTTTTGGAAGTAAATTCTAATTTTTTGTACATTGAAAAGAAAAGGCTTGTATTAAATATCTGGGTTTGTTCTTTCCAAGTATCTGGAATCAGCATCTGTATAAATTTCACAAGTTCAAAATTTTCTCATTCAGTCATGGCATAAACTTCAGTCTTAACAAGAAATGCCTTTATTTTTTATGGTTTTAAAAAAATCTTATTGTACAAGTGTGCACTTCCTGGATTGAAGACATTAATAATATGTCTAATAATAATAACTTATACTTAAGTCTTAAACTGGGCTCAAAACACATTGCCTTTTCTGGGACTCCCACAACTTAAGACAGGATTTATAAATTTAGACTTAATATGAATTTGAATTCCTTCTAAAAATCATCAGTATTATTTTTCACTGTTGGTTTTGATACAAAGAAATTTCCTGGTCACAAGATAGTACAATAAATATTTAAAAATTTGGACATATGACATTGAGGCTAACACAGACCTCAGACCTCATTTTAAACATGATCACCAATGAATATATTAATGTGCTAGAATATTAAATATTATGGTCATAATTTTGTTTAGGATTCCTAAAACTACTATTATTGGCATCTGAGTCTTTTCTTTAAAATATATTTTTGTTGATTTCAGAGAGGTAGGGAGAAAGAGAGAGAGAGAGAGAGAGAAACATCAATGATGAGAGAGAATCATTGATCAGCTGCCTTCTGCACATCCCCAGGGAAATGCCCTGACAGGGAATCAAACTGTGACCTCCTGGTTCATAGGTTGATGCTCAACCACTGAGCCACGCCAGCCAGGAGGCATCTAAGTCATAATTTTCCCCCTTTAATTTAACTGATCTTCAAACAGTAAGTGGCAAGTAAAATAATTTTCAGAAATATGATCAGAATTTTTGTACCTTATAGCTTTTAATAAACAGCCTTTTTTGTTCTAGTGCCTCAGCTTTTTTACTGTAATTGTTTAATTTTATATTATGTGTATACTCTTAATTAAATTAAATTATTTATTAATTCATGAGTACCTGGCATTTGTTCATAATTATATTTTTATTTATTTTGCAAATGTGAGGCTTTAAATTTTAAAAAATGGATTGTGTGAGGGATGTGTTGGAAGTTATTTCATTAAAGTAACGTATTTAGTTTTCTATCTGTTTGGTTTACCACACTCCCTTCTCCAGGAAAGAGAAGCTGGGCTTCTGTGGGCTCCTCACTGGGTCTCATGTCATTGTAATCCTTTTAGTTCAATCATAATTTTCCCATAGACTTGAAAGATCTTAGCAAAACATGCTGAACAGAGAGCTCACTGTGACACACGGGGAGCATTTTCAAAGCCTAAAACTGTAAGTGTATCGTGAGAATAGAACAAAAGAAATTAAAACACTAGATACGCCACAGCTGTCTCATGCAGCAGTTAGAAATTTAATTATTTTATCTCGTAGAATAATGTGCCCTTCAGAAATCATTTTGGACGAGATGTTTCAAGCCAATGATCTGTAGTTAATTATCGTTAATAACTGTTGCACATTATGGTTAGATCTATGTTTTTGCTAAACCAATTAATAATATCTTCATTAGTATAAAGACAAGGTAGCAGAATCCTTTCATTTTTCACATTGAAAGAGTAGATATTTTAAACACTGTAATTTACTTTAGCTATACATTCCCAATGATATGACTAATTAATGAAACTTCAAAGACATAACTTCCAAAAAGCTACTTATTTTAAAGTCACTGTTGAACAGTTAATGACATTAGGTTGGGGGCACTGCTGACACCCTAACTGTCCATGTGCTGAAATGGACAGAACCCATTTAACCTACAAAAAAACATTTAATGTTTAAAAAAAGAAATAGAAAATTAATTAAATATTATCTCTTTAAAAGACTTGTTGATAACAGAAGAAACAATTTAAAATGGATGGTTGCAATGACCACAGGACAAAGTACTTCCTTTTTAGTTACGCTGGTGGCCCATAGACTGCTTGCTGACTGGCGGTGGCTGGCCTCGCCCGAGGCCGACCTTCCCCTGCCCTTTGAAGTCTTGTTTACTCTCAACTGAGGGAGGGGTGGGCACAGCAGGGAAATGTCCCCAGACATGGTTCACCAAGGTCAGGTCTTTTAACAAAATCTGATCAAATGAACAGCCCACGTAGACGGATTATTGAGAAGGTGGGCCAAATTCTAGCATACTATTTTAGGGGGCTAAAGTATTATGGGGCATTCACTATTGGGCTGGCCACGTGCAGGCAGAACTGGGGCGGGGGAAGGTTACTGCAGATCATTTGTTTGGGTTTCTTCTGAGCATTTCAACCCCACAAATATTTCAAAGTACGAAATGATGTGGAAATATTGTTTAACACATGTTTTAATACACCTAAACGTGCCTGGAAAGAGGGGAATGTTGTTGGGAGAATTCAAAACAGCAAAAACTTTATTTATACCTCCACTTGGTTAAAAAAAATCACTTGAGGTGACTAATAGAAACGTGCTCACAAGTAAGTAGAAAACTTGGGCAAAAGGATGAAGACAAACTTATTGTAAGTTAATTCTAGGTTCGTGAGGCCATTTAATGCATAGTAAATGCCATTTACAGTACAGGGGTGCCTGCATCCGACCTGGGGAAGCCTGGCAGCGAAAGCAAAGATGGAGTAGCATCGTGGGAACTAACTCACCAGAACGCTGAGCACTCTTTTCCTGTGTACCCAGGCCCAATATATTAGTTTCTGTTACTAGCTTGAAAACAGAATTGTTGAATTAATAGGAACATTTCTAGTCTTCTGGGGCATATATTCTTTTATCTCTTACTAGGGTCAAATAAGTTCGCTAAAAATTCCATATACTGAGTGGCATAGACTTCTTGAAAGATACAACTAGAAAATCAGCCATTCAATAATTTCTTATGACCAAAATATTATGGGGATGGGGGAACAAAATTAAAAGAAGACTGGTGTTAAAGGCTGGAAGTTGGTGGTGGTGGTTCTGGTGATCTTCAAAAGAACTTCCACCCTAAACCCTTATGTATTCTGAAAACTGGCAGTAACTGAACTACTTGTTCTCTGAAAAAAGCACAGCCCCAAACTGTCTAATTCCATAAAAACTCTGGTGAAACCAACTGTTGGAATGAATCTATTAGTTGTCAATCCAGTGATTAAAGACATTCAGTCAGGAGTCCATGTGGCCATCTTGGAGTGAATAAGGAGAAATAGAGTATTTCAACATAATGAAAACATTCTACTTATATTCTCACACAGGTTGAGAGCCATTTTCTATACAGCAGCCAGAGTGAGCACATAAAACTCAGACCTGTTCTTGTCACCCCCAAATTGAAACCCCACAGTAGCTTCCCATTGCCTGTAAGATAAGGTAGGGACACTTGGCATCGGTTTCATGGCCTCCAGGATCTGCCTTGCCTACTCTAGGGGCCTGGCGGTCACAGGCACCCTTGTGGGTGCTCTCTACTCTGGTACTGGTCTGGGCTCCCACCTGGAATTCTGCTCTCTCTCAGCTTAGAGACCGGACTCCATCATCCATCCGATCTCAGTACCACTTCCTTAGGTCATATCCTCTGACCATCTGCCCCACAGACTAGTGTAGAGTCAGCTTTCTTATGTTCTCATAGCTCTTTGCTAATTATTCTCTTCTTTCTTTTTAAAATGTTCCTCAAACTGTAATTAATTATTCCTTGACTTCCACCTGACATTATTCCTATGAGGGTAGAGACGGTGTTGATTTACACATCTGCAGATCCTCAAACAATGCCTAGCACATAGTAGGACTCAATAAGCATTCAATAAGTTAATGGATGTCCTAACTTTAGTTAAGTGTCAAAAATGTAGGGACTAAAAACTGATGGACAGGGACATCAATGTTCTAGCATTCACTGTCAGACTGGCCCCATGCAGGCAGAATTGGGGCGGGGGAGGGTTACTGCAGAGAATTTGCTGGAGGGGGTGAAGGGGTGGGAGGATGTGGAGGAGGGTATGGGGAATAAATGGTGATGGATGGAGACATGACTTAGGTTGGTGAGCACACAGTACAGTGTACAGATGATGTGTTGTAGAATTGTACACCTGAAACCTGTATAGTTTTCTTAACCAGTGTCACCCCAATAAATTCAATAAAAAGGGAAAACATTTAGGGACTCTCCCTGGTAAGCTACATTGAAACCTCTTTGAATAAAGGAACATAATGAAGTTATATTTTAGTGAACTTAATTTATGGACTTTGGATAAAATACTGTACATGTTACTGTATCAGCAATAAAAATAAACTATGGCATGACTTTCTTTCAGTACATCCCCTGAATCCCAACTCATCAAGGCACATCATCAATCTGAACATTCACTCCGAAGACCCTTCTCCCCTCTCCACAAGCTAAAAGCTGCAAATGGAAAAAACACACACACACAAAGCCTACATTACTAAATGAGAAGCACAAATCATGATTTTCCTTAGTATCCTGGCCACTCACTAGTCATTTCAGAAAAGAAGGGCATCCTCAAGTCCTGAGATACTGTGCTTCCCCTGCTGTATTCCGCAACTGCTTTGTGGAAAATTACAATAAAAAAGTCTCTATCCCTTTGCAAATAGCTTTTAAAACCAGAGCTCTCCCCTAGGAATATGACCCTAATAGGATAGAGACCAGGCTAAGTCGATGAATGCTGCTGGTCATTACTCTTTTGTTTCAACTCAAAGAAAACATGCACAAAGCTCATAACTGGACTCCCGGGCATGTGTTTTTGCTTACTGCCTAATGTGGTTCTAATAACGCACACATTCCGACTAAGTGATGATGACACATCTACAGCGATACGTATTAGAAGCTTACACAGGGAAACACAAAGGAAAAATGCAATGAACATCTAATTGAACTTTTCTTGTTACCATCATATTTAAATTCATTCTGGCCTGTGTTGGCATGAAAAAAACAACAACAGACTCCAAAGAAATCTGAACCAAAGAGGAATTAGTATGTGTTTCAGAATCAACCTTAAAATGTGCTTAGTTCATAGACCCACTTTTGTGACTACACACTGATGAATTGGAGAATAATATTTTTTGAATTCTTTTTAGCCGTATCATTCATAATTGTGTCTCAAACATATCCATGATATATTCTTTATTTGAAAATAGGAAAGTATACTTACTCTGTTCTTGTTTTTGTTTAATTTAATAATTTTAAAAAGAATTAGATGCCAGTCCTTCCAGGGATTGGCTCCAACTGAGACTCCATGGCACAGGGAAAGTATTACGTGTTGGTTGCTTGCATTTCTCCTTCGGCCAACAGCTCCCATAGTTTAGCTCTATCATTCACAGCCCTTGGTTTAGGCGGGAGTGGTCCTGCTCTTGGGGAGTGCTCATGCAATCAACATATCTTCCTTCTAGGATATGGTGTTTGGTAAAAGGATGGCTACATAGAGCCCAAGAGGCCCGATGAACGAAATTCATGCAAGAGTAGGCCTTCCTCTCCCCTGCTGCCGGTATCGGCTTCCCTCTGGCACCCGGGACCCGGGCTTCCCTCACAGCCCCGGCTTCGTCCAGAAGGTCGTCTGGAAGGACGTACGTCTGGTCTAATTAGCATATTATGCTTTTATTATTGTAGATGTTGCTGCCAAGAGTGGAGCCTCACCTGAAGATGATGTCAGCACATGGAAGAGAGGAGAGCTGAGAGAACAACAGAACAGGGCATGGTGACATCTGCATCAAACCTCACCTGAAGCCAGTGTCAATTTTGAATTTCCAGTTATTTAAATCTAAATCATCTCATCATTTAATCTCACCTGAGTTTGATTTCCTTATGCTTGCAGTCAAAGATTTCTAAATGATACAGAAAATATATGCTCCAAAATTATTTACAGAGTACAATCCTTACAGTGTGAAATTTAGGGCTTTGAAAAGCTGACTGAAATCTTGTCCCAATCTTGTATACACCCTAACTCTCAACCCCATAGAAATACTCACCATCCATGGCTTTGTACATGGAGGACTCTCTACCCAGCAGGCTTCTTCTTCTCCTTAAAGGCCCAAACCAAGTATCACTTTGGACGTAACCTTTCTATCAACCTTCTCCGGCACCTGACTCCCCTGGGTCACCAGAGAACCGCGTCAATACCATTGGAATAGCACTTTCACATGCTTCCTGAATTGTTTCCATGGCGCCTGCTCCCCCTGACCTGTTGGAATAAGTGTCACTGTGCACGGAGTCAGCAACATTGCACATGTTATACTAAGCCTCTGAGTACAAATCTGTGTGCACAGAAGAGGAAACTAAGGTGAAAGACAAATGGCTTCTAACTTTCTCAGAAATAGGAGATCACAGAGCCACTTGAACCTCACTTGAGCACGGAGTTACTGCTTTTTGCTGTGTGTAATGCAGGACCAGGTTCTACTCACTTCCATATTCTGAAACTGGTGTCTAAACTGTAAGCTCCAGAGATGCGGTTACCATTCTGGTGTGATATTATTGTGCCTCTGCTCCTTGCAATATACCCAGCACAGAGAAAACACTGAATAAACATCTATTAACTTAATTAACAAGTAGATCATAAACAGATTTAGCGCTCATTCAAATGCTTGCTTGAACATGGTTGGATGGTCTTTGGTCATTAGCTAGTGTACAAGTCAATAGCTTTGCTGTCACTGAAAAAGCAGGTGATGTCTTTCCCCAAAGAAAGTTGGAGGCAGCAGAGGGGCACTCAAAGTCATTGAGGCTGTTCAAAGAACCATGGAAATGCTGTGTGGCCATGGCTAATTACTCAACCCCTCAGAGACTTCATCTTCTGATCCACAAAAAGGAGACAATAACAACCTATTCACAGGTGGTAATGAGACTATGCTGAGAATACAAGCCAAGTGTATGGCAAATAATGAACACTCAACAACATTGAAAAATAAGTAACTACTGATGGCAGGCAAGAATAACATGCTTGTGAAATAATTTAGAACTAAACCCTTATTTTAAAAATAGGGATCAATATATTCATCAATGATCTAAAAGCCTTTTATACTACAACAAAAGTGAGACAAATTTTGAAAACGGTATTTACTTAAGGTTTGTCATGTTCAAGACCAAGAAAAAACTGGGAATATCCCAGCACTCTGCTTTGTAGCTTCTGTGATACTGACTGTTGTTTGGTAGAGAACATGGATTTATATTTAGTTCATTTAAATAATTTTTGGTACCTATTTAGCACTAAAATCAAGGTTGTATACTAATACAAAATGAATTATTTAAAGTGTAAGTCATTTAGCACAATTGAGATTGCCCTGGTCATTTGATTTTCAGATTGTTTCTCTGAAGATCCTTCCCTCACCCACTCCCAGTGAAAAAATATGACTCAACAGCAGCTACAAAATCATTGAAAATAATATCCGACATGTCAGAGCATTTATTTTACATGCGTAGTTGATATGCTTAAAGACATTTTTAATGAAAATCTATTAATTGTTCTTTCCACTTTAAATTAGATTCACTACGCCAAGTGCTAAGACACCTTTTTTCCTGGCGGACCAGCCGGGCGTTTTCAGTGTGTAGCTGACAGTGGGACCGGGGGGAGCTGAATCACGGCATGTTTGTGGCGGGCACGCTTGCTGGGGGACTGGAAGCGAGATTGAAATTAGGCTTCTACCTGAACATTTGTTTGTAACTACAAATGTGTCCAATGAAATTTCATTTCCTGCCAACCTTTAAGAAGAAGGTGGCTAACACAAGCACCTTCTCTGCGGGAAAACAAACTGGACGCTTTCAATCCAGCCCAAAGCAGAAAGCACATGACCCTCCTAGAAAACACGCTGTAAACTCAAGTTGTACTTAAACAGTATTCTAGCCCCGCCAATGTGGCTCAATGGTTGAGCGTCAACCTATGAACCAGGAGGTCACAGTTCAATTCCTGGTCAGGGCACATGCCCTGGTTGCGGGCTCAGTCCCTAGTGTGGGGCCTGAAGGAGGCAGCCAATCAGTGATTCTCTCTCAACATTGGTGTTTCTATCTCTCTTCCTCTTCCTTCCTCTATGAAATCAATAAAAATATAATTATAACTAGAGGCCCAGTGCACGCAAATTCGTGCAAGAGTAGGCCTTCCTTCCCCCAGCTGTTGGCCCCGGGACCCAGGCGGCTTCCCTCTGGCCCAGCTTCATCCAGAAGGACATCCGGAATGACGTCCAGTCTAATCAGCATATTACCTTTTATTATTATAGATAATTTTTAAAAAAACCTTAAAAAATCCTAGACTATGCCCAGCTTTTCTTATCACTGCTTTTCTGGTATGCCTTTAATTCTATGGTAGCTGCGATTTTCTAACTGTTCTTGAAATATAATGGCAAAAATACTTCCAGTGTCTATAAAACTATTTTGCTTTAAAAAAAAGCAACTCAATGTCATTCAGATTAAAGTCCACTACTAATGCTTAATTCTATCCCACTCACTTCCTCCTCATCACTTGTTTGTGGAATTTCTTGACATACAGTGGCATAGTCACTTACAGAATTCATGGAACTTCTTGGGTTTAAAAAAAGAAAATACTATTCTAAGTTCCATTAATTAATATTTAATTCTATCCCACCTGTGCCTCATCCCTATTTTGCTTGGTTCTCTTATCTGACCAAGGTTCACAATTTAACCGTCATTTTAAATAAATACTCAGTTCTTTTACATTGTCCACAAGGCGGCAGTAAAACATCTTTCTTCCCCCCAATATCTTGAATGCCTGTGCTCATTGTCTAAACATTTAGGTATATTTGCCTGAATAACACTAAAATTGATTTTGCCTTTAAATGTATACTTTGCATTAAAAAATAATGTATTAATAAATATCCGTGATCTTAATGAGACCCTTAATCAATTTTCCTTACAATAGATGAACAGAAATCCTTAAAGTTTGATAGCATACATTTCATTTTCATATTGATAGGAAAGTCTCCTGTCCCCTTTTCAGGGTTACAATGAGTCCCTGCAAGTTTCCTAATAAGAGAAGTTGCTCTCTGAGCAATGTCAAGCTTGATATATACATATATTTCTCTCTCTTCCCAATCACACCATGCGATGATGGCATTCACCTGTGATTTTTCTACTCAGAGTTCTCAAATAACATGTACAGTTGGGTGTTCCCATTTGGATGGCAGACGTCCTGACAAACCGCTGCAGTACAGAAAATGCAGTTTTGTAGGTTTTCTTTGCAAGTGAAAAGAAAACATCTAATTGTAGAGAGAACTGGAGGCTCAGTCAGACCTGCTTTCCTAAGTTCCCCGTCCTCTGAAGGGCCCTGCGACTGCCCTCAGTGCTACGCTTAGCTGGCACATGCCTGAGCTGAGGCCACCGCCACGACCTCATGTGTCAAGCAAGTGAAGGGTCCCTGGAGCTCCTGCCCCATCCGAGGGAAGGGCTGGATGACCTTGGCTGCTCACTGACTTACAGCTGCCAGAACAATGGCCGCGCTAAGGGCGAGCGGCTGCCAAAGGCACCCTGGCATCATATGTCATCCCAGGGAACGCCTGGCATTCCTGAGAAAAACAGACAGACGTGCATACATTAGAGAGAGAGAGAGAGAGAGAGCGAGAGAGAGAGAGGTTTCCAAAATAAATTCTAAACGCACTTGAATACAGGAGAGCTCAGCCGCCGTCCCACGCTGCCTGCATGCCTGGAGAGCTGCAGGGAACTGGGCCTGAGCACGGCTGTGGGAGGGAGTCCAGCGTCTCACCAGTGCAGGCATAGCGTGCTAGCATGTGTGTGTCTGTGTGTGTTTGCAATATCAAAGCAGATTATTAAGAGAGTGTATTCATATGGCAAAATGTGAGAGTCCGTAATGCAGCATAAATACTCAGACACACGCACAGTTTCCATCTTTCCCATTGTCTCCTTTAAAATAGGTACCACCTAATGACTCTAGAATTGAACATTGTTTTCCAGTAATAAGAGACACGAAGTTCATAGCAATGTGCCTTCAGAAGGATGGCTTCCTATTTAAAGCACTCTAAATTAAAACATACATCGCCCACATCGCACTGGGTTTTTGAAAATGCATATACTTTCATAACTAGCTACTCGGGGGAAATACACGGAGTGATTTCGTTTCAGATTAAGGGGCAAATACAGTGCTGGATTTTTGTTAAAACACAAGTGTTTTGTGACTAGGAGCAAAGCTTTCTGAAAGATTTTTACCACCAGATTCAAAACTACCAAATTCAACATCTGAGAGTAATGACATGATTCTCTTACTTTAAGAAAAGCACATTGATTTTAGACACATTGTAACTCAGAAGTTTCAGAAGTGTGTTTGGGTGAAGGTTAAGTCATCCTTGACAGTATTAAAAGAGAGGCTTGAATTGTTGAATAACCACCTTTCACCCATCCCTAATTGTCATTTAAATGACAATATGCTTTCAATCAATAGCTCTTTGTCATACGTTGAAGATCAAAGGATAAAATTTCACCCCATGAGTTTACAAGGCAAAGGCTCCCGGTTCATAACACTAGAATGCTGCATTAGAATCTCTCCCAGCAATGTGTCCTGGAGAAAGGCATTTAAATCATACCTTATAGACACAAAAATGCTGGGAGTCTTAATTTTTGTACTTTGCTTCCAGAGAGATATCATAATAGAAATATTAACTTGTTTTTAAAGCCAAGTTTTAACTATACTAATTCACTAGTTTAGTTTTCATGTTAATACTGATTGCCTGGGCATTCACTGTGTTCTGGGCATTGTGCTAAGCACCTGAACATTGCTAGAACCTAGCATTTATTCCCACTTAACAGAGGAGGCTTGGAGAGTTGAGTCACTTTGACCTCTTATGCTGAAGAACAAAAGCACGTTGACACAATAAACCTAACTAAGCCTCTGCGCATTAACAAGCCTCCTCAGCCCTGGCTGGTTTGGCTCAGTGGATACAGTGTCCACCTGCAGACTCAAGGATCTCGGGTTTGATTCCAGTCAAGGACACATGCCTGGGTTACGGGCTCGATCCCCAGTGTGGGGCATGCAAGAGGCAGCTGATCAATGATTCTCTTTCATTATTGATGTTTCTATCTCTCTCTCCCTCTCCCTTCCTCTCTGAAATCAATAAAAATATATTTAAAAACAAAACAAACAAACAAACAAAAAAACAAGCCTCCTCAGCCACGCATGGGATGAAAATTCAAAAGGACTCAACGCACGGCTTCTTTCCCCATACCTCTCTCTATGTGGAAGTTTATAAGTATACGCCTCCTCAGCCATGCATGGGATGAAAATTCAACAAGACTCAACACGCTTTTTCTTTCCCCCATACCTCTCTCTATGTGGAAGTTTATAAGTATACTAGAGGCCTGGTGCATGAATTCATGCACCAGTGGGGCCGCAAAACCAACGCTCTGACATCCCCTGAGGGGTCCCAGATTTTGAGAGGGTGCAGGCCAGTCTGAGGGACCCCACCAGTGCACAATCAGGGCCAGGGAGCTATGCGGGAGGTTGGCCAGCCGGGGAGGGACATGGAGGGCTCCAGGGCGTGTCCAGCCCATCTTGCTCAGTCCTGATCTGCCGGACTCCAACAGCAAGCTAACCTGCCGGTCAGAGCATCTGCCCCCAGAGGTCAGTGCACGTCATAACAACTGGTCAACCAGTTGACTGCCCCCTGATGGTCAGTGCACATCTTAGCGAGCTGTTGAGTGACCTTAGCATATCATTAGCATATTACACTTTGATTGGTTGAACGGACAACCGGACACTTAGCATATTAGGCTTTTATTATATAGGATAATAAGCACTTTGCTATGTACTGTTATAATATAAAACTACATTTAGCATGTCTAGGACATGCTTTGCACAGAGAAACGGGCACTTTTCACTTTTCCCTCCTGCTTTCCAAGCCGGATGCATTCTTCTTACTCCAACTTGTGCGATGCGTTGCATTGCGTTATGTTCACAGGATAATACCTCAATCCCAGGTGAACTGACTGCATCTATGTAGGTGTAGGTCACACTAGCTTGCTTATGCAGGTGCTAACTGATAAATTCACCATGAGGCCTGAACATCCAGGCCGTCAGGCCGTCCATAGCTTTAAGGGTTCCAACGCCAACTTTTCTTCTTGACCAGACAATGGCCACACACCTGTCGAGAGATCTCCAGTTTAGTTTGTGTGCTGCTGGGGGCAAGGACTGGTAGTGTAATAGCATCCTGTGCTGTGTGGGGGATCCGTGGGGCTAGAGCAGGAGAGCTGGCCGAGGGCCCACACCTGTTCTAGGCTGGGTACTCTCTGCCTACTAGCTGGCCTGTTTCTCTCACCGACATGATTAGAACACACTTACTTTTGGAATCCATGAGAAAAAATGCATCAGACCCCCTATCCTTGTACTATGTATGAGGTGGCGCCATTGTGCCTGGGTTACAGATGCAGAAGAGCACAGAGAAGGTAAGAGCCACTCAAGCCATAGTTCGTCAGCAGTACAACCCTGTCTCCGCCTGCAGCCCGTGTGCCAACTGCAGCTCCTCTGCTTCTAACTTGCAGAGTGCACTTTCCCGAGCGAGGGCCGTCCAGGGCGGGCACGCGCTCACTGCCATCCCGTTCTTGTCTCTTACAAGAAGCTGCGTGGTGGCTTCCCAGGCCTGTCTGTGGCTGGGAAACAGTTCACCTCCCCAGGAAAACACCTCACTTAGAGGGCGTCAACTCCACAGGACTGGCAACAACACCCCGAATGCACGGGGACGAACTTCCATAGTCCAGGCACCCCAGCTGCGGGTCCATGCTGGAGTGAGAACGGGGGATACAGCAGTCTGCGATCCCCTCAGCCTGTCATGGCCTCTTGTTGTGTGAGTCTGTAGTTTAAGGATAAGTATTAGCTATCAACATCATTATCATCATTCATATTGTCTTGATTAAAACATTTGCAACTTTAACACTATCTCAGAACTGGCAGTATGAGATATTTTGCAGTTTCATATTGATTGCTTTGCTGGACATTCTATGGCATTTTCACCTGTCCAAAGGCTATCTGAAAGTTATCAAATGAGTCGTCTCTGGGAAGGGACTGTCTTGGGATGCTATGCTTAGAGCATTCAAACATCATCTCTGTTAAGTTAGGCCACCTACATCACAGCAAACAAACTGTGATTAAGGAAGATCTAGCACAGTGAGTGGAAGAGCGGAGGTGTGTGACGAGGGCCACACACTGCAAAGTGCCACAGAGGTCAGACTGCTTATGAGACTTAGACAAGAGGAGGCCAGCGAGTGTCCTGAAGCTGCCTGGCCCAGAGCAGGCATTGCCAAGCAATCTTCCCTGCTGCACAGGCAAGCCCGGCAGCTGCTCATCACCCGGCAGAGGAGGAGGAGGAGGAAGAGCCACGCGCTCCCTGTGACTCCAGTCCGGCCTTGCCTGGGCAGAAGCCAGTCCCTGCCCAATGCTCCGGGGAGCGGAGGAGCTGAGGGCCGATGACCACACGCTCTGTGAGGGAACCTACGCTGCTAGTTGCTAAAAGAGATTCAAGCTGCTTGTTTTGTCAGAAACAGATGTTGGAACAATAAACTAATACGGGGCTTATTTCAAATCATTCAAATATATGAGCCTGGGGAAAAAAAAACCCCACCAAAAATATTACAGAACAAAATATATGTATGCCCATGTCTTGGGAGAGAGGAATGGGGTCAGATTGATTGTGTTAAATTGTGGGAGTCTGGAGAGTCACGAGATCTTGCTTCCGTGTATGGAGAAGGGACGGCAGCCAGGCTTTGGGCGCTGGTAGAAACCATTGCCAGGATTATCTTTATAATCCAGACCACACAGAAAGTGCCCTCGGTCAGGAAATCTTCAACTCTAGAATAAAGACAGAATCATCTCCCTCCTTCCTTCCTTTCCTCTCTTCTTTTCGTCTTTCATCCCTTCCTTTCCTCTCTCCAGCCCTTCAGCCTTCCATGCCTCCTGCTTTCCCCAAGTGAAGCATAAAGGGTGCTCGGAGCTTTTCTTTCAGACCCAAGAACACTGACTGGGGTGATCATAAACCTCAGCCCCTACCAGATTCTCCGTGTTCTGATGGCAAATCTTTTGAGAAGGGGCGGGGTGGGGGTGGAAGCTGGCAATTCCAGGGAAAGAAAAGGGTTTAAATGCAAATGAGAGCTCAAGGTAACACTTCAGCGTGAATGAGTTTCATTCAGAGAATGCCAATCACTCAGCCATCAAATGACTGACAGGAATTGAGGGCTCCTGGCGCCAGGAGGGGTGCCTCTGGCTGCTGGTGAAAGGGGCAGAGGAAGGGAGAGGTGCAGAGGGCACATTTTGTGTCTTTCAGAATTTTCCAAGGGTCATCCTTCTGACTTTATTTGGAAAATGGGTTAGGGCCTCTTTAATTCCAGGATTGTGAAGGGTTTTTTTTGGTTGTTGTTTTAAACTTTTGATGGTTCCAAAGTCTGTTCCTCTTCAGTTTGTGAAATAGAGGCTCTCTTCTTTGTCTTCCGATTCCCCAAACGAACCTCAGCCAGTGTTAGCATCATGACAGTTGCTCCTCGTGGTCATTCAGCCAGCTTGCGCCGGGCCCACTCCGGAATGCAGGGCAAACCGTCCGGGTCCGTCTCCTTTTCCCCTGCAGCGTTCCACAGACCTGTGCTGAACATGAGCCGATCCCCTCACACCATCAGGGACCAAACGGACCCTCTGCCCAGCCCCTCTTAAAGGCCTGTGCCTCTGCCTGAGCACGCAGCTTGGCTTCAGAAACAAGGAACCACGAGAAGGCACAGGCGGATTCTCCATGGAAACCGCAACCACCCAGCATTTCCCTCAGTTGGTCATCTTCTGTATGAGTTGGCTTGGGCCTGAGTAGTAACAGTGAAGGCAGATTCCTTCAACATATCTTTTCTTTTTAAATCATCAACCAAGGATATGTGTTTTTTTAAAATTGATATAAGAGTGAGAGAGAGAGAGAGAGATCTGTTGCCTCCCGTATGAGGGACTGGGATTGAACCCACACCCTTTTGGTATACAGGATGAACTGAACTACCTGGTCAGGGCCCTTCAAACATGTCTTAATTAGGAGGTGAAAACAATTAATGTTTCCAATTTAAAAAATAAATAATATCAAACTATATACTGTTTGGAATCTAAAACCTGCCTGTCTCTTTCAATTGTCTTCTCCGTATTTACTGAATGTCTCTTGTTTGTTAGACATCTACCCACTGTGCACCTAAGAAAAGTAAGCAGATGGAGTTTCCTGGAGGAGGACTTTCCTCCCCGTGACCAGGCTCCCTAAACGCTGATAAGCAATTTGTAAGACTGACAGTTTCCCATCAGTACATACGAGTAGGGAGTGATTCAATATTCACTCCATGGAGCGCTGTTTCTCCACGTGGGATGGCATGTGAAGGAGGCCACTGGATGGAATTCCCCAGTAAGAAACCCATTCAGTGCCAATTCCAAGGGGGAATGTGCCTCTTCCCCAAAATAAGTTTGGAAAACATCTTTCAAGGACAAAGAACAAAGTGCATGAAAAGAAATTACATTTCCATACGGAGATACAAGTTTCATGCGAAGTAAGCCTCTTGACAGGTGCATGGCCCACTGTTGTTCCACCTTATGGGTGAGGGCAATGAGGCCCTGGAAGCTTGGGTGTGTCTTGGCCCAGATCACATCCTGAATGCGTGACAAGCCCAGGCTGTGCGCGCACACACTGGGCAGTCCAAGGAATGACACTGAGTTTAGAGCCATTTCTATCCCCGAGTGTGATTTAGAATTGCCCAAGGAACTTCTCCAAAATGCTTTTCCCTGGCCTCTTCCCCTCAGAATTCTGATTTAGTGAATAGGAACAAATAAAACTATATTTAGTGAATAGGAACAAAAAAAACTATATTTTAGGAAAGAATAAGAAAAAGGAAGGGCTACAGCCATTGACAGAGGCAGATTTATTTTTAATATAAGGAAATAAAATCTCCTGAAGAAGTCAGCTGATTAAATCATCAGAATATAAACATCTTACTTTGGGCAACTGTAGAAGTAGGAGGAGGACCGTTTGGTGAAGATCTGAGGTAAGCAGAGGGCTTCCCAGGGCAGACTGAATGACCACACGGCACCAGCACAGCTTGGCCCACACCAGGTCAGCTAGACTAGACCAGCCAGTGACAATTCCTTTATTTCAACAATTTTCAATGGCTGCGCTGCAATAATTTTTTAAAATATGCAATATCTGACTATTTAGTCAGGGACACTGACCTCTTTTCCCTTAGATTATCAAATTTAAAAAAAAAATGACAACAGTCAAACCAACAATAGCTGTCCAATGTGAAGAAGTCAGTTTGGATCAAAAAGTGTAGGTAATTACTATTATTATTTTTTGTATATCAATCAAAATTATACCTATTTTTGTCAGATTGGCGAAAATTATATTTTTGGTGCACCGAAGAATTTCAGTAATGGGTTTGTGCGTCTCGAGATGAAGAAAGTTGAAAATTGCTGTTCTGGGAAGTGGGGGTGACATTCCCCAAGTCCCTGTGAGTGCAGAGGAGCCTCAGAGGGGTCGCCGCCTGCTCCTCAATGCCCAGCTCACAGAGCGGGCAGAGCACACTCCATGCCAACCTGCTGGGTCAATGTGGGTGCCACGAAAAAGTGGAAGGATAGAAATTTCTTGAGTTATCATTTTCTGGTATATGAGATATATCATAGAAACATAGATAGGTTTAAATATAATATAATCTTATATAATAAAAGGGTAATATGCAAATTGATTGAACGGCAAAACAACCAGTTGCAATGACTCACACTGACTGCCAGGGGCAGATGCTCAATGCAGGAGCTGTCCCTTGGTGGTAGGTGCACTCCCACAGGGGGAGTGCCACTCAGCCAGAAGCCGGGCTCACAGCTGGTGAGTGCAGTGGCAGTGGTGGGAGCCTCTCCCTCCTCAGCTGCAGAGCTAAGGATGTCCAAGATATCCCCTGCAAGAGGGCACAGGCTGGGCTGAGGGCCCCTCCCCAAGTGCACGAATTTTGTGCACCGGGCCTCTAGTATAATATAATATAACTAGAGGCCTGGTCTGCACCCTCTCGCATTCGGGGACCTCTTGGGGGATGTTGGAGAGACAATTTCAGCCTGATCCCCTCAGGCCAGGCTGAGGGACCCCACCAGTGCACAAATCTATGCACTGGGTTTCTAGAATGCATATAAGATCTTTGGTTAAACTTTTCCCACTCTCCCACTCCCCACTTCCCTCTGAGGCAGTTGGGGGCGATCAGGCCAGCAGGTGAGGGCAGTTGTGGGTGATCAGGCCAGCAGAGGAGGGCAGTTGGGGGAGATCAGGCCGACAGGGGAGCAGTTAGGCGCCAATCAGGCCTGCAGGGGAGCGGTTAGGGAGCGATCAGGCTGGCAGGCAGAAGCAGTTAAGGGCAATCAGGCAGGCAGGCAGGCGAGTGGTTAAGAGTCAGCGGTCCTGGATTGTGAGAGGGACGTCTGACTGCCGGTTTGGGCCTAAACCAGGGGGTCCCAGATTGGAGAGGGTGCAGGCCAGGCTGAGGGACACACACCCCCATGCACGAATTTTGTACACCGAACCTCTAGTATAGTATAATATGATATGATATGATATGATATGATATAATATAATATATAGCATGTTATATGTATTAATATATTGTTATGAATATAATGCATATAAACTGTAATACAGTAGATATACTAGATAAGGTGGCTCCTACTTAACTGTCATTCAAGATTTGGGTACCGCCTCGGGGAAGAACAGGTGCACAGGTCCTGTCAGAAGTCCATCTGGGGCTCTGTGCTTTCTCGGAGTGCTAGAGTTCCAACGTGATCTGAGCCAACAGCGAAAAACTGGCTGCTGGTGTGGGAGGAAACGCTAGGCCTCCCAAACTGGGACGTAACCATGACATTTGATGAGAATGCTTGGACTGAAATAATGTGGTACCGTGTTTGAACATTTGATCTACTGGGCTAGTTGTTATCCTTACGGACAAAGATAAGGAACATTTAGAAAATATTTCCATGTAGGTGAGGGAAGTGTTACAATGGACAGACTGCATAGGCCAGTGTAGTATAGACTCTGTCTAAGTTTAAATCTATACGACCCTGTTTCTTATCATCAGAGGATCACACTTCTTCTTCCCCATGTTTATAAAAATATACATCGGCTAAGGCACTGGACTTCAATTGGAAGTTTTCACTTAATTTCTCAGGAACATAAACTTTAACTTCAGAGCATGTATTGACTACAACATCTGCAAAGCCTACTTGCTGTAGAAAACCTAAAAACATAAAAGCAACCCACCAGCATCTCTGATTGGCTAGAGACATGTTTCTCTTTTATTAGTGTAGATACATCGGCTAAGGCACTGGACTTCAATTGGAAGTTTTCACTTAATTTCTCAGGAACATAAACTTTATCTTCAGAGCATGTATTGACTACAACATCTGCAAAGCCTACTTGCTGTAGAAAACCTAAAAACATAAAAGCAACCCACCAGCATCTCTGATTGGCTAGAGAGCTCTGGGCTGCCGGGACCGCCCCGCTGACTGCTGGGAGTGCTGCGTGGTCCTGCCCAGCAGGGCTCCCCGCAGGCCGCACTCTGTGTCTGCTACCCATCACACCGCCACTAGCTATGCGTGGCGAGGGAGCACTAGTGCAACTGGGAAACCAACCTTTTATTTTTGCGTAATTTTAATTAATTTAAATTTACATGGTCATGTTAGCGCCACACTGGACAGCAATGCCTCTTTTGCAAAAGAGAAGAGATTAATCCTGTTTGCTGTGGTGGTTAACAGATGTTTTTTCGTGATTGGGGATTTTTGTTATGTATACATAACAAGTTCTATTTTTTACTAGTAACGTTATTCAATGTTCATACAGTCAGTTGAGATATAGGAACGGTTTCTACTATGCTATTAAAAGCACCGAGGCACTCAGGGAGTCCACACATGGGACAAATTCAAGACCCCTTGCATCAATATGCAGGCACCCCTTCTCCCCACAAGATCGGTAGCAGACAGAACTTGGACGCTCCGAGTTCTTTAATAAAGACTTATTTTTTTATTTTCTTTGAAAAATTATTGTTGGGGTTTATCTCATATAAACATTGGCCTTTTCTGTTACCCACATATAGGTATACCAATATTTTTACAGTTACATTGTAATTTATTTATTCAATGTTTGCTTCGCTTTGTACATTTCATCACACTGTAGTATACACAGGAGAGGTGCACACATCATACCTGTCTGGCTCCATGGCCTTTTACAGCATTGCTAACGGATGGTTTTGTTCTGAGTGTAAGCAAGGCGGGTGAACGTCTGAGGACTGCTGAGTGTAGTAACCCTTGCGCACTAAAATGATGTCCAGGGAGCAGAGTGGGGAAGTCTAAACCTATTCCAGCAGCCTCTTTCCTCCACATCCAACCTCCCAGCCCACCCTCTCATCCACGTCTTCATCTCTGCATTTGCAAAAGGCTGCTTACTTCCCACTTAATCAGAACAGAGGCCAAAGACATTTGTGTAGTTGTGGGACTGCATGTGGTCTCCAACTCTCAGGCTATCTGCATACAAGTCCCTTCCTAGGTGGCAGGTGCTGAGTTCTATCAGGAAACCTGGACCTTTTGAAGAATTAATACATTCACCAAACTGAACATCTACACAGTTTTCTTCTTTAGTTGGTTCTAATATTCTCTCTTGTGTGTGTCTTTTAAGGTTTTACAGGCTGTAATAATTTCTGTTGCTGAATATATTTCATTTTAATATTTTAAATGCTCTTCTAATTTGAGTTTAGGCCTTCACACAGATTTGTTGCCTAGGCTGTTGTGAAATATATTATTTTAAATGCATGAAACTCATCCTTTGAAAATGATTTGTGAGTATACCTTTGAAAATGGTTAACGCTTATTTATTACAAATGGAATAATTACAGCTAATGGAGCAGCGCCTTGGCCGTCAGTGCGGTGGTGTAGGCGTTGATATTAGAGGCTCCCTAAGTGCCTTGTTCCAGATTGTGGAGCAGCAGCCCTGAGCCCCCCGGTGAATGACTCCCCCTTATTGCTTCTTACTGCCCCTGGACAAAGGAACTGGGGCCTCTGGGTTTCACTGATTTTATCACCACCTGAGTCTTCTCTGACTTAGAAGGCAGCCATTTCTAAGGATAGAAATCACTTAGCATAAAAAATAGGATTTTTCTACGCAAAAAAAAAAAATGCATTCTTAGAAGTTCCAAACTACCAGAGGTGGCAATGCCCCCTTGGAAAGGGCTCCCCTCCTTATGGGGACCCGATAAATTAGTGCTTTAAACGGCTGCGATTCTAGTTACAGCCTCATCTACTTAGAAAAGACTAGATTATGTTTACCCTGGTCGCTTACCATGCTCCACAAACATTTTAAAGCCGTTTTTCTAGAGTAGATAGCTTTTGCCTTTTGGCTTTTCAGCAGACACCTAAGCCACCTGATGCTGCCGGTTGCCATTCTTAGCCTTTGCCTGAGCGCAGGCCACGCGGCGTTCTTCTGTGAGACGAGACGCCCGTGTGAATGCTGCAGATGGACTGCCAGTCTGTCTCCGGGAGCCCTGCGTCCGGAGTTCCTTCCCCCACAGGCCAGTCTGGCCAAGTGTCAGCCGTGCAGCCTATTAGGTGACTCAGAAGCACTGGCTAGAGGAGCTGCACCGAAAATTCAGCTCCTCCGATGCGTGAAGTTTATGCATCCAGGCCTCTGCATTGCGCTCCTTTCTCCTCATTGAGGAGACATGGCGACACCGGAGGTGACAGGGCCCTGCACCTTCCAGGACACCGCGAGGAAAGAAGCTGCTCATTCGCGCTGGTCGGAGGCCATTTTCTGAAACGCAGTGTAACTCTGCTTTAGAATACAGGGGAGGGGAGGTTTTTTATAGTGGTACGTATTTGCAGACAATGTAAAGATTTATGGATTAATTTGTTTTAAATTAACTTTTATAGGGTGACTAATAGTCCGCAGGGAGAAGCCAGACTTTCAGCTGCCATCATTTCCAGTCAGAGCCGAGCGGGCAGATCGTTTCTCTCAGGAAATGGTGACACACTTTGTAAAGTGTGCCATGCGACGTGAGTGTGTATGTGTGTGCGATGTGTGTGTGAGTGTGTGTGCCTGTGCGTGTGGATGTGTGTGTGCGTGTGCGATGGGTGTGTGAGTGTGTGTGTGTGTGTGCGATGGGTGTGTGAGTGTGTGTGCGTGTGCAATGTGTGTGTGTGAGTGTGCCTGTGCGTGTGGAAAAGTGTGTGAGTGTGTGTGCCTGTGCGTGTGGATGTGTGTGTGTGAACCGAGAAGATAAATAAATTCTGGGCCTTGGGCATCAGCCGTGGGCAAACTACGGCCCGCGGGCCGGATTCGGCCCGTTTGAAATTAAAAAAAAAAAACCGTACCCTTTTTTTTAATGATGTTTACTTTGAATTTATATTAGTTCACACAAACACTCCATCCATGCTTTTGTTCCGGCCCTCCGGTCCAGTTTAAGAACCCATTGTGGCCCTCGAGTCAAAAAGTTTGCCCACCCCTGGAGATAGTCACAACTGCCAGCATTTGATGTCACGTTGCACTCAGACAGAGGAAGGCCTGCCCCCGCCTGGCGGGCCGCACCAGCTGACTTTATTGGATAACATGGCCGGGGCCACCAGAGAGTGTCCCCAGACAGCGCCGTGCCCCTGGCGATAAACCTGTTTCCCTGAGTGTCCTCCAGGGCAAGGAGCACTGATCAGACCCAGGCCTCCACATTCAGAAAACGGGCCTTTGAGCCTGGGCCCAAGAGGCGCTCAGTGTCGGGGTCAACTACAAAGGAGAAACTCAGTCACAAAATAAGTGTGTGTATGTATGTATGTATGTATCTAAATATGCACCCCTTCATTTATCCATATTTCTATTTAACATATTTCTTGAGCATCTACTACACACTCAAACTGATGCTGGAACCTGGGAAAGTGAATTCGCTTTTAGACTAAGCTGATCACATCTATTTAGCCCATGGTAGGTGATAAAGCACATTTTATTGACAAAGCAATTTTATTAACTACCTGTTTACAGTTCACAAACAACTGAAAAGGATACTGTGCCCTTTTATGCAGGAAATCATGATGAAAAGAACAGTACAAAGGATCCACATGCCCTGATTCTGCATAACTTTCCCCCGATTTAGATTATTTTCAGGCTGATAATTACTGTCTCTCGGGACTTTTGAATACATCCTTCTGTGATTTCTGGCTTCTACTGCTGCTGCCAGCATTAAATTTCTTTTCCCCATAATTTCTACCCTTTCTCTTCTGGCTGCCTTTAGAAGCTGCCATTTGTCTGTGCTATTCCCCAGTTTTTTCTTGATGTGCTTGAGTGTGTATTTCCTAATATGGATCAACATGGGACATTATCTTCTTCCAGACTTTGGGTTCGGGTCTTGCATTAATTCTGGGAAATGTCTAATCTTTAAGTTAAAATGTTGTCTCCCATGGTCTCTATCAACTTTTGAGCTTCGTTTTTATAAAGTGGACGCACATTTCCAACCATTATAAGTAGTGCTGCTATACACTTCCTTGCATATTTCTTGGGTGAACATATGTGGGACATTTTTGCTGCATTTATACCTAGAGGAATTGCTTTGTCATGGAGTGTGTCATCGGGCTTTAGTGAATGCTATCAAACAGCTTTCCAAAGTGGTTTTACCAATTTCCTCTCCTATCAGCGGTATGGGAGGATTGCAATAGAGTCAGATCCTCGTGAACTATTTAACGTGATTCTTTTATTTAGAAATTCTAATTTATCCCTTTTTACTTGACATGTTTTTAACTGTTTTTATTTTATAAGCATATAAAACATTCTTACTTTATAATCTTTATATTTGTGTTCTTTGCCCATTTACTCAGCAATTTGTTTCTTCTTTTATTTCGTGATTTAACAAAATGCGTGAGCTCCTTTTTAATGGCATGGGGGGTGGCGTTTTCTGAAGTTCAGCTTAAGTGTGTTCCTCCAGGTGGGACATGCCTTTGCCCTTGCAGGTGCCCGGAAGCACTACTAACCTGGGACAACTTCATAATAAAAATGGGCTGAAAACCCAGAAAGGGTGACCCGTTATTACAAATCTGAGGGGAAATTTTTTCTCTTTTATTTGAAATCAATATTGAGAGGAAATGTCCTCATGTCCCTTACTGTGCGGCATGTCGTCCCCCTCATTTGCCCCTTCACTGAGATATGGCACCCCAAGGGGTCTTGGCACAAAGCTGAAAGCCCTGTGGCGTTGCCATCTAGGAAACGGACCACTTTGGGCCAGATCTCATCTGTTTCTGACTTCTCCACCTAAGATATAGGTCAAAGTAGAATCCTCGGTCACAAAACATGAACAGGTGCCCCAGTCGCAATTTTTCCTACCGCTCTGATTTGTGCTTTCGCTTCAGGTTTATTCTCTAAGGGCAGCTTTTAGATTTCAGGGGGAAATTTCTTGGAACAGAAGTTCTTAAAATGTGGTTTAGGAACCTCTGAGGGCTTCTGAGACCTTTCTAGGCTCAAAACTATTTTCATAATAATAAATAACATGCAACTTGCTTTGTTCCCTCCCCCGCCCTCCTGAGGGCACAGGAGAGGCACAATGGCAACATGACATGTCATGATGTCATCATTCTAACAGCCAATGGAATGTGTGCCTCTAAAATAATTCTCAGCTACAACAAGTAAATATTGATCAGAATAATTACTATAAAAAAGCTTTTTATATTCATCCAAACTCATACAATAATTTTTAGTAATATAAAAGGATTTTGAGACCGAGACACTAGAGAACTGCTGGTTTGGGGCATTCTTTGTGCTACATTGCAAGAAATGGACCTCCTCAAATGTCAAAATATATAGCAACATCAATCTGTGCTGTGAGCAAGAGTCAGCAGGTAGAGATGAGCCACGTTAAATTGTTGCAGAGGTTTACGCAAATATTTTCCCAAGAGACTGTGAGTTCTTCCAGATCAAGAAACTTCTGGAGTTGGAAGCTGAGCAGGAAAGTCAATATGATGATTTACTTATTATGATTCAAGAAGTCAATATTATGGTTTTCAGCATTCTTATACAGTATAGGAAATAATAACTCCAGTGTTGGACCTTTTTAAGGCAGGATGATAAATAGCAAGATCATTTTTGAGACTATAAGCTTTTGAGTTGTTGGATATGAAGGCATAGAAAAACTAGCGAAGATATGTTTGTCTCAGATTTCCTTCTTAGATGAAAAGGATTAGAATTTAAAGTGGGAGATAAGTTTAACTGGTAACTTCAAAGCAGACATGCAATATTAAACTGTCCTCTCCATCGGAATTTAAAGACACAGCCCAGGCTACAATGATGAATCCTCTTGCTATTACTAAGGAAAGGCCAAATGTGACATGGGAGAGTCAGGTTGGTTTGATGGGAGGCCTGAGTTCTAATCTTTGCTCTAGAACAGCGGTTCTCAACCTGTGGGTTGCAACCCCTTGGGCGGTCGAAAGACCCTTTCACAGGGGTCGCCTAAGACCATCCTGCATATCAGATATTTACATTACGATTCATAACAGTAGCAACATTACAGTTATGAAGTAGCAACGAAAATAATTTTATGGTTGGGTCACAACATGAGGAGCTGTATTTAAAGGGACAGAAGGTTGAGAACCACTGATCTAGAACAAACCAGCCATGTTGTTGTAGAGTGTTACATCGGTGACCCCCAGTGAACCGCATCTCCAAATAGTCCTCCCCTGTATGGCCCCTCCCACCATGTCTCTGGGCTTGTTCTGACCCCAGGACCTCAGCACGTGTGATGCCATCAGAAGCTCAGTTCTGTCTGCACATGAGTCTTGTCCCTTTGGAAATGTTTCCACTTGGAAGTCAACTGCCTTGATAGAAAGAAACTCGGACTGGGCACCTGAAACTAATACAGAATAATACTGATTCTAAACTGTAATTTAAACACAAAAAGAAAAATAGTACTCAGGCTAGCCTATTAAATGATGACTTGCGCGTGAGAGGTCACCTTGGATGTTCCACTCCCAATCAAGCTCCCAGCGAAATGCCACTGTATGAGTGACTTCAGTCTAGACCAAAATGGAGCAAGAAAACTGTCCAGCTCACAGAATTGTGAGAAACAGTAAATCATTGTTTTAAGTCACTATGTTTTGGCTGATCTGAAATGTACTTATAGGTAACCTTCTAGCCACTTCTCTCTAAAACTCTTTAGCTGAAAAATAAGAATGGGAACATTTGGGCCTCCCCCCTCCCCCCTTCCCTCACTTTAGAGAGTTTGTATGAATATCAGATTAATTAGTAAATGTAAATTTTTTCAATGAGCAAGGTATGACGACATGCTGTGCTTCTGTCTATACACACATACAAACTGGTTTGACTATTTTGACTGACTTTACCAATCAAATCAACCTCCTCAGAGAAAGAAAAAGAAACTTGCAATTTGATTTTTGACCAACTTGATTATTGCTTTGACCTCTCTGAGGTTTTTTTGGTTGAGTTCAACTTTTTTAACTGAATAAATTGCCTTAGTCTGTTTAGTCAGTCAAAATAATTAAAACAGTTTGGGTATATAAAAACAGTCTGTGTGTGACATTTTCCCTTTATTTAACTTCAGGGGGAAATTATGTGACAGAGGCCCACATATGCATAGCAAATATGGGCATAAACTTCTACTTATAAGTACTCAGTTTCAAATTACTATATAGATTATAGCAGCATTTGTTTGGTAACAGGAAAAAATATAGTTAGTTTTTATTTCCCAATGGCATGCTACATTATAAGTCCATTAGCAGTTGCATATGTTATTGATGTAATTCTAATAACTGCCATATATTATTATGGCAATAATAATGTAATTCTTATAGTATGCAATATGTAATTTATTGAACATTGCGGGAATTTATTTTTAATTTATAAATTTGGCTTGCTCTTCAGCACTAGAACTCGCTATGTCCTGCTTTGGGAGTTAGTCAGGTGCCTTTGTTTGAATAAGCTGTCAGAAGCGCATGTCTAGGATGAGTGTGTGCAAGCAAATGTGGAAGCTTGGCAGTCATTGAAGTCCTGGGTTAGGACCGAAGTGAATGATTGGAATGCAGACTGAGTAGGTCCATTCCTATGTCATATCAATACGACCAGAGCTGCTGACTTGGTGATTCAAATATAAGCCATAGTTATTGGAGTATTCATAGATATTCTACTGCGCTGAAGGTTATGACAGGTGAAGCTTTCCTTATGAATTGTCAGAAGGATCACAGACTCCTCTCCTGCTTCTATTTCTGTCACCAGGAGCCTGCTTAGTTGCCCTTTTTTGCTTGTATGCCCTTTGAATATAGTCCTTCAGAATCCTACACTAAAAAAGATTATGCCAGAGCTCTTGAATTTGCTTGCTTGCTCTGAGACTGGAATGATTCTAAACTGTTCCAGGAAGATAGGTAGCTCGATTTTTCAATTAGAGGTTAAAACAATAATAATATAAAAAGTTAACACTTGTTTCTGTGTCTTTATCCCATCGTAGGAAGTTCTTTTTGACTTATTACTCAAATGTATTTATTATTTAAATATGCATTATTCAAATATATTCTATTCTTTATATTAATTAATTAATTATTTTTTACAGATAAGGGACATTTATTATAGGCATTGGTTTACATGACTATGGACATTGAGAAATCTAACAGTATGCCATTTGCAAGCTGAAGAAACAGGAAAGCCAATGAATGGTATAATTCAGTCTGAAGACCTGAGATCCCGGGAAGCCAATGATGTAAACCTAAGTCCAAGGCCTTAAGAAGGCAGGTGAGGGGAGCCTAATAAGTCCTGATCTGAGTCTGAAGGTTTGAGAATCAGGAAAACCAATATCCAAGGGTAGGAGAAGATGCATGTCTCAGCTCAAGCAGAGTGAGCAAGTTTGCCATTTCTTTACCTTTTTGTTCTCAGGGTCTCAACAGGTGAAATGAAGCCCACCAGCATTGGTGAGAGAGAGCTTCTTTACTCAGACTACGGATTCAAATGTTAACCTCTTCCTGACACACTCTCACAGACACACCTAGAAATAATGCTTTACAGTTTTCTGGGCATCCCTTAGCCCAGTCAAGTTGATATATAACAGTAACCATCACAATCTGAAAATATGCCCTCTTCC
This sequence comes from Myotis brandtii, assembly GCF_000412655.1. NCBI lineage: Eukaryota > Metazoa > Chordata > Mammalia > Chiroptera > Vespertilionidae > Myotis > Myotis brandtii. The sequence continues at coordinate 869,631 of NW_005371645.1, forward strand.
CAGAAACCTTCCTTTACTATTCCCTCCTTAAGCTTTTGACTTAATTAATGAATTTCTTTCATCAGTAAGAATCTTAAATGAATAATCTATTCCCAATTTTGCACTCCTTGGTTACTATGCAACCCTTTTACTTCCATCTTTTAAAAAATATTTTCTGTGAGGTTGCTAGTCATATTCCCATTTTCATTCTTCATACAAATAAATTGAATATTTCTTTCTTTTTCATGGGGAGTCTAGTTAATGTCTTGTTAATATTGTTGTTGTTTTTTTAAACGAGCCAATTTTTATTTCATTGATTTTTCTCAATTTTTTATTTCCTATTGTATTTATTTCTTAACTAATCTTTATGATTTTCTTACTTTACTTTGTTTTATATTTAATTTGATCTTTATTTATTTATTTATTTATTTATTTATTTTTAAATCATTTTGTTGTTGTTGAAAGTACTACTTATGTCTCCATTTTTCCTCCATTGACCCATTCTAGCCTGCCCCCATCCTCCACCCCAGGTCTTTACCATCCTATTGTCTGTGTCCATGGATTATGCATATATGCATACAAGTTCTTTGGTTGATCTCTTCCCACCCACCCAGATAGACAGGGTAGAAAAAAATCACTCCATCAGAAGACCAAGAAGAAAAAACAAACAATTAAAAGACAGGACAGCTTAAAGGAGTTGTGGGACAACATGAAATGTAACAATATTCACATAATTGGAGTGCCAGAATAAAAAGAAAGTGAGCAAGGTATAGAGAATGTTTTTGAATAAATAATGGCATAAAACTTCCTTAACCTGGTGAAGGAAACGTCACACAAGTCTAAGAGACACGGAGAGTCCCAAGCAAGAAGAATCCAAACAGCCCACACCCGGACACACCATAATTAAAATGGCAAAAACTAAAGACAAAGAGAGAATCTTAAAAGCAGCAAGAGAAAAGCAATTTGCTAAGTACAAAGGTCGGTCAGCTGATTTCTCATCAGAAGCTCTACAGGCCTGAAGGAAATGGCATAAAGTATTCAAGGTAATGAAAAGCAAGCATCTGAAATCAAGATTACAATGTTCATCAAGGCTATCATTCAAAATAGATAGTGAAATAAAGAGCTGTCAGACCAAAAAAAAGGCTAAAGTAGTTTATCACCACCAAACCAGCACTGCAAGAAATGCTGAAGGGACTGCTGTAATGAGAAGAAATACAGAGAGAGAGAGAAACATAGGCATAAAGAATTAAAACGGCAATAAATAAGTACCTATAAATAATAACCTTGAATGTAAATGGATTAAATGTGCCAATCAAAAGACATAGGGTAGCTGAATGGATACAAAAAAAACATGAACCAATTATATACTGTCTACAAGAGACCCACCTTTGAATAAAAGACTCACAAATGATGAGAATGAAGGTATGGGAAAAAATGTCCATGCAAATAAAAATGAAAAAAACAACAACAACAAAAAAAAAACACGGGGTAGCAATACTTGTATCCGACAAAATAGACTTCAAAGTGAAGACCATCACAAGAGACAACAGAGGTCACTACATAATACTAAAGGAATCAATCCAAAAAGAAGATATAACCGTGGTAAACATATATGCACCCAATATAGGAGCACCTAAATATATATAAAAAATAATTCTAGAGGACTTTAAGGAAGATCAATAGCAATATAGTCATAGCAGGGGATTTAACACCCTGCTGACTTTATTGGATAGATCTTCTAAACAAAAAATTAACAAGGAAATAGTGGCTCTAAAGGACACATTGGATCAGATGGATTTAATGGACATTTATAGAACATTTCACCCCAAAGCTGCAGAATTTACATCCTTCTCAAGTGTGCATGGGTCATTCTCAAAGATAGACCACAGGTTAGGAGACAAAATAAGTCTCTATAAGGTCAAGAAGATTGAAATTATATCAAGCATCTTCTCAGATCACAATGGAATGAAATTAGAAATCAACTACAGTAAAACACTCAAAAACATTCAAACAGTTGAAGGCTAAATAGAATGTTATTAAACAATGAATGGGTTACCAATGAGATCAAGAAAGAAATAAAAAAACTTCCTAGAAACAATGAAAATGAACACACAACAACCAAAAATCTCTGGGACACAGGAAGAGCAGTCCTAAGAGGGAAGTTCATAGCATTACAGGCCTACCTCAAAAAAAAACAAGAAAAATTAATAATAAACTACTTAACTCTACAACTTGAAGAATTATAAATAGAACAATAAGAAAATCCCAGAGTAAGTAGAAGGATAGAAATAATACAGATTAGAGCAGAAATAAATGACCTAGAGACTAAGAAAACAATACAAAAGGTCAATGAAATCAAGAGCTGGTACTTTGAAAAGATGAACAAGGTTGATGAACCTTTAGCCAGACTCATGAGAAACAGAGAGAAAGGACCCAAATAAATAAAATCAGAAACAAAAGCAGTGAAGTAACAACTGACACCACAGAAACACAAAGGATTATAAGAAAATACTATGAACAAATATATGCCAACAAGCTGGACAATGTGGATGAAATAGACAAATTCCTAAAAAAATACACTTTCCCAAAACGGAATCAGGAAGACTCAGAAAACCTTAATAGTCCAATAACAACTGATGAAATTGAAACAAAAACCTCCCAGCAAACAAAAGCCCTGGTCCAGATGGCTTTACAAGGGAGTTTTAGCAAACAGTAAGAGAAGAACTAGCACTTATCTCCCTCAAACTAACCAAAAAATCTGAGAGGAAGAAATACTTCTAGGCTCTTTTTATGAGGCCAGCATTAACCTAACTCCAAAACCAGATAAAGACACTACAAAGAACGAGAATTATGGGCCAATATCCATGATGAACATAGACGCTAAAATCCTCAACAAAATACTAGCAAGTCACATCCAGCAATATATTAAAAAGTTCATACACCATGACCAAGTCAGATTTACTCAAGGGATGCATGGCTGGTACAATATTCACAAATCAATAAATGTGATTTATCACATAAACAAACTGAAAGACAAAACTCAGGTGATTGTATCAATTGACACAGAAAAAGCATTTGACAAAATCCAACACCCATTTTAAAAACTCTCAGCAAAGTGGAAATAAAGGGATCATACCTCAACATAATGCAGGCCACATATGATCAACCTACAGGCAATATCATACTCAATGGGCAAAAACTAAAATCATTTCCCCTAAGAACAGGAACAAGACAGGGATGTCCACTTTCACCACTCTCATTCAGCATAGTACTGGAATTCCTAACCACAGTGGTCAGACAAGAAGTAGAAATAGAAGGCATCCAAATTGGAACGGAGGTAGTAAAACTCTCATTATTCCAAGATGACATGATATTGTACATAGAAAACCCTAAAGACTCCACCAAAAAAACCACTTGATTAAATAAATGAATTTGACAATGTAGCCAGATACAAATTTAATACCCAGAAAATGATGGCATTTTTATAGACCATAATGAATTCTCAGAAAGAGAAACTAAACAAAAAATCCCATTTACCATTGCAACAAAAAAATTAAGGTACTAAGGAGGTAAAAAACTTGTCCTGAGAAAACTACAGGACATTGAAAAAAGAGATAGAGGAAGATTTAAACAAGTTGAAGAATATATCATGTTCATGATTTGATAGAATGAACATCATTAAAATGTCCATACTACCCAAAGCAATATACAGATTCAGTGCAATCCCTATTAAAATACCAAAGGCATATTTCCCATATCTAGAAATATATTCCAAAAATTTATATGGGACCAAAAAAGACCCTGAATAGCCCCAGCAATCTTGAGAAAGAAGAACAAAGTTGGAGGAATCACAATACCAGACATCACGTTATACTAAAAAAGCCACCGTAATCAAAACAGCATGATATTGGCACCAGGAACAGGCATATAGATCAATGGAACAAAACAGAGACCCCAGAAATCAACCCACGTCATTGAGCTCAATTAATATTTGACAAAGGAGACAAGAACTTACAATGGAGTCAAGACAGTCTCTTCAATTAGTGGTGTTGGGAACTTGTACAGATACATGCAAAAAAACGAAAGAGGAGGGACCTGCTTCATGTGGGGCTGGAAGGAGGGAGATGATGATTAATTCAACTTGAAATCTACAAATCTCCAGGACATTGTGAACCTGCCTGAAATTAGCATGATTAAAGGTGCCTCTCACAGTGTTTTGGTGAGGATGTGATGGGGAACTAAATTAAAAATCAGTAGCCTTTTCGCATATAACATATTTCATTAATCTAATTTGCAAATTGAATACATTGAACCTAGAAATTCAACCTAGGTTTTCTTTAAGAAAATGGCACCAACGTTGATGGTATTCTAAAGTTGGAAACAAATTTTTAAGAGAATAGTTGAGTTTCAGAACTCTACCTAGATAGGATATTAACTAGACTTATTCTGGTGATCATTTCACAATATATAAACATATCAAGTCATTATGTTGCACAACTGAAATTAATATGTTTCATGGCAATTATACCTCAAAAATAGGTGCTCAGAAAATAAATTCTACCCAGATAAAAATGAGGCTATTTTAAGGTATTTCTTCAAAACTACCTGAGACAGTAAAGAAAGGATCATGGCTCAGTTGTAAAAACCCTCTGACCTATTTTGGGTAATAATTACACATTAGGTCAGTGAATCAAACATTATAATTTGTATGATCTCTCCAGTGACTGAACCTACAAACATCACATTCTTAAATAGGAGTGAGGTATGGCTTAAAATGTTCAGAAAAGTATTTGTTTTAAAATCATGTATATTTCTAGGAATGTAGTCACCATCTTATAAATATTTACGTCTGCAAAGAGATATTGATAAATTGTTTTTAGCTCACATGCATAGTTATCAAGAAATGTTCCAGTTTTTACTGGTGTGTTTCTATGCCAGTCAATATGGTCCAAATGGTTTGCTTCTTTCACTGTCTATTTTAAGTCCCGTGATAGAGGTGGATGGATATAGCTCAGATTTGAGGGTCCCAATCTTATCAAATAATGTCACTAGTGCCTCTCTTCAACAGCACTTTTGCTAAATAAAGGCCTTTATTTCCTCTTCTGCCCTTGCATAGAGCTGTATCTTCAACTGTGATTTCTCTGGGTATCTTCTCTTGTCACCAAGTCTAACGACTGATGGCAAATAAGCTACAGGTTCTGATGAACGAGCATGGAGCAAGGGGGACCAAGGAATGGCAGGAAGCCATACAACACTATATCTTAAGTTAATCATTAAATGAGAAATAAATCTCAAAAATTGAATGTGTTTTTTCATGCTATTCTTTAAATGTGTTTTGTTTTTTTCTGAGAGGATAGAGAAATACAAAAATATAGTTTTAAACACATCTTCACTTACATTATTTTGCTTTTAACTACAAAGTTTTCATAGAAATACAGTTGGCTAGATTTTTATTAGCCTGATTCGCTTGGAAAGTGTTTTCAGGAAAGCGGTCTTCTCATTTGATAGGGCTGTTACCTGACCCTCTCTGGTCCGGAAGCAGTTAGTTTGTCTCAACCTTTTAAGCATTTTACTGTCGTGGTATCCTGGAGTTTCTTTCCCTATCAAAGATCTAGATTTAAGGAAATACATTTCAAATATTAAAATAAAACATAACAGAATATTCCAAAGAGATGACTCTGTCAGTGAAGAAGGTGGTAGTGTTTCCAACGCTCTAACTACGGCAGCTTTCTTGCTTCATAGTCAGAAAAAAGGCAATGGTTGCTGTACAAGACACATGAAAACATGCCCCTTTGTCCCAGAAGCCTCATCTCTTAAGTGTACGGCCCTGAAGTGACTCTAACCTTCCTCCTCCGCTCACCTGTGCCCTGGCTGTAGGAGCATGATCTCCCAGGTGCAGGTGTCCTGCAGCTGAGTGGCTGTGCTGCCCCTCACAGGACAAGGGAAAGGACCAGTGTGTTCCGTGACTCGATGCCATGCACAGACTCAGGAGGAGCCGCTCGGACCTTTGAGAACAAGATGAAAAGGCCTAGCAGCAGGGAAAACCTCCGGAGAATATCCCAATAAAATAATTGTGGGTCCGTGGCACACATTACCAAGAGATTCTGTGCAACCTTATTATCTGGAGATTTTAATGACTAACGTACAACAATTTTTGTCGGATAATTGATGTGAAGTGCTGCCCGAAAGCTGAGGCTGAATGAACCCACCTTCACACATCTTTTCAGGCCTTTCAGTTCTATGATTTGTGCATTGTATTATTTAGCAAAAATAATAAAGAACTAAATATGCTTTGTATTGTATGTGGCATTAACTACTTTTGTGTGTTAATGTGGTACCTGCCAATTACTTGCATTAACGCAAATGGCTAAAATATACAAATTAAGTTATGAACACACTGCTACATTTAACAGATTAACTGAAAACCTGCAAAGATTTTAAGAGTATATTAAACGCATAAAAACCATTTTCTTGACCTTGAGCTGGTGGGCTACACTTCCCCCAAAAGGTATGAGGTCTTAGAGGCCTGAATGTGTTCTGAGTGCAGCAAGGAAAATGTAACGCACATTGAGAAAGTGCGTCATCACCACAATATGTGTCTGGGAATCACGATCACAATGAACCTTCATAATTTTCTCAGAGTCAGCAAACTGTCTATGAAGGACAGATAGTCTCTTAGTCCATTCAGGCTTTTGTAACAAAATACCACAGACCAAATAACCAATACCAAGGGTGACGTTAACAGCAGACACTTGCTTCCCACAGTTCTGGAGGCCAAGGTGCTGGACAAGACCAAGGTGCTAGACAATCTGGGTCCTCATGAAGGCTTCCTTCCTTCCTTCCTTCCTTCCTTCCTTCCTTCCTTCCCTCCTTTCTTCCTTCCTTCCTTCCTTTTTCTTCCTTCCTTCCTTCCTTCCTTCCTTCCTTCCTTCCTTCCTTCCTTCCTTTCTTAAATATATTTTTATTGATTTCAGAGAGACAGAGAGAAGAGAGAGATAGAAACATCAATTATGAGACAGAAGCTTTGATCGGCTGCCTCCTGCACGCCCTCTACTGGGGACTGAGCGCGCAACCCATGCCCTTGACCAGAATCAAACCCAGGACCTTTCAGTCTGCAGGCCGATTCTCTATCCACTGAGCCAAACCAGCTAAGGCGTCCTTTCTTGCATGCGTCCTCCTCCTGGCTGTGCGTGCACATGCTCTTTCCTTGGTGCAGGCACATGGAGAGACATTGCTCCCTTCCTCTTCCTGTGAGGGCACTGCTCCCATATGAGGGTTCTCCTCACCACTCATTAAAACGTCATTAGCTCCTAAAGGCCCACCTCCAAATATCATCACAGTGGGTGGGGTTGGGCTCAACATGCATTTGAAGGGGAACAGTTCAGTGCATAGTAAATATTTTAGGCTTTCTGGGAAACAAGGTCTTTGTCCCAATTACTCAGTCTGTCATTGTTACCTTATAATCTATATAATAAAAGCCTAAGTGACCGTACGGTGCAACGACCGGAGGCTATGATGCGCACTGACCACCAGGAAGCAGCTCCTGTGTTGAGCGTCTGCCCCCTGGTGGTCAGTGTACTTCCACAAGGGGAGTGCCGCTCAGCCAGAACCCAGGCTCATGGCTGGCAAGTGCAGTGGTGGTGGCAGGAGCCTCTCCTGCTAAGGAGGAGCTAGCCAAGCACTAAGGAGCAAGTGGGCAGTAAGGAGTGAGAGATCCCGATTGGAAGGATGTCCGACTGCCAGCTTAGGCCTGATCTCTGGGGGGATCGGGCCTAAGCCGGCAGTCGGATATCCCCCAAGTGGTTACAGGCTGCAAGAGGGTGCAGGCCAGGCTGAGGGACCACTCTCCCACCCCAGTGTATGAATTTCATGCACTGGGCCTCTAGTAAATAATAAATGGACATGACTCTGTTCCAATAAAACTTTATTTACAAAAACAGGCAGCTAGCAGGAGTTTGCCCACTAGTGCTAGTTTGCCAACCTTTGATCTGGTGACAAATATTACCTTCACCTGAGGAAGACAGAAGTGAAGCTCCAAAAGCTTATTTCGCTTACTTACCGAAGGTCCCCTAGATAAATCATGGATTGTGAATCCAAATTAGTACTAGTCAAAGTGATTTTAAAATATGTCTATTAACAAACTATAGTAATATAAAAAATAAAGTGATTTAATTATTCACTTTCTACGAGGCTGTTCCGGAAGCCCTAGATATGTAATTCACTGCCTACCTTCTGCATGCCCTCTTCTGCGAGTCCCTGTGCTACCCGGAGCCCTCCTGAGAAACTGTGGTCTCTGACCCTGGCCCTTGCAACAGCTGATTGAAGATGAGAACTTGACCTACCTGTATGTTTCCCATAATTTATGACTTGTCTGGCCTAGTGTGAACTGGAATAGGTACAATGGATTCCTCTCTTGGGAACTTGGTCTTAGAGAAACAAAATTCTTGTTTGGAAAGGGTTACTAGAACTGAAAGGTTATGAGTGAAGGGTATTTGCAGCCCTAGAATATGAGTCAGTAGAAGTTGGGATTGAGGTGATGGGTATGGGAAAGGGTGTTTGTGCGTGTGTGTGTGTGTGTGTGTGTGTGTGTATGAGAGAGAGAGAGAGAGAGAGAGAGAGAGAGAGGGAAATGCCCTTAATAAATAGAGAAAAATTTCATTACTGAATTTTCAGTTTCTGATTCTAGTCTTTGTGAAGCCCAGATGAGCCTTGTTTGGGTCTATGTATACTTGTGTGGTACCATTAAAATGAACCCCCATTTCTTTTTAAAAAAATGTATTTTTTACAGAGAGGAGGAGAGAGGGATAGAGAGTTAGAAACATCAATGAGAGAGAAGCATCGATCAGCTGCCTCCTGCACACCCCCTACTGGGGATGTGGCTGCAACCAAGGTACATGCCCTTGACCGGAATCGAACCCGGGACTCTTCAGTCCCCAGGCCGACGCTCTATCCAGTGAGCCAAACCGGCTAGGGCGAACCCCCATTTCTTTAATCCAAGCTTGAGTTGGGACTTGATCCTTGAATAAATGGACCTTGATTAGCCAATGAAGTTCTGAGGTATCCTTTTTCTATTCCGCTTCCTGGTATCACCTCCCAAATAAACTACCTGCACCAAATCCTTGTCCCAGGATCTGCCTTTAGGAGACTCCACACTAAGACCATAATTGACTTATAATTTTCACATATAACAGTTTATGTTCATTAATAATACTTTTTGCTCTCTGGGTCTGAAACTGTTCTGCATGATAAAGGGTAGAACATCTGATGAGAGAGAAATCCTCCCCTAAAAATTCTCCCCTTCCCACACAGAGTCATGCCAATCATTTCTTCATACACTTTAGAATGGTTTACAGATTTAAAGAAACTGCTTATGTAATGTTTTTCACACACACACCAAAAATTGATTTTGCCTCTATCAACAGTGTTTTTGCCATTGATGGAGTGATTTGTGGAATCAGTTAATGACTATTACGAAGAGCATATTTCTGATCTGAAGGCTGACTTGCCCGTCTTGCTGAGCTGTCCTAGAATGCTTGCCGGGAGGGGCCTCGGACCCGATCTGCCCTGGTCTTTATTTCAGAGTTGAGGAAACGAAGGCCCGGTGGAATTGAGTAACTCTCCCAAGACTATCATTCACAACAGAGATAAATTTAGAATTCAAATCAATTAGTTTTTCAGTACACAGGGTCTCAGCTAACAGTTTTCAAAGCTAAATATAATGTTTGACTCTTTTCCTTTCATAAATTTTTTTCAAATTTTATCTATGAAACTGCAGGTTCTGTTATTCTTCTGTGCTATTCTCATGCTGGACTGGAATCAGGTGGCACAGAAGCTATTGTTACAGCCCCAAAACAGTGTCTGGCATTTTCAGTGGCACAATGGAGGCTTTAATCATAAGCATTCTAGTCAACAGACGGTTCGGGACAAGAAGCTGAAGTACCATCAGTCCCACCCCGGGAACCTGCACGGGATCCCGTTCTATACATGGAAACTGCACAATTAGGCGCATTAATAATCGAGACTCTCCAAGAATATCTCTGCCTCAAACCAAGCCAAGCATTCACAAAGCAGCCAGAAATGTGTTCTTGCAGGCTTCCCTTTGACTCTCACTTGTTTTCTCACCAACTGCTGCCCCGCTTTTTTGCCCTGGATCCAGCCCCATTACCGAAGGTGCCAGGCAAGCCCTGCAATCGAATTGTCTGAAAATGAACAACACAGAGTCAGCTAGCGAGGAACACATACTGTAGCACTCCACGGCGCCTGTTAAAGTCGTATTCCCAACGAACGTGAACAATTCAGACAACTGACTAAAAGGCGCTTCCCGGGAGAAACCAGAGCGGACAGGTAACCCAGAAGGAGACTTTTGTGGCCAGGCAGGCTGAGAGAGGTTGCTCACTCTCCCTGGAGAGCATGGGGAAGTGTTGACACACTCACTGCTTAATGCGGCCAAGAAAGAGTTTGTTCCAGGAAGGACAATGAGCATGCAGACAACAACCAGCTATGCTTCCCACAGACTAGGAAATCCAGGCCACGAGTCCAGGGAACTAGCCAGCCACGCTCTCCATCGACTAAGGAATCCAGGCCACAAGTCCAGGGGACTCACAACACAGCTTTGGCAAGGATGAGCTTTTGAGGACCTTTCCAAAGCTCAATGACATCAAATAATTGGTCCTTTTTCCTGAGACATTAATTTGAATGTCATGTTCTATGAGGCTGAGACTTGGGCACAAGTCACTTAGCTCATTAGTACAACATTGGAAAATCCAGGAAAGATCTCTGTCCACCATCAACCATCTTACTAGACCTTTCTTTAATCCTGATTTCTGTGTGTGAGGATTGACCAGCGGAGGTGAATCCATGGCTTTGTTCCCATCACTGACACGGCTACTTTAAAGGCGAGAGGCACAGCTCAGGCACCACCCTGCTGGCAAAGGAGGCTTCAGCCTCTAATAGCCTTGTACCTCTCTCATTTGCAAGTATTTACTTTTTGTTTTTGTTTTTGTTTTTACAGACTTTTAATAACCCCAATTCTAGAACATCTTCCTGGTCCAGCAACATCTACCTTTCTCTGGTTAGTCAGTGTCTCCACCTCGGCACTATTGCCGTGCCATGCTGGATGTGCTTGGCTGTGTGGAGCTGTGCTGGGCACTGTAAGATGTTGAGTATCATTTCTGGACCTCACCTGCACCCCAGTTATGACAACCAAAAATGTCTCCAGATGTCACCACATACGCTCTGGAAGGGGAAGCACTGCTTCATGCCAAGGGTTCAAGAGCAAGCATAGTATAGTGGGAAAATGATCCCAAGACAGTATGGTGGTAGAAAAGTGTACTTAGTTAGGGCTTTCCAGAGAAACTGGACCAACAGGACATCTATGTCAATCATCCGTCTATCTAGAGAGAGTGAGCGAGGGGGAGAGTAAGGAATTGGCTCATACAATTGTGGAGGTGCCGGTACAAAATCTGCAGGGTAGGCCCACAGGATGGCGGCCCAGGGAGGGACCAGTGTTGCACTTCAAGTCTGAAGGCCTCTGCTGGCAGAATCCTGTCTTCTTCACAAGGGAGTCTTGTTCTACTCAGGCCTTCAACTACCTGGATGATCCCCACCCACATTTCGGAGCATAATGGGCTTTACTCACGCTGCTCATTTAAATGTTAATCTGATGTAAACAATACTTCCACAGAAACATGTAGAATAATGCCGACAAAATATCTGGGAACCATGACCAGCCACATTGACACATAAAATGATCCCTCACAGAAAGGAAAGAGGAACAGTAATTGCGAGTAATTGGAGTTCTTAGCATTTCCCATTGCTCATTAATTGAGGTCTGTTCCCAAGGGGCTTTAATGTCCTGGCTCTTCAACCTGCTGCGTACCCAGGACGGGCAGGTCTGGCAGCTGGAACTCAGAAGGATGTGTGAAAAACAGGTAAGTGGCTGGAGGTCTATGGGCAAGACACTGCCAGCATCTGCTATAGCTCCGAGCAGTCCATCACTAACGGGTCCCAGCCTCTGGCTGGTGTTAGGACTCCCGCAGTGGCTGTGCTGTATCATTTATGGGCCTCTTCTTTCCACACTCCCAAAGCTGACTTTTAAAAAATTGTAGTAAAATACACATTACACAAATTTTATCATCTTAACTCTTTTAAGTGTATAGTTCAGTGGTTAAGTACATGCTTATGACCACCATCCATCCACAGAACTTCCTCATCTTGCAAAACTGAAACTACACCCATTAAACACTAACTCCACACCCTCTCCCCCCACACCTGAGGGATCTCTCTTCTACTTTCTATCCCTATGAATTTGACTCTGAGAACCTCACATAAGAGGAATAACACAATCTTTGTTTTTTGTGACTAGCTAATTTCACTCAGCATAATGTCCTCAAGGTTCATGCATGTGTCAGAATTCCATTGCTTTTTAAGGTTGAATAGCATTTCATTGTAAGTTTATACCCTATTTTGTTTACCCACCCGTCCATAACTGGACATTTGGGTGCTTCCACTTTTTGGCTATTGGGAATAGTAACATGGGCATACAAATATCTCTTGAATTTCCTGCTTTTAATTCTTGGGGTTTAGACCCAGAGATGAAATTGCTGGATTGATTATCCCTTGACTTTCCTACTTACCAAGTAAACGCAGTGTGGGAACCAACCACTGTGCTTGCACAGGAAACAGATTGGCTATCAATTTCAAAAGTCTGGGTCATCAGTTACACAACTCCCGTCACATTCCGCTGCTTTTGGGTATAAAACACATCTGTGAATTGTACATAATACCACGGCTTCCTGTCCTAAAAACAGTTCAATTTGTCTCCTTCGTCTTCTGAAGAGCCTTGTTTATGAAATTCCTGTCTTCTGAGGTTCTTGAAAGATCTCAAGTGAGTTGTTCCCATAAATGAAGGCAAAACCATTGCCTGGCAAAGTCTGTGACTGACAACATCTTTTTTTAGTTACCTGAGTTCTGTGCCTTAGTTCTCCAGCACTTTCCACTTTCTCTTTGTTTCCCAGAGCTTTGCAGCAAACTGCTATTTAGCAAAGAGAAGCCAAATTCCGAGCTAGGCCAAACCCCAGCTGCAGCCGCTTTCTTTGTGTTGTTGGTACCAGCATCACATCCCACCTGGACAGACCTGCCAAATTTTTTGAATTTCCTAGAGGAGGTTTTTATTCTGTCTGCTTGTCTGCACATGTATACAGAACCTGTAATTATATAATAGGTGAACTTACTGGTGTGCTATTGTGCTTTCTTTTCTTTTTTTAAACCAGCTGAATTGGTCCTTTTTATATTTTGAGCCTATTGTTACCTTTATGACTGTTACGGTTTCCTTCCCCTGGCTTCTGATACTTACAGCCTTTATGCCAGCAACTAAATATTTGTGTAAAAAATATTTAAAATAATTTGTCTTTCAGTGAAATCTTAAAATTTATACTTCTAGCTGTAATTTAAATGCTTTAGTATTATAACTGCAAATTACTGTTAATAAAATTATTTTGTTTTTAAAATATGTTATCCAATTTTAGAGAGGAAAGATTACCTATGAAAGTTATCAAAAATTAAGTATACAGTCATCCCACCATATCCATGGAGGATTGGTTCCAGGACATTATGCTGAATGAAATTAGCTAGTCACAAAAAGCCTGAAAACAACATTCAATGACGCTTAAGTCCCTTCTTCTTTGCATGTTACTTACATATACCTTCCTGTATGCTTTAAATCATCTCTAGATTACTTATAATACCTTATACAATGTAAATGCTGTGTACATAGTTGCTACACTGTGTGGCTTACAAATAATGACAAGAAAATGGTCCATACTGTTTCGTGCAGAGGCAATCACCACCACTGTGGACCTCATGTAAGGAGACGTCAGTAGCAATGTAACTTTATTTGAAAGCGTTTTTGATTTGTGGTTTGCTGAATCCACCAATACAGACCCACAGATACCAAGGGCTGACTGTATATATTTAATTGTTTACTTAAAGGTCCATGTCATCTAATTTGTGAGAGTCCTAATCTACCCTTAATTCAGTAAGTGTTCTGTGGCTAAGACATCGCATGGGCCTTGTTGAGCAGTCAGACAGAATATGGAAACAAAGTGCACCGAGTGCTTGATAAAATCTGCTGATTGATCAAGACGCTTACTATGTTTTTAAAGAGGGAAGCGTTGCTATGTTTATCTCATGACACTGCACAGTCTGCCTTCAGTGTGGCAGTCTTTCCTTCAAACTTGCTCATTCCCTGAGGGCTACCACAAAGCTCTTCATTTCGGTGGGCTTTGCCTAAGATCTACGAAATATTTTGTTATAGAACTACCATTTTGTCCTTTCTATGTTCTTAACCAAAACGGCAAGCTTGAAGGAAAGTGGGTGAGATATGATGCCCTTCTAACTTTCGACACTCAGTAAATGTTGAACTTGAAGTGTTTAGAACAGGTACCTGGAACACAGTCAGCTTTTTGAATTATTGGTTGTTGATGTTATTACTATTAGAGTTGCTGTGAGAATTGTTGTTTGTCAACCTTAAACAGATTACAAGTGATTTTAGATTAGTTCTTTGTGGGCATGCCTGAGGTGGCTCTTTAATGGAAGAGCAGACATAATAAATCAGTAACAACTGAATGTTGAGGTTTTATCTCTGAGTATGTGACCTAGGAGCAAGAACTCGTGGACAGCCAAATTTAACCACTCCTCCTACTTCCAATCTTTGATCAATGTCATTCTTCTCTTTCCCATCTTCATCTTTATAGCTGGTACAGCACTGTATTGATGAGGTCATAGCTCTCACTTTATTCTCTATGATGGGGAGAAGGGGGTATGTGGCTAAGTGACCAGAGAAAACGATAACATAACCCCACTGACTAGACTTCTTTTACTTCCACTGAATCAGAGAATCTTAGCAAAAACCATTCCGATAAAATTTTTCAGGTAGAAATTATCAATGCAAGGTGCTCAGGAGTTTATATAAGATCAAACAATTTTACATAGTATCTGCAGAAGTAAGTATAAACATAACAAAGAACTTGAATTGACTCTACAGGCCAGAATCAAAATGTACTAAGAGAGAAAAGCAAACCATAGTGTGAAAGGATAATGTCATAGGTGATTCGGAGACTAACAAAATCCACTGGGAGCCCTTTGTCCCAAGACTCAGCATTAAAGAAGGAAAATGACTTCCCCTCTGAGACGGCCAGCAAGCTACCCCGGCGTCCTGATGAAAGGCGAAGTCGTCTTCAAGAGGCAGCGGCAAAGCCCACTTCCAGGGGGAGGGGTCCCTCGGAAGAGAGAACTTTACATGTAGTTGATCAGGTATGGAGGCACAAACACTCTACGGGATTCATCGAACATGTGTGGAAGCAAACACAAGAAATACAGCTCTTGGTCAAAGCAGGCTTCTCATGTTAAACAAGAGAATCAAGAACGAACCCTGTAAACCCAATTGAATTTCCTGTATGTCTTCAGGCTGCCCACCGTCTCACTTGAGAATGCATAGGAAAGAGCAGTCCTGGGCGGCGAAAGGACCTGTGCGATGGAGTCTCAGGCCTGATGCACCCGAGTGGCACCCCTGGTTCACCTCCGCAGAGCCAAAGCATTTCTTTCTTCAGCATTTCTCCAACTATCTCATCTGGAACCCTAGTGTATAAAACAGATTAAAAATTAACCCATTAGCTCTGGCCCAACTGACGGCCAAGGTCCCAAGTCTAATCCACAGGATCTCTCCTTAGGTCTCCACCACCTGCTCATGACCTGCCTGAGACACCAGGATTCTACAGAAAACAGCTTGCAAAAGGACATACTAGTTGTGCTTTCCAAAGACACCTTTAACTCTGAGCATCCAATGTCATGTGTATATTTAACATTCACTCAATCTGGGCCTTCTCCTCCTGTCTACTAGTAGATACTTGCTCACTGTCGCATCTTATCAGTCTCAAAAGCAACAGAAATCTGACTCTACACATTCAGAAGCAACAGAGATATTTTTAGATTGATAATCTCTTCCCAATAATCTTGTTCCAATCTGGAACAGGAAGTGGGAAGTCCCAGGGAGTACAGAGCAGACTGAAATACATACTGTTTTGGAAAACTTTCCTTATGTATCACCCTTCTTTCTTTCATAGAGCTACATGGCCACCAGCCATCTTTCCCCATTTTAATTCCACATTTCTACCATGAAATTCAAATCAGTACTGAAAGGTCTCTTTACCTGAACAGGACAAAGGACCTACCTTTCAAGGCAAAGGGAGAGAAAAAGGGTGGAATCTTTGTGTGGCTTTGTTTGTTGTTTGTTTTCTCTCCCTGTCACATAGCAGCATAGAATAAAGTAAGATTAAGTCTCATCCTGAGTAAATAATATATTTTCAGGCCATGGGGAGCGAGGGGGGCAGAATACTCTCAGTGGACTTAATCTTAACCTCTGGCTTCCATACAAGTTTGTTTTATTTTATTTGTAAAACACTTGAGATTTGGTTTGAATGATAATTTAGGGATAAACTTGCTTTATTTTTCTATTATATTGCAAACTTCTCAAGGGTAGAAATTTTTCCATACATAGCTCCAAATCTTCTATAGAGCTAAAAATGTCATCTAGTGTGTTTAGCTATTTCAGGAATTCACAGTGAAGTGAGTTGAGAAAAATCCAGAGTCGATCTTCTACACAGGGATTGACAAGCTACAGCCAATAGGCCAGACGCAGCCTAGCACGTGTTTTTGTAAATACAGTTTTATTGGGACCCAGCGATGCCACCGTGTAATGAATTGTCCATGGCTGTTTTCATGCAGAATTCATTAGTTGTGACGGAAATCACATGGTTCACAAAGCCAAAAGCATTTACTGTTTGGCCCATATGGAAAAGGTTTTAACCTGCGGTATAAACCCCAGTGAAATGCATGCATATAAATATTTTAGAGATGTATATTTTTGTTTAATTAATTTCAAGTCTATGTAGTTGCATTAAGCCAATTTGCTATGTATGTTTCAGTTATTGGCCTATAGTCATATCAGTCATTTCAAGTAGAGAAATTAATTTAACCACCATAGCCAAGTATTATTTACTGTCTTCTGGGTTTTTAACTATGCAATTAAAAAACAAAACTAATTTGGACTTCCATGTATTATTAGTCAAAACTCTCCTATTTTTATGTAACAAAAAACACTCAAACTATCCCTGTTTAAAAGAAAGCTAACATTTCTGGAGAAGAAGTCGATTGCCTCACGAAATTGAGAAGTGTCTCTCGGACTTCAGGGGCTGCCTTCAGAGGGTCCCCACTGCTCTCTGGACCCTTCCAGCTACAGGGACAGTCGATTCTTTTTGCTTCTTTTCTGTTTTCTCTTTCGCTGTAGATAGTTTAGACGCTCTCACATAGAAGAAGGTTGCAGCTGGCAGCACTATCACTTCAGATCAGGTCTGGATAGCTTGTTGTCCAAACGGAGAGGACCTTGCCTCTCCCCATAGCTGTGTATTCAATCTGAAAAAGGGTTCCACCTGCTGAAGCCATGTGTGAACTCCTGGACCAGTCACTATGTCCAAAAAGAGGAGGTGTCATAGGACTGGTCAGCCTGAGTCATGTGCTCAGCTCTGTGCATCTCGCTCTGCACTCGCTAGGCCCACATAGCAAGGTGGGTGAGGGCCAGTGTCCCATTGGAAAGGTCATTTTACAGATAAAACAATGTCTATCTCCTAGAGAAATGCTATCCCAGAATGCAGTGGAGGAGACTAGATTTAATAAGCAACCGGACCCTGTCCTATCTTCATCATTGTTCATCATCATCATCATCGTCATCATCATGCTTATCCTTGTCTCCCTCCTCCTCATGACTTCTTGTCATATTCAGTGTTCAAAACTCTACCCAAGCCCCCATTGGCACAAAAACTTATGGCCTATGTTCTTGAATTCTGCTAGTTTTCTCCCATAGGACTAATGGGTTCTAGGTTTAATGACATTACATAGCTACAGTGCCCAGAGACAAGTACCTGCAACGTGAGATTACTCAGTAAAATGGGCAGAAAACAGGTCAGAGTGCAGAAGGCTGGGGGAGGGCCCAGAGAGCCTCCTTCCCCCTGCCCATCCCCTGCCCCCTCCCCGCCCCGAAATGCTTCAGCGCTAGAGCATCCAACTTTTAGCTACTGAAACGTGGTCTCAGGAGAGCTCTGAACTCAGTGTAGGTTATGTTCTCCCTACTTACCTTACAGCTTGAAGATACTGTGATTTGGATATAAAATAATTACTGCTATTCAGTGTCATCCATGCATAATTAGCCTCAAATTATAATGAATTAACATGGTTTGCCCTCTTTATGAAGTGCAGTGATTCTGGTACTGTTTTTTCCTATCACATATTTAAAATAAAAACACTTTGAAACTTTCATCCTATTACATGAAATTCTCTGTCTAACATCAGCTCACAGTGAGGGGGCCACAAAGGAGGCTGGCTGCTTGACAGGCAGCCCGGGCTCTGGGCCAGGTGAGGTGACTCCTGGGCCCTCTGCTGGCGTTGCACCTGGTGGGCTCTCCGCCATGTCCCCTCCCCATGTCCCCGCCCCATGTACACACATAAAGTGCCCCATGTACACACAGAAAGTGCCCCATGTACACACAGAAAGCGCCCCATGTACACACAGAAAGCGCCCCAGGTACACACAGAAAGTGCCCCATGTACACACAGAAAGCGCCCCATGTACACACAGAAAGTGCCCCATATGCTGAAGGGTTTAGGTTACTTTGAAAGAATCCAAACCAGAGAGATTCACTCATATCGTTATTCTATGTAACTTGATGTAGACAAGTGTTAGTAATGAATAATTACATAATACTTGAAATTTTTTTCTAAATAGACTTCAAGGAATATGTTTCTGACATGGAGAGAGAGGAGATGTCAGAGCATGGACTCACCTTTTAAGTCTCATTGCATGTACCCAGAGCAGCTCCATGGAAATGTGAGACTTTGAAACCAAAGTGCACCAGAATTCCCACAGTTTTGTGACTGTCCCTACAGTTTCACTTTTAACGCTCAACACCTACGCCAGTGCTCGGCGCTTGGTGAGCACAGCATCCAAACAGATGCGGTTGGAAGCTGGGTCTCCACAGCGGCCTTGGGCTGTTGTTGGCACTGCTGCTCCTGAGCCCTGATTGAAGGTGAAAATGGCAATCTCCATGGAAACATCTCATGTTTAAAAACCATCTCAGATTCTAACCAAAACAATGGAAGAAATTAGTTTATTGGTAGTACTTTGGTCAACGAATGGATTTTTTAAATTAAAATGCCTTTTTTCCTCTTCTTGAAAAGAGTAGAACAATCTCTTTATTATCACAGTTGCTTAGAATTTATTTTTCAGTCCTTATTATGCATACCTCCTTTACGTCATCCATACATAATCTGTTATGTGCCTCTCATCATCGTTGCTCCAACGATGGTCTCCTCAGGATGATGTCCAAGGGCATTAGGCACCAGAAACTGTCTGGGGAGTGAACTCAGGTCGGTGCTGAAGGAGGCGCTAATCCTGCTACATCGGCTTTAGGAGGCACCGTTGTGCTGACGACAGAATCAAGAACGAAACCGAGGAATTCGGCCATTCGTCTCGTGTTCTGTCCACAAGTGATACTGCCTGGTCTCACTACTTAGTAAAGAGTTGCTGAAAGCAGTTTGTTTACTGGTAACAGAGCATCCAGGGAGGTTTGTGTGTGTGTGGTGTTTTTTTTAATAATCCCATGAAATTCCCTCAGTGATTATACAAAATCCTGAAAGAAAAGCATGTGCATACATGACTATACATGCAATGCTATTTTGTATAAAATAAGATTATCACAACTTGGATAGCACATTAACATTTCCCTTGGAAAGCTTATCTTGATTAGCAGTCACAAGGCTCCCGTTTGTCTAACCCAGTGGTCGGCAAACTCATTAGTCAACAGAGCCAAATATCAACAGTGCAACGACTGAAATTTCTTTTGAGAGCCAAATTTTTTAAACTTAAACTATATAGGTAGGTACATTGTTACTAACTTAATTAGAGTACTCCTAAGCTGGCCTTTGCTAAAAACATCCTCAATCTGATTGAGGTACGTCCGCTGAGGTCGACCCCTTCCAACTCTCCCATCCACGCTCGTCTTGTATACTTGTTTCGTCTATCTCCTTTCGTTCATCCTCTCTCTATGTCCACACCATCTCAACATACCTTTCTCAATCCTAGACACTACATCTTCTTTCCCTCTACAACGTTCCCTAAAATTAACTTAATAAACTTTACTTAAAGTTTTAAGTCAACTTCTCACTGTACATGCGCGCCCGCATGTGGTATTTTGTGGAAGAGCCACACTCAAGGGGCCAAAGAGCCGCATATGGCTCGCGAGCCGCAGTTTGCCGACCACTGGTCTAACCTAAGGAAATGCCTGCGGCGTGAAGTGGTTGCAGCCGGAACCAGGGGAGAGGGGCTGGGCCGCGGTCACAAGGCCGAGTGCCAACAGCCTTCCATTTGGCCTTAGGCTGGTACCCACAGGGGCGCCTAGATCGCTAAGGATGTCAGCCGGCCCTCTGCTCCCACTTCTGCCTTTTCCTGATCATTCGTGATAATTCTCTTTGCTGTGATTTCCTGCCATCGATTCTTTTGGTAGAAGTTGCTATGGATTTGAAGTTGCCCATCCGCTACCACCGAATGCCACAGGCCGGCATGAAGCGAGGCGTTAAGGACCAGCCGAGAGGACTCGGGTGTCAGGAGAAACCCTCCCGGCCACGGGTCCAGACCCACGCCCGCTCCTGGGGTCTTCTGAGAAGTCGATGGAATCGGGTCCCTTCCACCAAAAAGCCCCCTAAGACGTCCTCTGGGTTCCGAATGTGCAGGTGAGCGCAGCCTGTCCCTGACCTGCCCTCCCGCCCCTCCACCTTCTTCACCGGATTCGGACCCGTGCCGGCGTTTCAGCATCTGAGGGCAGCTCATGCCTCTGCTACTTGTTGGGATTTCCTCTCCGCCTCTTTATTCTCCGGGTCGTCGCTGGATGCCACCTGCAGGCCAGTGTCCAGGTGCCCTGCTAGTGCCCCGCGAGGCTGCGCCCAGAGGGGGCCGTGGGGCCACGCCCTGCTGGGTGCCAGGGCGCAGTCCTGCGGAACCCTGGCAGCATGCTTAGGATGCTGCAGATCTCACAAAAGCGACACAATGGAAAACTACCTTACATACCCCTCCCCGCCCCCCAGCAGCGTTTAGGGCAGAACCAATCAAACACATTAATAAATTCTACAGAAAAATATATAAGCACTCTCAGTAACAGGAATTAATAAAACTGTAGATTTATGTTGACTCAGGTTAGGCTTTTCTGGCAAACGAACTTGTGCCAAATTCACAAGGAGAAAAAAAGAATGGATTTTCAAAGCTTCTTCATTTTAGAATTGTGAATCCTGGGACTGTAGATCTTAGTTGTTTGTCTCTTAAAAACAAACAAACAACAACAAGAACAAACAAGCAGCATAATGTACTGAGGGCAAAACACCATTTCTGTAGTTGTTAAGCCAAAAAAAATGCTTAACAACTTTAAATAAGGGCAAACGTCCCAACAATCCAATAGAGACCCCAATGGACACAAAGATGCTCCCCAAACGCCCACGACCTTGTCCCGGATAGGATTCCAGCAGACTCTCACCATGGGGTGCCTACAGGAATTATGCAGGTGGTTTAATGTAACTAAGAAGGGAGGCAAGAGAAGGGATGACAACAGAGCAGAGGCTGGAGGGATGCACAGCCACGTGCCCAGGAGTGTGGCCTCAAGCGGGCCTGCGGGCAGAGGGCCGTCCCTGAGCCTTCAGGACAGCAAGGCTGCCCAGCTGACTTGGACCCACTTGGAACCGCTGAACTGCAGAACTATGAGGTAATAAATCTGTGGTGTTCTAAGCCACTCAACTTGCAGTATTTGGTATAGCAGCAATAGGAAACGAATATAGAGAAATTCTACGAAATAACTAGCCCATACTCTTCAAAATGTCATTCATGGAAGACAAAGAAAGAGCAGAGAGCTGCCCAGACTGGATGAGACTAACGAGACATGACAACTAGATGCAGTAGGAGAATTGCAGTGGGTGCGAGAAAAGGACAGCAGCGCCACACGTGGCGGTTTGAATCCCATCTCCAGATCAGGAACGGTGTGGCATCTGCAGATTTCCTGGTTGTGATACTTGCACTAGAGTGAGACGCCACCACTAAGATGCAGGATGAAGAGTATGGGAAATTCTTTTTTTTTCTTTCTTTTTTTTTTTTGCAACTGTTTTGTAAGTCTGAAATTATTTTAAAACAAAATATTTTTTTAAAGCAGGGGAGATAAACTTCATCTTCTTCATCATTTAATAATAAAAATAATTAACACTTACTTGGCAGTTAATATGGGCCGGGCACTGCTCTCACCCAGAACGTATATCAATTCACGTCAACCTTGCTGCCTAGAGGTGGTGGGCGCCGCTGTGATCTCCATTTCACACACTCGGAGGCGCAGAGGGTGGGGACCGCGTCCAAGATCGCGCACGCAGCCAAGACGCTGCCGTCTGCCGTCTGTGCTCTCAGCAGCTCCATGAGGTGATTCTCTTGCACATCAGAGTTTGAGAACATATGGTGTGAATTTCATCACTCAGTTATGGTAGCGTTTGAGTGCTCAGGAACCTTTGCTTGCTTCCTAATTACCGGCCATGTTCTAGATTGGTGACATTGACAAGTAACTGCATACAAGGAGCCAAATTGCTCTCCTAGTAATATTTCAGTGGATGAATGTTACAAACAGCAAACGCTGGTTCTATAGAACAATGGGCTTTTAAATATAATTACCCTTGTGTTGTATTACTTTTCCTCATTTTTATTGATTAGTTTTTTGACATGTTCATTTCCTGAAACTATTTTGAAACGTCCTCCTCTTTCTACTGGTTTCCCTCCAAACTTTAGGCTTTCTGTCTGTCTTGATGCTTTAAGTGCAATCTCACACTTTCATTGTAGAGTTGAAGGCATCTTATACTGATTTCAGCCTATTTTTTCTCACATGAAGATAAGGTAGGAGGAGTGGCCTTAGGAAGGTGGGTAGGAGAGGTGGAAGTCATTGTCTATTTGAAACCCCCTTAGGGCGGAAGACACATTATTTTACATGCCTTATGCTGAGTCAAACATACTGTCAATACTCAAGGACAATAAATAATTAGCCATATTGGACTTACATACTTGATTCACCATCTGTACAGACAAATATGTGCCTCTGAAATACAGTTCTGAAAGAGAGTCTTTGATATGTTCTGATAGAAGCTGTAAATCCTAGCATTTTATGAAGAGTCTTAGATAAGTTAAATATACACCATTTTACCCTTTCATTATGTCATAAGTTCCTTTTTGATGTTTTAAAATAACTGCCTGCAGACTGAAAGTTGTATTCTACTTGGAGTCTTTCTACACACATCTATTCCCACCCAGATATGGATATTGTACCTAGCTATTTATCTATATATAATATGTAAAGCAATTATTCATTGGTAAATTTGTACATTTCATTTTCCAATATAGTGTATTCACTTTAATCACATACTTTCTAATCTTTTTGCCTCCTAGTCTCAGATTTTTGAATTCAAATTTCCTTCCCTTTGTCTGTATTTAAAAATAATAATAATAATTTTACATCTATTACAAATAACAATACCTAGCCCCTGACTGAACACTAACATTGTAATTCACTCCCAGCGTTAGGCTGCCATTCACGAGTCACTGGAGCTGTGCTCTCATTATGTATGACATCAGCAGAACTCTCAATTCAATTGCAGCCTTTTACTTAATTAGGGACTATGTATTATTTGGTTTGTAGTAACCAGAATTAAAAATAGCCCCTTCCACTGTGTAATGGGAAAGGAAAAAAACTTTGAATATACTAATTGATATTTTTAATACTTACTCTAAAAGCAATCAAAACTTATGTTAAGTATTAATTATAATATTTTTCTGCTTTTGTGCACCTTGATTTATTGCTGCCCTTTTGGGTTCACTTTTAATTACATTCCAGGAAAACAAAGGGTATTTTTATCCAGAGTTGTTTGGCACAGACAATGCTCTGTGGTGTGGTTATGCTGTTCTTTATATTAAACTTAATTTTCAAAAGCATATTTAACACAGTTTGCCAGGCTTTTAGAAAATTATTTTTCCTTCCTTTAACAACATGCCTCTCAGGTCTCTGCATTAGAAATCAGGGACAAAGCTCATAAAGGAACAAAGACCCAAAATCAGGGATGGTCTTTTAAAAGAGGTACAGTTTCAAAGACTCCTGAAGATATAAATCAAAGTGCTTTGAATACAGAGAGCATTCTAAAAGAATATTGAACTGTTTGCTTAAAATCTCACATTATTTCCTTCTTTTTCAACCCTGCTCCTTTTTGAAGGCTGGCACCAGAGAGGGACAAAGGGATATTTTCATGCAAAAATCCCGGCCAGGTACAGACGCACAGTCAGAGCCCGTTTCAAGTGGGGACAGGAATCTAATTCAAGGTATGCTCCTCTTTATTCCACAGTTAACAGATGTGAAGGATTTCTCCACCTCTCTGACACTCTGCAGACATCACTAGGTAATGTTTGCACGGTGGAGGGCACCGGGAAATTTTGGGGTGGAATTTTTGGTCCCCTTGGAATGGATTCTGGAAACACAGGAGTTCAAGGAAGGAGGGGACTGTATGTTTCCTCAAATCGCCTTATTGGTCCCCTCTAGGAAAGAAAGCAAATAACCAGTTTCTTTTCCCTTTAAAAAGAATCTTACATGGGCCTTACCCTGGATACTATTTTTAAAAGGATAAAAAATACCTTACTTTTGGAGAAAACAGAGATTTTACTTACTTTGTTCTAGACATAGGTTTTTTATGTTTTATTTTTATGTAATATTTCTAGCTCGTTCGTTATATCAGTATAAGTACCAAAGTAACTAGCTGATGATTTTATAACAACTTTTACTTTCCAAAAGTTATAACCTAATATAAGACTTAAGCCCCTGTAATGTGTGTTTCAATAAGAAAATGAAATGCCATACCTCTGTGTAGAGCAGGTATCTGTGATTTTTCATGTTTCCATAGCAACATGTAATTTTTATTGAACTGCAGAATAAATAGGCAAATAAAATATGCATAAAATATTGATAGGCATTAGGTCTGCTGTCCAGGGACTTTAATAACTTATGATCACTATTGTGTATTTTTTAAATTCCTCTAGACATTTTTTCTAATTAAAGAATATATTTATTATTATTTCTTTATTCTTCATCTAATGCATAAAGTTTTCTTTTTAATGTGGTTTCCAAACCCTGCTTTATAGTACACATTTTATAGAGAATACTGAGTATGTAAAATGAGCATAGAAATAAAAGCATTTTCTATATTTTTCTAAGAGAATGTATGTGATTTGCTTTGTCCTGGATTAAATGTCTATTTTTGACTAATTTTTACAAGTTGTTGCCAGTGACTTATATTAAAATATATAGTACTGATGACAAAATATTAATAGAAATAAAATTATTATTTTTAAGAAGGGAATGCATTTATTAAAAAGGTATTCCAACAACATTAGCTAGAAAGAAAAAAAAAGAAATTGGATCAATTAAATTATTGAGCTTGAAAAAAGGAAGAACTATAAGATAATATTATATATATTTTATTGAAGCTAATCTTTATATTTCTCTGCTGTCCATATCATTTCAGTTCAATAAACATTTATTGAGAGCTAACTTTATGCTCAGTACTGTGTCAATTATTTAAAAAATAGGTCTCTAAATTTAAGTTACACCTAGAAAAGTCATGATAAAATAGAAGTTAAAAATCTCTTAAAATTAGATACATTATCTGGGGGAAAAATAAAGCTGTATCCCTACTTCATAGCTCACAGCAAAATAGATGCCAGATTGATAGAACAAATCTTGCAAAATAAAATCATTAACATACTGAATGAAAACATGGACCTTTAAAATATTTATATAATCTTAACCGTAGAGACAGGAAAGCCTTTCTCTGTATGACCCAAACCTCAAAAGCCATTTTAAAAAATGATAAATTCTACAACATAAACATGAAAAAAATCCACATGGCAAAAAAAATCATAAAAATGTCAAAAGACAAACAACAAATTAAAAAATATTTTTCCAATTCATATCACAGCGAAGAACTAATTTTTAATAGACAATATTTCTACAAGTCAATAAGCAAAGTATCGATAACATAATAGGAAAATGGACAAAGGAGAGAGAACTACGAGGTGGTGCCTGTGAAAAAAATGCTCATCTGCACTCTTCATAAGATGAATGCAAGTCAATGGGATGGTGCTTCACCCAACAGAGTTTTAAAACTTTGAAAAAGTTGTATAACCATCTTGTTAGCAAGGGTGTGAGTATACGTTGTTATGAACATTATATGGGTAGAAGTATAATCTATAATAATAAAAGCCTAAGTGACCATCGCAACTGAATGGAGGACCGAACAGGCTGTGTGGGGCGACCAGGCCGGCAGGGGGGTTAGTGAAGGGTGACCAAACAACTGAGCTCCAGGCTGCATGGGGAGACAAGGCCCGCAGGGGGGGCATTTGGGGGCAACAAGGCCAGCAGGGGGGTTAGTGAGGGACGACCAAATGACTGAGCAACAGGCTGTGTGGGGCGACCAGGCCCGCAGGAAGGGGGCAGTGAGGGGTGACCAGGCCGGCAGAGGGGGGCAGTGAGGGGCGACTAGGCCAGCAGGGGGAGAAGTTGGGGGTGATCAGGCCAGCATGCAGTGCAGTTAGGGGTGATCAGGCAGGCAGGCAGATGAGCAGTTAGGAGCCAATGGTCCTGGATTGTGAGAGGGATGTCCGACTGCCGGTTTAGGCCCTAGGATTGGGCCTAAACCGGCAGTAGGACATCGCCCGAGGGGTCCCAGATTGGAGAGGGTGCAGGCTGGGCTGAGGGGACCCCCCCCCCATGCACGAATTTTGTGCACCAGGCCTCTAGTTTATTATACTCTCCATGGAGAACAATTTAGCAATATCTACCATAAGAATGCACATAATTTTGTTTCTAGGAGATTCTCACATAGGGACAGCATGCAGTTTCCCTGCTGGCACACCTCTTGCTGTGTAGGAACACTGGGGACCACCGACGTGTCCATTAGTGGAGGACACGTTCAGTATATTTCAGCTCATTCACACAATGGAACACTCTGCAGCCATTAGAAGAATGAAGCATCTGTGTGAGTACAAATAAGGAGCTTTCTCTAAAAATATTGTTACATGAAAACAGCAAGCTATAGGACAGTGTTATAGCATAACCCCATTTTAAATATATATACTTTATAATGTAAGGACAAGTACAAAAACGTATATTTAGTGCTAGGGAAATTTGAAATAACAAATGACTTGTCATGTCATTCAGAAAGGTTTAGAATAAATGGTCTGAAGCTGGATTTGAACCTAAAGCTTAGATTAGAAAGCGTTACCATGAACTAAGATGGTCATAATCAGGTGCACAATGCACAAGCTTATGGCTATATCACTCAAACATGTGTGAGATGAGGAGGAGGACAGAAAGAGGCGAAGATGATGAGACTGTGGGAAAGAGTGGGAGGAACACTGGCATTTCATTATGTCTTTTTTGCAGTGAAAGCAAAGCAATGGGTTTATAGGAGTTCAGAGCAAATACTCAGGTATCACGGTGGAAAGTGCCATATTCTTAATGATTGTGTTGCAAAAGTACCCTTTTTTGCATAAATTCTTAGATGAGGAGAGCAGTGTGATGTATTAGAAAAGGCCATGAACCAGAATTCAGGAGACATTTTGTCTGGTTCCTGTTCTGCTATTAATTAGCAATGTAACCTTGAGAAGGTCACATTGTGTCTCCAGGCCTCAATTATATCGTCTGTTATATAAAGTGTGTGTGGCGGAGAGGTGTGCAATAGATTCATGATTCCACACCATTTTTTTAATCTGAAGAACTTTTTAAAATGAAATGTAAGTGCAAAAAGTAAAACAGATGAAAGCAGGGTGACTTTGTATAAAGCAGGGCTGGGTACCCTGAGCTCTCCTGCCCAGTCTCTTTCTTTCCTATCATGACTCTTTTTAATGGAACAAAATCAAAGCCCTAAAACCCAGCAAAGTTCAATTTAAAACTATTTACTATAGGATTTCTAAGGTCTCTTTTCATAAGAACATTCCACAATTCTAGAAGATAATTGAATCACAAGCTTAATCATGTAAAATTTCTACAGAAATATTTGCAAAAATAATGGTGATATGGGAAGTTATGCAGGAGAGTAATTATTTCAACAAAAATTTATTAAGTATCTTTTCTGTACTCACCTCCCCACAATGTCACAATATACAAAGTTGCCTAAAGTATGATTCTGTCCCTCTTTGATTTTCATAATCTGTTGGAGTTTTAAAAAATCTTTATAAGGTTCTCAAAGCTTCTTGAGTACTTACCGTGATATCTTTTGTCTGAGAACTTTTCCATAGTCTTTCTCCTCCGTGGCAGGACTCCAGTTCCACACATGACATAACTAGTGACTGTCGCACATGTCTCTTGTACTCTTTTATATTCTTTCCATCCTTTTTATTTTTATTTATTTACTTTTTTGTGATGCTTCATTTTGAACTAAATAAACCTGTCTTGGTAATTAACCTGTCTTGGTTTACCAGTCCTGTCTTCTACTATGTTAAATCTCTCCATTGAGTTCCTAAATTCAGATAATTTATTTTTAGTGCTAAACTATCCTTTGGAATAATTTTGTATAGATTCAAATATGTATCTTGAAATTCTCCTTCTTATATTTTGTCCATTTTTTCTCTATTTCCTTGAGAACATTATTCATACCTATTTTAAAGACTTGGTCAGCTAATGTTAGCATCTATATTATCTATGGGTTTGCTTCTATTGTCTATTTTTGCTCTTGATTATTGATTATAGTCATTCTGCTTCTTGTGCACATCATTTCTTATTATATGTAAGACATTGTGTATAAAAAATTCCAGAGATGCCCTCACCAGAGTGGCTCAGTGGTTGGAGTGTAGGCCCTCACACTGAGGGGTCGCGGGTTTAATTCCTGGTCAAGAACACATACCTAGGTTGAAGGTTCGATCCCTGGCATGGTTGGGGTGAGTGTGGGAGGCAACTCATCAATGTGTCTCTCTCACATTGGTGTCTCTCTCTCTCTCTCTCTCTCTCTCTCTCTCTCTCTTTCACCCCCCTTCTTTCCTCCCTAAAAATAAATGGAAAAATATTCTTAGGTGAGGATTAACAACAACAACAAACTCTAGAAATTTCAAATGTTGCTAACTTCCACAAAAGAAATCTCTTTTCTCTGCTCAGGCGGATGTGTGAGGGCCTAACTGGCTGAATGAGCCCTTAGCTCTTTGGCCTTTTCTTTTATGTGCTTCAAAATGGAGTGAATGGTTCTGAAGGCCACGTGTTTGAGCCTCTGAGTCCCCGCGCTATTTGTCAGTCCCACAGAAACATCCAAAAGGCACGCACTCTCTCGTCCTTCAGGACTGCCCTTCTGTGTGCCCAGCTTCAGCTGCAGCGGAAACCATACGGTGCCCCGGACACCGGCCGCAAGCCCTCACGCTGACCCCTCCCTCCTCTGAGGGTTCATCTGTTGCTCGATTCCTTTTCAGTCCTGCTTCCCAGGTTTTTGTTTCCTAAATATGCAAGTTTGTGAAATTTTTCATTCATCCTTTCAAAATTGTTTGGTCTATCTCTTTAGCCTTTCATACAGCCTTATATTAATCAGTTCATGCAGAAGTGGGCTGTCTATTTGAAATTCCTCAAATCTTCAAATGTTTTATTCTGACTTCATCATACCGCTAAAACTTCACCTTTTCTCCTTCTTTCTAGAGTGTCCTTCTGCTTGCACCAGTGGGTGCCCATGTGACAACCAACCCCAGAAAAATACTGCTCATCCACTTAGGAGCTCACCCCACAGGTTCTCCTCGCTGCCGCATTGTCGTCCACCTCACTTCTGTTACTTTCTCATGCCGATAAAAATAAGCCTTCGCAGCTACTCGGCTTTGTGGGATTGTCAGTGAGAATACAGTAACCTGCCATGTCCTACTCAGAAGTAGAAGCTCACCTTAAAGTCTAAGCAACATGAGACAAATTTCTAAAAATTAAATCTATGTACACTATTCATGTTATTATATCTGAACAGCTGTTCATATATAATATAGAGGTTTCCCTCTCAATGATTTGTAAGAGTATGAAATTCTCTAATTATGTAATGTAAGATACCATTAACAATTACAGGGTGGGGCAAAAGTAGGTTTACAGTTGTTCATATAGAAAATATTACAATAATTAATAAATTATAATGCAAGAATAAGCTGTGTTTTGCATACTCACAACTATAAACCAACTTTTGCCCCATCCTGTATGCTAGTAACTCAAGCTACATTTCTTGCAGATATACAACTTCCCTAGTAACTTTAGTCAGTAGAGGCAGAATTCTCTAAAGTACATTACAACATAATTTTTAGATAATAATCATAAAGAATGAAGTTAAATAACATTTTGAATTAGATACTACTTTTCTAGGGTGCAGAAATAATCATGCAAAAATCATCAGCAGTGTCTTAGGTACTTTCTCCTGGCGTATGAATAGAGTGCAAGCAGTATAATCCTATGTCATGCTTTGAAATTCTAAGCCACTGGTGTTATATCTTTTTTCAACTCCCAGAATATATCAACACGCATTTTAAATTATTTCTTCAATTAACTTCAGGATATCCATCATGCTAAAATTTTTAGAAAGCCTGGAGGGCTTAAGAAATTATGTGTATGTGTGTGTAAGAGTGTACTTAAGAAATGAATTTGGTTTGCATACCTCGGATTACTGGGGATTTATTTTACTCTTTCTTTTGTTCTTGATTTTATTATATTTTAATCAGAGTAATGTTTGTAAAGCAATTTAAAACTAAATTAAAATTTAACCTACAAAAGGGTTGCTTGAGAAATGAATTAACTCTCTCTGCCATTTTATTTTACTCTTGCCCTTTTACCTCAAGTGCCTGGAACCAGCTGGATAACCCACTGTAGGCATTTTCCTTCAAATGCAATTCCCCACAACGGTTTTTCCCTAAGTGCCATTGCTGCCTTAGAGCTAAGTTCGGTTATTAAACACATTCAGATTCTTGGATTCTGCCTCAGAGAGGAATTACCAAAGATAGTTCCAAAAATGCCTTCTGTTTGCACACTGATACATGCTAGAGCTGAACACCATCACCCAATGACCATCCCATAATAACAGCCGGGCGGCATCCCCACTGACAGCTTCAATGTTCAACTGCAGGAGCGCTATCCTGGCCCCTGTGCTGATGCCCATGCCAGCGCCCTCCACCTGAAAGAGCAAGGACCCGCCTCATCTGCCTCCTTCTCTCTGTTGGTGCTCTTCCCTGAGCCCCTCCCCACTTCCCTGCTTTCTGTTCTGCAGATCTCACCAGGAGCCCTTCCGGTTTGTATCTTCTTTGTTCCATATTCCAGGACATTCAACGACATCTGCATATAGGTCTTCCCTTTACATTTCTCCCCTGGGATCAGACCTGGAGGGAAATGCCTGAAATTGGACATGTCCTTGACCAACGGAAAAATCAGTGGCAGTGTCACTTCCGGTACGTGGCCCCTGTGGTCGGAGCCAGGTCTCACCAAGTGAGAGAACTCAAGGCCTGGCATGAGAGGGCCCTAAGAACCTGCTTGATTCTCACCCTTCCCTCAACTCTGGATACTCAGACAAGTGATGAGCTCTGAGGAGAAGAGCAAAACCAAACGTCTCCAGCCTAGTGTCCAGATGGCAAGGAAGAGCAAGGCTTTTGGGGTCAAACTGCCTAGAAACAGATTCTCCCTTTGTGACCTTAGCCAAGTTACTAACTTCATCCACCCTCCATGTCTGCACCTAGACACTGGGGAAGATGTTAGTCCATGATCCCTCAGGGTGTCTTAGTAAAGGGTTTTATTGAAGCAGCACACACACAGGAAGGTGCACAGGTCATGAGCACAGAGCACAATGCGTTTTTTACAAAATGAACATAAGCCTGTACCAGCTCCCACATTAAAACACAAGCGCTCCTAAGTCCTCTCCTGCCGCTTTTGGTCAGCACCATCTCACCAAAGTCACCCACTCTCATGACTTTTAGCATCGTAGGTCAGTGTTACCTATTTTTTACCTATTTTATATACTTATATAATATGGACTCCTTTGTCTAGTTTTTTTTTCTCTCAATATTATATTTGGGAAGATCATCCTTGGTGCATGCAGCTATAGATTTTTTATTTTCATTTGACATAGTATTCTTTTCTATGAATATACCACAATTTCTTGTCTGAATATACCACAATTTCTTATCTGCCCTCTTTTTGAAAAGTATTTGTTTTCTTTCTATCTTAGGGTTACTTTGATATTTTGCTATAGATATTCTTGTGCAAATCTTTAATAAATATTTGCACCATTCATGTTGGGTATATGCTCAGGAATAGCACTGCTGGGTCATAGAGTGTGTATACTCAACTTTAGTAGATCTGCCAGCCAACTTACCAAGGTGATTATGACAATTTATTCTCCCAATAGCAGCACGGAGAATTCCAGTGGTTGCACCGTTCATGGACAATGGCCATCACTGTCTTCTTTATTTTAGCTATTCCGACACACGGGGGTATCGTCTTGTGGTGGCTGTTCTTTTCTCTCATGATGACCGCAGTAGAGTTCCCTTCCCATGGTCTCATGTGGCTGCTGGGAGAACGCGAAGGCACCGTGCCCATCACGCTCCTTGCATGCGCCCTTATTGTACCTTCGCCTATCTGATGGCAGTGGAGCACCTGGCATGATCTTCATACGGCACATTTCTACCTTTTAATAATTATTTTCACATTTGTGTTTTTTTTTTCCTTTTTGGGTTGCTACAGAATAAAACACTGACAACTAGACAAGTCATAGAAGAGAGTGTTAGTAAAGGAAGAAAAAGATTTTCTGGCCGTTTCTATTTTAACTAGTATAAGCAACCAAAGTTTATTTCACTGAACACCACTGAATTAACACATAAAATGTAACCTCATTAATCACCGTTTATTGACTTACACCACATTAATATAATCTTTAGGCAAGTGGCTGGTACGTAATGGTGTCTCATCACAGTTCTTGTGTAATTTCTCGATAGGATTTGTTATCAGGAATGTCGAATGGAAATCCTGTGCACGGGGTGTGTGATAATCTGAGCACTTGAACAGTTGTATAAAATACCACCAGGGACACATCCAGCTAGTTGATGAGTAGCTTTCCTTGGCCACACTTTAAAGGGAGTTTACATCCGTGGCCTTTATCATATTGTCTTGAGTTTCAAAGGGCTGTAGCAACCACTTCTGGCCACTTTCTACTCCTTTGAGCGCAGTCAGAAAAGAAAGATGAGCGTGATTGTGGCCAGTAAGGGGAGGAGAGGGCTCTGAAGACAGACTGCGCATACATATAAGTGAACGGCGTCAGTCAGAAAATCGGAACAAGGAGTGACATGGCCAAGGCCACACAATGCCCTTAAACGTTGTGCTGTCTAAACAAGGCCAGCTGACGGCTATTCATCAGTGTCATCTAGCATATGGACAAGAACATTCCCCCCAACCAAGTAGCTTTGGGGGTATTGTTTGAATCATTTGTTGTTTCTTTTGCATGAATACTGAGTAGGGAAGCTCTGTAGACACAGTCCAATACAAATATTTAAAATGTAAGTTGATAAACTCACAAACTATATATATTAAGAAACTTAATTTTTTCACTTCTGAGATTATCATGGGTTTTGAATATCAGAATACATATCCCCTGGGGTGTGCAATAAAGCAAGAATTTAACCATTTTATAAAGAACTGAGTATAAAATCTAAGTCATTTGAGCCTGGCTGTGTGGCTCAGTGGTTGAACATTGACCTATGAACCAGGATGTCAAGGTTCAATTCCTAGTCAGGGCACATGCCCAGGTTGCAGGCTTGAGCCCCAGTGGGGGCTGTGCAGGTGTAGCTAATCAATGATTCTCTCCCATCATTGATGTTTCTATCTCTCTCCCCATCTCCCTTGCTCTCTAAAATCAATAAAAATATATATTCTTTAAATGTCATTTGAGTCAACAAATATTTAAGTAGTCACATACTGGTGCCTGACTGCATTTGGTGCTGTGGTGGGTGCAAGAAGATATACATAAGTAAGCATATATACATAGGTTTATAGCAAAGCAAGGTACTGAACATGTGGGCATAGCCATGCCTCCAGGAGCATGGGTGGAGTGTGACTCTGGCTGAGAGCAGTGAATCTCAACAGGGATGATTTTGCTCCTCGGGGGAAATTTGAAATGTCGGGATGCATCATTGGTTATCCCAACTAGGGGAAAAGGGACTACTGGCATATCCTAGGGGAGTCCAGGGATGTTGCTCCTCTTACAATACACAGGGCAGACTCCACAACAAAGAATCTCTAACCTAAAATCTTAAAATGCTAAAGCTGAAGAGCCCAGATTTATAGCACTAAGTCTTACCCCCAGCACCTGCCACATAACAGGCTGTTGGTAAACATGTATTAAAGAAAGAGTATTACTATTAAGTTACTAGCCTATCAACAGGAAATTTTGTATAAAACATAAGAATCAAATGAGTGAATTGTATGGTATGTAAACAATATATCAATAGCATTGATAAAAACACAATAATCATTCCACTTTTTTGTGAATATAATATTTGCAATTTTTATGTTATTCTCCATTAATTATTTTTATTGCTATATAATTGACATTTAACATTACAGTTGTTTCAGGTATACAACATAATTATTGTGAATATATTTTGAAATGATCACCACAATAAGTCTAATTAACATCTGTCATCATACAGTTATAAAATGTTTTTTCTTGTGATGAGAAATTTATGCTCTTAGCAACTTTTATTATTCTATTTTAAATCACTTTTTTCAAATACTGTTGACATACAATATTATATTAGATTCAGGTATATACCCCAGTGATTAGACATTATAAAATTTATTAAGTATCATCCCAAAAAATCTCATATACTATTGACTATATTCCCTATGCTGTACTTTACACGCCCATAACTACACTGTAACTACTAATTTGTACTTCTAAATCCCTTCACCTTTTTCACTCATCCTCCAAACCCCCTCTGATCTTGCAACCGTCAGAATGTTCTCTGTATCTACGAATCTGTTTCTGTTCTGCTTGTTCGCTTATTTTGATTTTTAGACTCAATTGTTGATAGATATGTATTTATTGCCATTTTATTGCTCACATTTTTTATCTTTTCTTCTTCTTTTCTCCTCCTCCTCCTCCTCCTCCTCCTCCTCCTGCTCCTCCTCCTCCTTCTTCCTCTTCTTCCTCTTCTTCCTCTTCTTCCTTTTCTTCCTCTTCTTCTCCTTCTCCTTCTCCTTCTCCTTCTCCTTCTCCTTCTCCTTCTCCTTCTCCTTCTCCTTCTCCTTCTCCTTCTCCTTCTCCTTCTCCTTCTCCTTCTCCTTCTCCTTCTCCTTCTCCTTCTCCTTCTCCTTCTCGTACTAATTTGGTGGTGATGAACTCTTTTACCTTTTTCTTGTCTGGGAAGCTCTTTATCTGACATTCAATTCAATATGATAGCTTTGCTGGGTAGAGTAATCTTGGTTGTAGGTCCTTGCTATTCATCACTTTGAGTATTTCTTGCCACTCCCTTCTGGCCTGCAAAGTTCCTGTTGAGAAATCAGCTGACATTGTATGGGTGCTCACTTGTAGGTAACTAACTGCTTTTCTCTTGCTGCTTTTATGATTCTGTTTTTGTCTTTAACCCTTGGCATTTTAATTATGATGTGTCTTTGGGTTCATCTTGTTTGGGACTCTCTGTGCTTCCTGGAGTTGTATGTCTATTTCTTTCACCAGGTAAGGGAAGTTTTCTGTCATTATTTCTTCAAATAGGTTTTTAACTTCTTGCTCCTCTCTTCTCCTTTGGAACCCCTATGATGTGAATGTTGGTATACTTGAAGTTTATCCCAAAGGCTACTTACACCATCTTCCTATTTTTGGTTCTTTTTTCTTTTTGCTCTTCTAAATGGGTGTTTTTTGCTTCCTCATATTCCAAATTGTTGATTTGATTCTGGGCATCCTCTACTCTACTGTTGATTCCCTGTAAGTTCTTCATTTCAGTTAGTGTATCCTTTATTTATGACTGGTCCTTTTTATGTTGTTGATATTATCACTAAGTTTCTTGAAATTCTCACTAAATTCCTTAAAGTACTAAGTTCCTTGAGCATCCTTATAGCCATTGTTTTGAACTACCATATTTTTCCTTGTATATAAGATGATATATTTTTCTAAAATCATTAGACCTTTTTTTCCTAAAATCATTTTTTTCTAAAATCAAAGGGCTATTAACACGGAAGTCAGCCAAGGAGGGAGCCGGAGTGCACAGATGCATCAGAAACTGGAGCATTCTGAGCCCATAAAGATGTCAAAAAATAAAAAGATAAATACCAGTAAGCGATTGTCTTACTCTACAAAATTCAAACTGAATGTAATCAGCTATGCAAAAGAGCATGGAAATAGAGCTGCAGAGAGACAATTTGGACCTCCTCCCACTGAATGTATGATCAGACAGTGGAGGAAACAGGAAGAACAACTCCTTAAGATGCCAAAAAAGAAGGCCTTAAGAGGAAAACCAGCAAAATGTTTAAAATCTTGATTTCTTAATTTTGGATTGGGAAAGTAGGCAGCATCTTATACAGGGGAAAATACGGTATGTATCTGGGAGTTGTCTTGCTTCCATTTCATTTAGTTGTTTTTCTAGAGATTCCTCCTGTTCTTTCATTTGTGACATGCTTCTTTATCTCACATTTTGGCTACTTCCCTGTGTTTGTTTCTATGTATTAGGTAGAGCTGTTATATCTCCTGGAATTGGTAGAGTGGCCTTGTGTAGTAAGTGTCCTGTAGGGCCCAGTGGCTCAACCTCCCCAGTCACTTGAGTTGGGCACTCCACGTGCAGAGCTGTGTGCACTATCCTGTTATAGTTGAGCTTTGATTGATGCTGGCATCACTGGGAGGTATTGACTCCCAGGCCAATTGGCTGTGAGGATCTTCTGTGACTACAGCAGAAGAGCTACTGTGAAGGAGCTGATCTTATTGAGCAAGACTTGCTTCAGTGGGGTTTTGGTGCTCACCGAGTCTGCCCCTTGTGTGTGTCACTCATGGAGGTGGTAAAATTGTAATCAGGCATGGTCTGAAGCTGACCACCAGGAGGTGCGAAGTCAGCCACTACTTGTGCCCTGCCTGGGGCCAGCCGACATGAACTACAGAGTGATCTGCAGATGGCTGCTACTTATGTTGGGCTTGGAGGTGGCCGGAGAGGCCAAGCTGTGAAACAAGACTGGCCGCTGCTAGTACCAGGCCTGGGGCTACTTAGTGAGAGGTACGGGATATGCTGAGGACAGCTGCTTTTGTTTGAGAGATTTTTGGAAAGTCCAAATCATGAGGCCAGAGAAGGATGGGAAAGCCACTGGAAATGGCTTGGATGAGCCTAGAAGTAGGGAGGGGTGAGGTCCCAGGAAATCACCAGGGCAGGGTAAAAAGTGTGAGCCACGCTGATGGAGATTCAGATATGGCGCCTGCCCATCGCCTCTGTGGTGGGCAGGGCTCAGCAAAGGAACAATGGCCTCTGCCAGCATTTCTGCCTGGGAGGAAGCTGCCCCTCCAGGTCTCACCCGGATTCCAGGCAAATTAGTTCCTCCCAGAATGTTCATGGTTCCTTTCAAGCTGCTGCCCCAATGCTGGAGCTCAGAGGGAGTGAGTCCAAGTAAGTCCATGTGCAGGCCCTTTAGGAGGAACTGCCCAGCACTATAGCATCCTCTGTGTCACTCTGCCACAATCCCTGCTGGTTTTTCAACCTGAAGATATGGGGAATTCTCTTCCCAGCACTGGAACCTTGGGCTGGGAGGCCTGGTGTAAGGCTGGGACCACTCACTCTTCAAGGGAAACTTCCACAGCCAAGATTTCCTTCTGATTATAAAAGTGAATGTGGGACCAGCTGATTCTGCAACTCCACCCTGCATCTTCACCCCTCCTACTAGTCCTGAAGTGGCTTCTTCTTTAATACCCTAGTTGTAGGGCTTCCATTTAACCACATTTCAGGTGGCTCTGAATTATGATTGTTCTGTAGTTTAGTTGTAATTTTGTTGTCATTGTGGGAGGAGGCAAGTACTGTGTTTACCTACACCACTAACTTGACCGGTGATATTTATAATTTTTAAATGTTTTTATTTTTATATAAGGTATTCTCTTTAAACTTGACAAGGAAAAAAACAGGTTTGCATTTGCATTTTTTAAATATGTTTTTTATCCATTTTTAAGGAGAGAGAGAGAAATATCGATTGTTTGCCTCCCAACTTGGGATTGTACCTGCAACCTGGCTATGTGCCCTGACTGAGAATCGAACTGGTAACCTTTCGGTGCATGGGATAAGGTTCAACCAACATAGACACTCGGCAGGGCACCAGTTTACGTTTTAATTTGGAACAGTGTCTTCAATGTTAGATAGGCATGAATTCAAGTCCTCAGTGATCTGGATCATAAATTTGTGTAAAGTTAATAAATCGGGGGAAATTATATATGTAAAATTTACTCATTTTTTAAATAATATTTTTTAGTCTCCTAACATAGGATATTGTCATGTGGACTCAGCTGGTTGTATGGTATTCTTTGGTAATATTGGCTGAGAGGTTGATTCCTATTCTACAAAAGAATTGCTGTCCTTTGCTCTACACTGCTGCTCCATGATGGTGTTATCATATTGTAGGAGGCATGACATTGACAATGCCAGCCTCTTTGATGCAGAGAATTTCTGTGTCAGGCACTAAACTTAATGCTTCTCATGGCTTTCATTCTCTAATCCTCAGACAATTTGAGGTTCTAGATACCAAGGCTCAAAAGAGTATTGGTACTAAGTAGCTGATCTGGGATTCACCCACACACATGTGTCTAATTCCAAAACCAAAACTCTTTGTCACTCTAAATGATTGGGTTTTTGAGAAATCAGGAGAAAATTTCATCAAGGATGTATAGAATTTATATATGTAGGAGGGAAGGGAGTTCTGATGAAGATGGGATGGAAATGAGAATAAACTCATTTCCCAACAAAAACGCAGACACTTTTTAATTACAAGTTGTTCAGTAGAACACTGTTTACAATAGTGCATCATTGGAATCAATTTTTGAGACCATCATTAGAGGAATCAGAGAAATAATACAGAATAGTATGTAACCATTGCAGTTCATGAACCAGATCTCTAACCATTGACTTAGAAAGATGTCACATTGGTTACAAAGATGAAAACAGGTTATAGACTGAGCATGTATGTATTGGACAGTCCACTACTGTACACATGATTGAAAGTAGTGCCTATAAAGAAGGAAGAGATTATGGGGTGGAGTGACAATAGGACTTTTACTTTCTTTTCTGCCAAATAAGCAGGCATTGCGTTTACAAATTCACTAACTCACTAATCCACACTTTTTTGTGCCTAACATGGCCATGCACTACTCTTTTAGACTTTTGAGTCTCATGCTTGTTCTAGACATAATCTAGAAGCATCATATAAGAAAGTTGCACTGATATTCAAGCCAAAATTTGGGGAGTGAGCTAATAAGAGCCTGCACTAAGGTATGCGGGGAATGCCGAGGATAGGAAGGGTGAAGTTCATTCAACACACCTCTCCCAGAGTCTAGAGTGTGTGTCCCTTCCATCAACCCCTTCCATTTGGAGAAAGCCTGAAGGGCAAAATCCAGTGCATGCACTCAGTCCACAGGAGAAAGTGCATTTCTTGAGAAGAAGGAAAAAAAAGTGGACTGAGGAATTTTTAAGAGTCTCTTTAGACCAGCCGTGGGCAAACTACGGCCCGTGGGCCGGATCCGGCGTTTGAAATGAATAAAACTAAAAAAAAAAAAAAGACCGTACCCTTTTATGTAATGATGTTTACTTTGAATTTATATTAGTTCACACAAACACTCCATCCATGCTTTTGTTCCGGCCCTCCGGTCCAGTTTAAGAACCCATTGTGGCCCTCGAGTCAAAAATTTTGCCCACCCCTGCTCTAGACCATTGTTCCTGTTTGACTATAATGTGACTATTTATTCATACACTTTCCACAGATTCTGATTTTTATGGTGCCATAAAGTAAGATTTTCGGAAACTTGGTGGTGGGTAACACAATGCCATCAATGACAGCATTAATTAATGAAGAATTCTACTTAGTGAGGGTGAGCATCATATTTTTCTGAAAATGAATCTTGAGAGCTTCCTTGATTATACCGTGATTCTGCCTCCATTATCATTTAGAGATTGAGGCATGAGATGGGTCTGGTGATTATAATGATTTAGGAGGAGAAATAATATGTCAGAATTATGGGAGATTCTATAATTTCATGGTCTATAGCATAAAAAATACATCACACCACTAGATTTGGGTGTGTTGTATTTTAATATTGCCTGTTGTGATACTTCATGCAATATACCTGATTGCAGATTTATCCTGACCTCCCCTGACATCAATAGTGTACACATTGTAGTTACTAATGAAGAAAAGAGAATGTAATACACATTTATGAGAAATTTCTTTAGGGTCTAGGCCATAATGGCACATAAGAGGGGGAAAGAAATCACTCATTAAGTATTTCCTAGGAATTATTCATTATTTCATCGAACCATATGGCCCTGGCCTCATGGATGCTTCAGCGGGTGCTGAGCCGAGCTGCCCGGCTCCCTGATGCTGAGCCGGGGGTGCACACGGCAGCTCTGATCTGAGACCTGTGATCCAATCTTTGTGCTTTCTGGGGCAATTACAGGTTCTGACAATTAGTTTCTATCAGTTTGGGCCATAACTTCTTCAGAAGCAAGATTTTTCACATATACCCAAGTCTGCTGCCGACATTGTGCGGGTCACATGAAGATATGGGCTATTGATGCTTGACACTTCAGCCATTAAAATGAAAAGGGAAATAACTCAGGTGCTTTCCAATATACAGAAATGCACCATTATTTCTGCTAAGAAGGTACCTGATTTTTTTCAGTTTCTATCTGAATATTTTTATGTTTTTCTTAATAAACAGATAAATTCTAAGAAACATAACCACCAGATTATTTTCCTCAGAGATGAGATGTCAAAGAAATGGAATGAAATAAATTTTCTTTTTAATTTTTTTGCTTTTAAATTTTTAATTATTTCATTAAATCTAAGATTCATTTATTGCATAATGCACCATTATTTTATGTACTAATGTGAATTGTAATTGTAAGCCTAATCTCAATTTTGAGAAAGGTAGAAAAAAATGTATCTTAGAATCAATGAAATTTGATAATCACAAGTGACATGTGATGAGAAAAAGCAAACAGTGCACATCTATGTAGGCATGAAGCACACCCAAACCTTTACAAATAATTTGTTCTGCATCTCCCATAATCACATATATTGGTTTTTAATAAGATGCAATAATTAAACATATTTTGAATTGCAAATGTTTTTTTAAATAGTTTAATAGCAAACTTACAGAAACAGCATAGAAGACAGACAACATTAAAAACATGTACTTGCATGTAGGACATCTCAGAAAAGTATAGGGAATAGATGGAATCTACTGTATGATAAAATGCTACAAACACCATTTAGCTGCCATCAATAAGAAATTTACTTGTTTTAAAAAAATTCAAATGCTGGCATTATCCAGAGAAATTTAACAGGTTTATTTATCTATAATAATAAAAGCATAATATGCAAATCGACCAAACAGCTGGCTGCAAAGGCCTACTCTTGCATGAATTTCGTGCATTGGGCCTCTAGTATCGTTACAAAGTTGAACTGCTGAAACTTGCTCACTGAAACATTTGATTTGCATTAATGCTTTACATCCTGCATTTATATTTTAAAAATTCACATACAAATGAAAAATGGAAAAGCTATCAATACCTAATCCCTGTCCCCTCTTTTCAACTTGCAATTATATACTTAGGTACCTTTTGACCCCATGGTGGGGAGGGGGGCAATCTAACGTTCAGAACTACCAATAAAAGGAAGAGAATTATTTTTTTAAAAGAATGAAATGTTTCCCATCATAGGGATTCTTAAACACTCGCTCCACGTATGTGGCGTGCTAGCTGGGTGTGTTTGGCATAATTGTTACACGCTTGGCGTGGAGTGTACACGGGTGGGTGTCTTCAGAAAGGCCAACCAGACAGGTCTCCTGCCTCCTGCAATGCACCAGTAGCTGCCATCTGGAGCGCAGGTCTGTTCTGAAGCCCGAGCAGTTCTCGCACCAGGTGCTGGAAGGGAAGTCTGCGAGTCCCAAGTTCCAGGACTTCTGATAAGGCCTAAGTTCACAGAGTGCCCTGTACCAGGCCTGTAGCGATGAGGTTTCTTCACCCCTCCAGTAGAGGGCGCACTCCTGCAGTTGCTTCCCGGGTGCTTCACTGTGGTGGGTTTTCGGGCAGTGGGCTTTGTAGGAGCCATGGACATGGTACTTACCCCCTTTGGCTGGACTCCGCGAGCTGGAGGCGGTATAGGCGTTAGAGCTGCAGACACCTGCAAATGGTGTTTTTTTTTCAACAACATATTATGGACACTTACCCCATTTTTAAATGACTAAAATGTTATTCAGAAATGTCTTTTTTATTTTTAAGTCAAAAGTTACAAACTGTGGCCCACTGTCCTAAATATCAGTAATTTTATATACCTTCTTTCTTTCCAGCTTCCGTTAAAGACCAGGTGAGGCTGAAGGTTTTGCACGTGGACAGTTTCCAGCCAAGTGGTGACTGGCCACGGGGGACACATTCCCTTCCCGTTCCCAGTGTCCCCGCAGTGCGCTGTTCTCACACACCAGCCTGCGCCTTGGGTTTCCATCCCTGCCTGGCCCTCATTGAGCTTTGGGTTTGCAACACCTACTTTAAACTTTTGTGACAAATCTCATTGCAGTAGCATAGAAAGGGTTTTAGGTTACATTCCATATTCACTTCGAAAATTACTCAATTTCTCCCCGTCCACCACCTTCACCACCTGTGACTCCTCCTGTGGACATTTCGCTCTCTCCATCCTCCCACGTTCTGAAAGCTGCAATAGATGAGCTGTCAGTTCCAGTTACGGCCCCAGGTATGTGTACTATTCTTTCCTCCCGTGTGCATCTTCTCTGATTATCACAGATACGCGTACACTTCACATGGGGATTCCTTCATTAAATCGCTTTCCTAATGACCTGCCATTGTTCACCCAAGGGAAATGTTTCCCTTGTGCCACTCTACCCCCGCTCTGTTCCCGAGTCTGCTTGACCTCTGCCTTCCTTGTTGCATCTCCAGAGTTTGGGAGCTGAGCTTACCCTTTGTTTTTTTGTTGTTGTTGGCAAAGAACACTGTGGGGACATGTGAGTGAGCGGCAGGAATGAGAAGAGCCGGAGGGCGCCCCTGGCGGTTGTGGCCGTTCTCCAGTGTTACGATTTGCATCGAGTAGATGTTGACCAGTAGCACCATGCGGGATGTCGCAGTTCTTCTTTCTAGAATTCTTACAATTATTTTATCAATTGAACAGGTTTCTTGAAGAGACTCTCAGTATGACCAATGCACCACTATTTTTTGAATGTGTATATTCTACAAAATAGACAATAAAATAATTTAAATGTAACTCTATTTCTGGAAGACATGCAGATACATTTCTATTCTGCTTCAAGCTTAAATTAGGAAAATAAAATACATGGTGCTGAATTCAGTGAAATTATGAGACTATCAAACAATGCATAGCATGAAGAATTTAGTGCTAGTTTAGATACTAGTTTACACACATCACAATTAGATTAGAGTCTCCCCTCCCTCTTTAATGTCATATCAACTATGTAGCCGGCAGGTGTTGTTCCCTGAGGAATGATTTGGTAGGACTGAGAGGGACAACTTACTCTAAAAAAACCCTTCTCTTTGGTAAACCTCCTCCCTGGGAAGACATGAAAGCATAG
Organism: Myotis brandtii; assembly: GCF_000412655.1. Lineage (NCBI taxonomy): Eukaryota > Metazoa > Chordata > Mammalia > Chiroptera > Vespertilionidae > Myotis > Myotis brandtii. Next base: position 913,587 of record NW_005371645.1, read on the forward strand.
AGCTCCCCTGGTAGCTTGCTGTTTGATCGTGTCCCCCACAATGTAAACTAGATGCAAAGATATATAACCAGGAAGTTCACCAGACTTAACTCTTAAATATGGCATTTCCCAAGACTTTCAAGAAAGCAAGATTCTTTGGACTATCGCAAAGCTCAATACCAGTAAGAAAATTCCGCATGCTCTCTGAAGGTGTTGAATAATAGACAGTCAAGAAGAACAGAGCCAATTGGGTAGAAGCCACTTGGATGCATCTACATTTCAAAAATCTTTACTTTCTTAAGTAAGCCAAAGATTTAAGACATAAAGCAATATTGTTTTACCATGATTACTTTCATGACCCTGATGACTATTTCTAAATTTCTGATTACAAAAAGAAAATACATGCTTAATATGGAAAAATCTAAAAATATGAAGAAATAGAAAGTACAGCTCCCATGATGCCAATATCCAGAGAAAACCTCTATTAATATTTTTATGTGTGCTGGTGCTGGGTGAGGTTTGGGGAGGGGGTTTGACACATTTAAATTTTTTGAAATTTTGCCTTATATAAATATTAATCCCGCTATTTTCAGTTAATTTATGACATAAACACACACATATGATGTCTGTACATAATGTATAACAGCCAATAATATATTTCAGAGCTATTTTCCCCACTTTGTTGAAAATTTCTGAAAACATAATATAATGACATCATTGTGTGGCTGTCCACTATATCAACATAAAAAAATTTGCTGAACTAGTCTCCTATTGTTGGTCATTTAGTTGTTTTCATTGTTGCTATTGTAAATAATTGTTTTGAGAAGCACTTATAATGATTCTGAGTGAGTGAAATAAGTGGATGAAAGGTATTGAATGTGTAAAACTCAGCAGACATATTGCCAAATTGTTTGAATGAGTTCCGATTTCAACCTAGTCTCATTGGCATGAAGTAATCTTATTTTTTAAACATTGCTTTTAATAAGTAAAAAGGGTATCTGTTTGTTGCTTTAAAGTGCATTTCTTTTATTCCTGGTGAGAATGAATATTATTCCATATAAGCATTTACTTTTGTGGGAATTAATAAACTACTGCAGGCAAGGGTGACCTAACACAGAAAATGTTGTCTATGCATTTGAACATCAGCCTTACATTAAAATATGCTTTTCAATTTTTAAAGTGCTACCACATACATAATTACTTCATTTGAGTCTTATAACAACCGTTTGAGGTAGGAAAGATCAGGTATTAATTTTCTATTTAAGACTGAGACAATGAGGCTCAGAGAAAATTAGTAATTAGTCCAACTTAATCCAGTTAGCAAGCAGAAGAGGTATTTTTGTTTTGTTCTGCTTTTCTTGCTATTGAATCAGTAGGGTCCAATAAAAACTACTGTTTTTGCAAGTAAAATCCAGTTGAGGCAAAATGCAAGAAAGTAAAATAAGGATTACTATTTAATACCCTTCACTTGCTTCCTACAACGGAGTAGAAGACATCAAGAAAATGGCTGGTATCTTTTACATGGTGTCTAAGCCACTCCAATTTTGAACTGGAATATAAATGTTTAATAAGAGAACAAAGCAAAAAAGATGAGCTGGAGGGCTACTTTTCTGACTGTTGTCTCAGAATGTATTAGCCTTATGTAGTCATGAGTTTAAACTAGGTGACAAAAATATTTGAAAGGTATGCAGAGAACTGGCAATATTTTTGAGGCAATATTTAAGAAGATACCACAAACCCAACAAGCAGAGTGTTAGGTATATGTTTAAAGTAAAAGTTTTGTTTCTCCTTCATTATTATACAACTAGAGGCCTGGTGCATGAAATTCATGCACTGGAGGGGTGGGGTACCTCAGCCTGAACTGCGCCCTCTCACAGTCCAGGACCCCTCAGGGGATGTCTGCCTGCAGGGACCGGGCCTAAGCCAGCAGTCAGACATCCCTGTCACAGTCCGGGACCCCTGGCTCCTTACCACCCACCTCCTCGCTGCTTCTTAGCACTGCTGAGGAGGTGGGAGAGTCTCCTGCCACCACTGCTGCACTCGCCAACCATGAGCTTGGCTTCTGGCTGAGTGGCACTCCCCCTGTGGAAGCACCCTGACCACCAGGGGGCAGCTTCTGCGTTGTGCGTCTGCTCCCTGGTGGTCAGTGAACATCAGAGCGACCGGTCATTCTAGTCCAGTGGTCGGCAAACTGCGGCTTGCGAGCCACATGCGGCTCTTTGGCCCATTGAGTGTGGCTCTTCCTAAGCCTTAGGAGTACCCTAATTAAGTTAATAACAATGTACCTCCCTATATAGTTTAAGTTTAAAAAATTTGGCTCTCAAAAGAAATTTCAATCGTTGTACTGTTGATATTTGGTTCTGTTGACTAATGAGTTTGCCGACCACTAGACTAGGGCAAAGAAAACTAAAGAGAAAATATACAAATGGGACTATGTCAATACAAAAAGCTTCTGCACAGCAAACGAAACCAACAAAATGAAAAGGGAGCCCATCGTATGGGAGAACATATTCACCAATGATACATTAATAAGGGTTTAATATCCAAAATGTATAAAGAATTTACACAACTCAGCATCAAACAATCCAATTAAAAAATAGGCAAAGGACCTAAAGATACATTTCTGCAAAGAGGACATACAGATGGCCAAGAGACATATGAAAACATGCTCAAAGTCACTAATCATCAGAGAGATGCAAATTAAAACAAAAATGAGGTATCACCTCACACCTGCCAGAATTGCTACCATCAATAAATCAACAAATGAAAAGTGCTGATGAGGATGTGGAGAAAAGGGAACCCTAGAACTTCTGGTGGGGATGCAGACTGGTGCAGCTATAATAGAAAACAGTATGGTGTTTCCTCAAAAAATGAAAAAAAATAGAACAGCCTTTGACCCAGTGATCCCACTTCTAGTAATATATCCTAAAACACCCCAAACGCCAATCAGAAAGAATATATGCACCCCTATGTTCATAGCAGCATTATTCATAATAGCCAAGATCTGGAAACAGTCCAAGTGCCCATCACCAGATGAGTGGATAAAAAAGCTGTGGTACATTTTACACAATGGAATACTATGCGGCTGAAAAAAAGAAGGAACTCTTACCCTTTGCAACAGCATGGATGGACCTGGAGAGTATTATGCTAAGTGAAATAAGCCAGTCAGAGAATGACAAACATCACATGATCACACTTATATGTGGAATCTAATGAACAAAATAAACTGATGAACAAAATATGGCCAAGGCATGGAGTTATGGAACACACTGACAGATCTCAGAAGGGCGGGTTTGTGGGGGAGGCTGGAAGAGATTAACCAAAGAACACATATGCACATATGCATAGCCCATGGACACAGACAATAATGCCGTGAAGGCCTGGAGGGGCGGGGACTGGGTGGAGTGAGCAAGGGGGAAGGAACAGGGGGCATGTATAACAGTGTCCACAATAAACAAATAATACCAGCTGCCCTCACAGTAGATGTATCCATTCTTTCTTTTTTACAGCTGCAGAGTATTCCATTGTGTAAAATGTACCATTGACTAACTTAAGAACACACCCTTAGATTGCTTATCTGTTCTTATACGTTTCTCTCCCCTACTTCTGTGAAATCATGTCCATTATTCAGACTTGTGTTATAAGTTCTGCTTTCTGGGGGGAATCCAGGTTAAGACAGGGATTTTCTCAAAGGAATATAGATGCCTTGTCAGACAAAAGACAAACATATCTACCTTAGATGCTATAAGACATGAATTACAAGCTCATGGCTTCTGAATGTGTCAGTTCAAAAGGTGTTAAATCTAGATTTTTAGCTTCATAACATTTGTTTTCATATGGACTAATTTTTCAGTGACTCCTAATCCTATATAATAAAAGGCTAATATGCAAATCGACCGAGCAGCAGAACGACTAGTCGCTATGAGCTGCACTGACCACCAGGGGGCAGACGCTTAATGCGGGAGCTGCCCCATGGTGGTCAGTGTGCTCCCACAGGGGGAGCACGGCTCAGCCAGAAGCTGGACTCATGGCTGGCGAGTGCAGTGGCAGTGGCAGGAGTCTCTCCCACCTCCGTGGCAGTGCTAAGCCATCAGTGGGAAATCCCCCAAGAGCTCCCAGACTGGAAGAGGGTGCAGGCTGGGCTGAGGGGACCCCCCCGCAAGTTCACAAATTTCGTGCACTAATCTAGTAAAATATAAGGTTGATTATTATGTAGAAGACACATTAGGCAAACAAATATAAAAATATTTTCAAACGTAATATAAAACAATAGAGATGGTTTACAGTCTGAAGGGAATCCTCTAGCTACTGGGGAATCATTGTGAGGTGTTATTAGGGGAAAAGCATGTTAAAGTGATAGTAAATATGGGTGTTAATTTATATAGCCTCATTAATGGCTGAGCGATATTTTAAAAGTGAACTTTTGAGTTACATCCAGATTCAAAAAATAAGATAAAATGTTTTGTCCTTGAATGTTTCTAAATTTGGCCCATTTAGACAGTCTTTTTTGTTGTTAAGAAATGGTTTAAATTATTTTTTTTTATTTCCAATCCTTCTAAAAGGCTCATTTTATTTTTTATTTTTTTAAATGTATCTTTATTGTTGAAAGTATAGCAGATGCCCCCTTTGTATTTTTGTGTGTTTTTTCCCCATTGACCCCCTCCTCCCTGAACCTGCCCCTCCCAAGCCTTTGCCACACTATTGTCTGTGTCCATGGGCTATACATCCATGCATAGAAGTTCCCCAGTTAATCTCTCCCCACTCCCACCTTCCCTATGAAATTCATTAATCAGTTCCATGGTTTTATGTCTCTGGATCTATTTTTTTATCAGTTTATTTTGTTCATTAGATTCCCCATATGAGTGATATAATGTGATATTTATCTTTCTTTGACTGGCTTATTTCAATTAGCATAATACTCTCCAGGTCCATCCATGTTATTGCAAAAGGTAAGAGTTCTTTCTTTTTTACAGCTGCATAGTATTCCATTGTGTAAAATATACCACAGTTTTTTATCCACTCATCTACTGATGGGAAACTGCTGAAGGGCACTTGGGCTGTTTCCAGATCTTAGCTATTGTAAACTGTGCTGCTATGAATATAGGGGTGCATGCATTCTTTCTGATTGGTGTTTCTGCTTTCTTAGGATATATTCCTAAAAGTGCAATCACTGGGTCAAATGGGGGTTCCATTTTTAATTTTTGAGGAAACGCCATACTGTTCTCCACAGTGGCTGCACCAGTCTGCATTTCCACCAGCAGTGCACTAGGGCTCCCTTTTCTCCACAACCTCACCAGTACTTGTCATTTGTTGCTGATAGTCATTCTGACAGGTGTGAGGTAATATCTCATTTTTGTTTTAATTTGCATCTCTTGAATGGTTATGACTGAGCATTTCCCATATGCCTCTTGGCCTTCTTATGTCCATATTAGAGAAGTGTCTAGTTAGGTCCCCTGCCCATTTTTTAAATTGGATTGTTTGTCTTCCTTTTGTTAAGTTGTATGAGTTCCCTATATATTTTGAAAATGAACCCTTATCGGATGTTATCATTGGCAAATATGTTCTCCCACACAGTGAGCTCTCTTTTTAATTTGCTAATGGTTTCTTCTGCTGTGCAGAAGCTTTGTATTCTGATGTAGTCCCATTTGTTTATTTTCTCCTTAGTCTCCTTTGCCCTAGGAGACATATCTGTAAACATTGCTATGAGAGATTTCAGAGATTTCACTGTCTATCATTTCTTCTAAGATTTTTATGGTTTCACAGCTTACATTTAGGTCTTATCCATTTTGAGTTTATCTTGTGTAGAGTGCAAGATGACTCTCTAGTTTCACTTTTTTGCATGTACCTGTCCAGTTTTTCCAGCACCATTTATTGAAGAGACTGTCCTGACTCCATTCTATGCTCTTGCCTCCATTGTCAAATATTAATTGAGCATAATGGCTTGGGTCAATTTCTGGGGTCTCTGTTCTGTTCCATTGATCTATATGCCTATTCTTGCAACAGTACCAGGCTGTTTTGAGTACAGTGGCTTTGTAGTATAACTTGATACCTGGTATTGTGATCCCTCCAAACTTGTTCTTCTTTTTTAAGATTGCTGCAACTATTGGAGGTCTTTTATGGTTCATATACATTTTTGAAGTGTTTGTTCTGGATCTGTGAAATATCCCTTTGGTATTTTAATAGGAATTGCATTGAATCTATAGAATGCTTTGGGCAGTATGGGCATTTTAATGATGCTGATTATACCAATCCATAAACACGGTGTTTTCTTCCACTCGTTTGTATCTTCCTCTATATCTTTTTCCAATGTCCTGTAGTTTTCTAAGTTTTTTTGTTTTACCTTGGTTAAGTTTATTCCTAAGTATCTTAATTTTTTTTTGCTGCAATGGTAAATGGGATTGTTTTTTAGTTTCTCTTTCTGAGAGTTCATTATTGGTGGATAAAATGTTATTGATTAATTTTTATCCTACTACATTGCAAATTCATCTATTAAATCTAGTAGTTTTTTGGTGGAGTCTTGGGTTTTCTATGTATAATATTATATCATCTATGAATGATAGTTTTACCTCCCCTTTCCAATTTGAAAGCCTTTTATTTCTCCTCTTGTCTGATAGCTGTGGATAGGACTAGTACTATGTTGAACAGGAGTGGTGAAAGTGGGCATCCCTGTCTTGTTCCTGTTCTTAGGAGAAATGGTTTTAGTTTTTGTCCATTGAGTATGATGTTGACTGTAGGTTTGTCATATATGGCCTTTATCATGTTGAGATATGCTCCCTCTATTCCCACTTTGCTGTGAGTTTTTATCAAAAATGGGTGTTGGATTTTGTTGAATGTTTTTTCTGCATCAATTTATATGGTCATGTGATTTTTATCTTCCAGTTTGTTTATGTGATGTATCACATTTATTGATTTGCAAATATTGTATCAATCTTGCATCCCTGGAATAAATCCCACTTGGTCATGCTATATGATCTTGTTTATGTATTTTTTTTAAAGTTTTGTTCTACTTTAAGTGGTTTTAAAAACATTTTTCTTCTTTTATTGCCTAAACAAATGCAATTTTGGTAGTTAATTTTTAAATATTCAGATTATACATGGATCAAATAATTTAGTCTTTATGCTTTACCAAAATAGTAGTATTAATATGGCAAATGCATGTCTTTAAAAAAAAGGTATATGATGATTATTCTGAACTGCTGTAAATCATCATTTATATTCTTAATATTATGTGTTATAATTTTTCTTACTCATATTGTGTTTCTGCATTAAATTGTAATGATCTTGAAGACAGAGACTCTTTCTTCTTTGTATCTCCTTTGGTTCCTAACAATGAGTATTGCATATAGAAGGTAAACAAATGTTTCATTCACTTATTGTTATTGATTATAACATCATACTTCTTAATAAAAGAATTAAATTATTTCTCATTGTAAACAATACAAATAAGTAAAAGGAAGAAAATAAAAAATAATTCCACTATCATGGGATAATCAACAGTAACAATTTAGTGTATGTTCTTCTAGTCTCTTTTTCAACTTTATACACACGTATATACCACACAGACACACACACACACGTACACTGATATATATGGAACATATAGAATAAAATGAGATCATCTACATAAATAAAAAGCCAGCGACCAGAACGCTGGAACAACCAGAACGACCAGGTGCTATGACACCCACTGTAGCCAGCAAACCAGCCCCATCCGGGTGGGGCTGGCTGGCCAACCTCCCGCAGCCCCTCCAAAGGAAGAAAATAAAAAATAATTCCACTATCATGGGATAATCAACAGTAACAATTTAGTGTATGTTCTTCTAGTCTCTTTTTCAACTTTATACACACGTATATACCACACAGACACACACACACACACACACGTACACTGATATATATGGAACATATAGAATAAAATGAGATCATCTACATAAATAAAAAGCCTGCGACTGGAACGCTGGAACAACCAGAACGACCAGCGGCTATGACGCCCACTGTGGCCAGCAAACCAGCTCCATCCCCAATTGGCCCCCCACTTTGATCAGGGGCATGGCCAGCTGGCCAACCACCCATGGCCCCTCCCTTGCCCCTCCTCCAGACCGCTGGCCCCTATTCAGCCCCACTACCCCATTCGGGGGTGGGGTCACCTGGCCCACCCAAAGGGCCGGGCACACCCCCAATCCATCCCTACCACACCGATTAGCCCACGACTCCTCCCCCTAGCCAGCTCCGCCCCTGATCGGCCCCCCACACACCAATAGGGGGTGGGGCTGGCTGGCCCACCTCCTACAGGCCCTCCCCCAGTCCCATTTGGGGGCGGGTCCAGCCAGCCAATTGCCCCCTAGCCGGCCCAGCCCTGATCCTGCCCGGATCAGTGCAGGCCCACTGGCCAACCTCCCGCTGTCTCCTCCTCCCGACAGGCCTGGCCCTGATCCGCTGATTGGGGCTGGGCTGGCCAGACCCATCCCGTAAACGAATTTGTGCACTAAGGTCTAGTATGAAACATAACACTTTGGTTCCCTGCTTTTTTATAATATCACAATCATTTTTGGCACTTTATTGGAATTTGTACTTAAACTTAAAAATTAAACCTTACTGTAATTAATTATAAACAATATATAAAGAAAAATTACTTCCTCACCCTCCTCTAACCAACATCTCTGAAGTAAACTATGTTAACATTTTGTGTCTAGCCTTCCCACACCTTCCACTGTACATTCCTACAAACATAAACAGAAGCACATGAGCATTTATAAAATTTTACACCCTTTGGATCACAATATGGAGAAATGAACTTAAAGATTTCAACATTTTGTTTTCAGGAGTTTGGCTGATAAGACTGGATGAATAAAATTTAGTAAAAGTTGATATACACAATTTTTACTTACTAGTATATTAGACTACTTTTATTAATATTTAGATTCCAAATCTATTGTGTCTTAGAAAATAAGTCTGGTAAATATAGTTTCTATATAGATGAATAAGGAAAAGTAAATGAATCCTTTTGTAATTTTCATTGTGGTCTCTATGGATAAATATCTGTTAAATTTAAAAATCATTCAACATTGAGTACAATTATTTCCTCTCGAGTGACAAGGAAATACTCGGATCATCTGGTTTAGTATGTAGAAAATCAGACTCCCATTCTTTCCGACCTGTTTTTAAAGGGGCCCCTAGGAAAAGAACATGAAGAAGGTTAACTCAATAGTCATTCAGTTTACAGAATGAGACACCTACAAAATTATTAAAAACACTTACATTCACTGCTTGTCAAACTTCCTTTAGTCTAATTAAATGGTTGTTCTCATCACTTCTTATAATTTATTTTATCCTAGATAAGAGGCAAATATATCTAGCCTCTGAATAGTATTAAATATTTCCCTCATAATATATCATCAACAAAGTCCTGCTGAATTAATGAATTGTGTGCATGTTTGAAAGTGGGATTGTACTTGTCTAACTGTGACATCAGTTGTCATGGTGACTATCAGCCAATCAGTGAATAACGCCCTTACTTGGCAGTGTTTGGGTGAAGAAAGCTTTGTGCAGATGTCAGCCTGAGGTTTATGATGGTGAAACTATATTTGGCAGGCAAACCAATGTGCTGTCCACTCTTTGTGTTTCTGCCCTCATTTTAAGTCAACCCCTTGATATTCAACTAGAATATTAAGAGACCCTGTGTCTTTGGAGCAGTTTTGTTATTAATAGATCACTTGTAATAAACTGTGTATGAGATGACTAGCTATTTGTATACATATCTAATGAAGGCAACCCTTGGTATTTCTTTGTATTTGTAACTGCAAAATGTCAGATCTTGAAAGAAAGTGGGTATTAGAGGATATCTTTTATGTCTGCTATTAAAACATGTCGAGTGATCTATAAATTATCCCACACAGATAAACAGTGGATTAGAATTAGGCACTCTCATCCTGTCATCACTATAATATTAATCACTGGAGTTTGGGTCTTTAATGTTAATATATACCTTTTAGCAGTATATGTCACTGCATATTAAATTACATGATAGCTGACAGATTTTTAAATCAAAACATTTTTTTCATTCCTATGTCATAACATGATAAGAAAGAAAGAGTAATTCTGCTTACATAGAATATTGTTTAATCTTTTCACATGTTGTTCTTCACAGTTTATATTTTCAATGAACTAAAATGTTTTTATTAGTACCTATTCTTGTTCATGTGCATACCAAAAAAGATGATCAACCTTTTCATTTATTGTACATAGAGCTAAACAAAATAATGCCCATAAAATCAATAATATTTTACCAATTTTTAGTAAAACAAAATTGGGATAATATAATAAGTCTTCTAAGTTATTTATTTTCTTTCACCTGGAATTAATTTTGTTATCCACAACACATTTTTAAAATGATAAGGAAACACATGACTTTATGTCCTAATCAATCTAAAATAGAAAGACTTATTATATGTTCTATGGTAAAGAGTAAGCCATTTACTTACACTCCTCTTACATTTTGAATATTCAGGAAAATATGGATAAACTGCATATGGCTAGTTGACATAAATATTATATATCCACTGAAGAATAGGCAGGTGAGGTTATTTGCTTATTAGTTTATGCTAACAATAAAACCCCTTCTACAAACCTACAGGTATCTTACTTTCCCCATCGCGACTGCACAAACCCATTCTGGAAGTGAAACTTGTGTTGAGTAGGCACATAGCAACGTGATATTTTGTGTAGAGTAAGCAAATAAATCAATCAACCTTTTCACCTGCTGCTCATTAGACTAAATGTAAAGCAGACCTTTTTCATTAAACTGTGTTGCTATTAATTTTTTGTTATTACGATGATACATTTGTCTCCTCCTTAGACTATGAAATCCACAAAGGTAGCAGCCATATCATATACATCACTATGTATTCAGCATTTTGAACAATGTCGAGTCCTCAAAAAACTTAAGTGAATACAGATGAAGCTGTTTTTTGATAATTTATTTATGGAGGTTGAAAATGTACAGCTTTGATAGATTTTTTTTCCTCTCTTAAATTGTCTTTAACTCAAGCATATTCAATTAATCAAATAAAAATTATCTTATATTTCATTTATTGATATAAAAATAAATCTATGAAAATGAGAAAACAAGTCTTGAGAGGTAGCTAGAAAGTAAGATTCAAAATATCATATATTAATAATTATGAATCTTTAAATATTTAAATAGTATTATAAAAATAATATATGAATACCAAGAGAACTTAACAGTAACATTTATTTTTTTAAACAAACTTACAGTTCCTAAGACATTTTCAAATATCTATTCATCTTTTACTTTCAAAAATGATATTTATTACCTATATCACATATCTCTATTTCATTATAAGTAACATTTCTGGATTAAAAAGAAATAGGTTTAGTAGAATGCTACTGTTTTATATTTTAAGAATTTTTTTAAAATCTCATGTCCCAAGTTTCTTTTTTTATAAAGTATTGAAAATAACCAACACATTCATCCATCTTGAGAAAAATAAATTCCATAGCTTGTGGTAGGCCTTTAATTAACATGTAGGCTGTGATATTATTGAGAATATATACCTGGCAAAAATGTCTCCACTAGAGCATGAAACCCTTGGCCTAGAGCCTCTGAGAGTCTATGGGACCCACTGCTGGGGTGTACACACACCTCACGATAAGTGAACAGCTGGCAACTACATTTCATCTACCTGATGACCAAGATGAAGAACAAGGAGAGAGTATGAATAAGACATGTCAATTCGCTAAAGTCACTGTTTACATTTATTTGTCTTGATATCCCACACCATTTTGCTTGGGTTCTGTTCCCTTTAAACACATGGTTCACTTTCTGTTTCATTCTTTATGTCATTGTCAACCTTGCATAGAATTTAGGAAGCTGATCATTAGCCCTTCTCAGAGCTAGTACTTAAACATCTAGCATGACCTGCAGCAGGTATTCTCAACAATGACAATATTCTATCTGTAAAAATATTGTTAGGGCATTTGTAATATGTCTCCATACTGTATTCCTACATTAGTCACTATGGAAGTTTTTTAGTAGAACAGATGTATGTAGTAGTAAGGGTCACATGTTGTATTAGTTCCTATGTTTCAAGGGGGTCTCTTTATTATGCCAAAACCTGGCAAACAAATTCAAATCTGTATAGCATAAACTTATATGTTATTAATAATTATGTCAATAAAAGTTTAATAAAAGATTTTACTTAGATCTACTCTGGATATACTCAATAAGTAAGGCACAAATGAACAAAGACATTTGAAAAATTCCTTAGTTTATTGCAAAATATGCATTTTCTATAAAAGAACAGCAGTAAAACTGGTGGTAAAATTATATAAAATATTCAAATTTTACTCTGTAAATAATTGAAATAAATATCCATAAAATCTCTAATAAAATATGTTATAATTATCCCACACAAAAATAGTAAATGTTTTCTATTATTTAAATAAATTATAATGGTTTAGTTATTTGGGTATAAAACATTATATAATTTGTATTTTTTTCTAAATGAAATAGGTTTTAATAGTTTCCTTAGTAACCAGTGATATAGTAGATTTGTAGAATTTAAGCTTTTCTGTATTAATTCAAAATATGTTCTTTTTCTAGTTCATCATGATAATTTTGCTTTCTTGCTATTTTTTTTATTTTTTAGACCCTGCTCAGAACTGCTTAAGGAAATATTTTTAAAAGAAAGGAATACACAATGGAAATGTGACTCAACTGTCAATGATTTAATTAAGAAAAGAGCAAAAAAGATGTTTCTGAACTGATTGACAAATTTCAAAACTTATAGTCAAACTTGGAACAAACTGTAGGTTTGGGATATTGCTTTTGCTTTGTTTTAGTTGAAAAATTAAAATGTTATTTGCTTTATTTAAAGTCTTGATCAGATTATTTTTTTTCCATATGAAAGTACAAACACATTTGGTTTCCTGGTACAAAGTTCAAAAATTGTGAATCTTGATAAGAATTACTGATAATGAAGGTACGGCCTGATAATCAAACAAACAAGTAGTTGTTTTGTTTTTGTTTTTTACCTGAATTACACAGTGGTGATAAGTGAATTGCTAACTTTTATTCTAGATTTTAAAAGGACTTTGCCATTCCATATGTAATTTTCTCTCACTGATACCCTCTCTCTGAAATTCAAATGACTAGGATGTATTGTCCTTATCACGGGTATTGCTGTTCTGGCCTGTTATCTTCACGAAGATTAAAAGTTAAATCCAGCGGTGCTGAATGTGCTGTTGGTGGTGGACACTTCTTTTGAATGTAAGGCAGTCTCCATTCCAACTGTTAAGTCAAGTTCACTCAGTACTACATCTGACTTGTCTGCTTGCTTTTTCTTTATATTTATGGATTTTGTGTTATTTCAGGTGCTATTGAACCATGCAGAGAATAGCATTCCAACTATTTGAAACCATCTGTTTGAGATAATGTTACTGGTGGTTTTTTTCCTTTGTTAATGCCTAGTCAAAATTATTTTTTTTAATAACTCAACAAAATAACTAAAATCTTGCCTCTTTGTGCATTACTTGGAAGGAACTTATAGTGCCTGATTATCATGAGGAAATTTCTTCTATGTAACTTGAAAATATCCTTTTCATAGTTAAGGAAGATCATCTATATATATAAAAGCCTAGCGACCAGGACAGCCGAATGACCAGTTGGCTATGACGTGCACTGCGGCAGCCAAGAGTCTGATCCAGACCCCAATCCCCTCCAGCCAGCCCCACCCCAGATCAGCCCCCCACACCCCAATCAGGGGTGGGGTTGACCAGCCAAGTGCCCACAGCCCCTCCCCTCATCTGGTCCCACCCCTGATTGGCCCCCAACACCTCGATCGGGGGCAGGGCTTATTGGCCAACTGCCCTCGGCCCCTCCCCCCTGCCAGCCCAGCCCAGTGGGCCCCCATCAGGGCAGGCCGGCCGGACCCCACCCATGCACGAATTCATGCACCGGGCCTCTAGTTTGATATAAGAAAATAGGAGTAGATCAAAATTCTATAAAACCTTATGATTGAATTTTAAACCTCTGTGTTTAGAATTCGAGTGATCAGCCATTCAACTTTAGTAAGATTTTTGTGTTCTGTAAGGTTTGGGTTTGTTTGGTTCTTTATATTGATGTTGTCCAGGTTTTCTTTACCAAATTTAGCTCATTAATTATTTCTGTAATAACATTTTTCTCTGATAGAAAAGCACATATTTCACTTGCATTTAGCCTAGTTTTAAACCTGTCTATTTATTTATCTAATTAGCAGTTATGAACATTTTCTGTTATTAAATGCAAACTTATTAGAATACTACAGATTACTGGGCCCCACCCCTCATAATTTTGATTTTAACAGAATTAAGACTAGTCCCAAGAAATTGTATTTCTAAAAAGTTCTTGGGTGATGCCAATGCTACTAGTCCAGGGATTGACTTTGAAAAGTACTGAGTTATACAATATATGTTAGAGAATCAGAAAGACAGAGTCCATCTAGAGCAGCTATAACAAGGAATTTAAAAAAATAGTACTTTAAAATAAGAGAAAGAATCAAGCTAAGGGCAGAAACAAACTGAAATAGAAAAAAAAAACATATAAATATATATATATGATTAAAGTGTCCAAAGATGCAGAAAAGTTGATAAAGCCTCAACGAAATAAGAGAAAACACAAATAATATCAGAAATAATAGAAGGAACATCACTATATATCCCAAGACATAACAGAATATTTTGAAAAATTGCTACATGCTAATAAATTTGAAATTTTAGATTACATTTTTAAATTTTTAGAAAAACAGCTATTTTGTTGTTATACAAGAAGAAATTCAAAGATATCTATTTGAAATACTGAATCTATAAATAAAACTTTCAACAAAGAAAACTCTGAACTAAAATGAAGCCACAGGTTTTATTTAAAGGAGAAATATAATTTTAAACAAATCCGCCCCCCAAAATAAATCAGTTCTTATTTCACCCTTTTTGTTAAAAGACAGTTTTGCTGGGTTCACAATTTTAGTTTAACTGTCATTTTCTCTACTAAATAAATATTTACTTACCTTCTGGCTTCCATTGTTGCTGCCCAATCCTCTCTTATCTAATTTGCATTCATTTGATCTACCCTTTCTCTTGAGCAACTTTTAAGAATGTCTCTTTTGACTTTGATGTTTTGTAGTTTCATTACAGTTATCTAGCTGTTTTATCTCTGCATTTTATATGTTGTGCTTTTTATATTTGTAGGGTCATATCCTTAATAAAATGTAGAACAGCTTCAGACATTTTCTCTCCTTTACTATGATCTCTATGATTTGTTTTTCTGGGACATCCACTGAGAATATACTAGATTTTCTTATTCTGTTTTCCACCTAGCTTAATGCTTCACATTTGGCATCTCTGTCTCACTACATTACATTTGAATAATTTTTTTATGGATTTGTCTTTTAGCTCTCTCATTCTCACTTTAACAGTGTCTAAACTATTATAAAATCCACCCATTATATTTAATTTTCAGCAGTTATATTCCTTATTTCTAAAAATTCAATTTGGTTGGTCACTCTTGATAACCTTTCTTTTCTTGATCATTTTAGTCTACTTTTTATTTAAGCTTAAATGACATCAGTATTTTATAGTCTATGTTTTATAATTCTATACTCCTCAGGTGTAGACTGAAACCTTCATTGTGTG
Organism: Myotis brandtii; assembly: GCF_000412655.1. Lineage (NCBI taxonomy): Eukaryota > Metazoa > Chordata > Mammalia > Chiroptera > Vespertilionidae > Myotis > Myotis brandtii. The sequence continues at coordinate 929,253 of NW_005371645.1, forward strand.
TGCTGACTCTCACTTACAATGCCTTATTTCATCTCGTGGTTGGTGATTTCCTTCCTATTGTGAGCCCACATTTTGTTGAACTTGACCTTTAGAAATACCAATGGCATACATTTTGGATTCATTCATCTGGAGAGGATTTGCAGGTTTAATGTAGGACCACTTTAGCATTTTTCAAGTTTCCAGCTTAATTCAGGAATCAAAGGTTTAGCCCCATAAACAAGTACCAGCCCACAGTGAATCCTCCTCTTCCCAGGACTGGTATTGACATTACTTCTAGGACTTCTTAGGCCCTAGTGAGAAAAAATAGTTTAATTGATTTATTTCCTTAACTTTTCTGAGAGCTCAACAATGCATTACAAATGTACTAGATGTATTTTCATCTAAAATCTTGGTTGGATTATGGAATAAAGGGCCTTCTGGGTATCTAGTCCACCATACCACTAGAAGCAAAATTCCCAAAAGTAACATATTTCCATTGTAGAACATTTGGAAAATCTATAAAAGCCAAAATCAAAAATAAAATACCCTATCATTGTAATATACAAATCATCCAAGTTAATAATTTGGTATCTTTCAAACATAAACACACACTCACAGAATATAAATATAAATACTTATAGGTAGATAGAACATTTTATACTATTTGGATCAAGAGTGCGAAATAAATAATCTGAATGTTATCACTCCCTTCTTCACCCACCCATGACAGACAACATCAATTACTGGTTGTCAACCCTGGGACTAGTAACTTCATATCATGTCATCCAATTTATGTCATAAAAATTACAGGCCACAAGTATCAGTCAGTTGGAATTAGTTGTAACTTAGTTGCATAAGTTAGTGGTCTTTAGTTCCTTTTTATATGAATAAATAATGTTCATCTATTTTTCAGAGTCTTTGGAAATTAAAATCAGCAAAAGCAATTTTATAAAACTCAAATAAAATGAATCATGTTATTTTAACTAATTAAACATTCAGGAAATATAGTAAGAAGAACATAATTAGGAAGTAAAACTGTCAATTTTCAAACCCAAAATAGTAAATGTCAACACAAATATGGCATGGGAGGAAAATGTTCCAGGCATCAGCATGTCTTAACATATATATTATAAATAAGATGTGTTATGCCACAAATAATCTTCACCCTTAATAAATAATACATTTTTATTGAATATCTATAATATGTCAGAACTACACTGGCATTAAAGGTGCAGAAGGGAGTCACAAGCCCTCTCCACAAAGATCTATATTTTGTTTATAAAGATTTTAGTTCAAGGGGTCAGCAACCTACAACCCCTGTCCAGCATGCCGCCTCACTTATAGATTGTATTGGAGCACAGCCATGCTAATTTGTTTACTTATTGTCTATGGCTACTTCTGTGCTAAAATAACAGAGTTGACTAGTTGCAGCATAGAAAGTATGGCTGAAAATATTTATTTTCTGGGCCTTTACAGAAAATGTTTGCTGACCCCTGTGAGTTATTCAGAGGTTGATGGGGAATGTTTAGATTTCAGTTTTAAGCTTCATTTTTATCCATTCAACAAAGACTTATTGGGTGCCTGTTGGGTTCCAAACAGTACTAGACTCTGAAGAGAGAGGGAAGTAAGACACCTTCCCCAATATGTTTCTATTAACAGAAACTAGAAAAAAGATGAAGTACATAGACCAAATGTATGGTCCCAAAATTATGGCATCTACAATTCAGAGAGGAGTCTTAGAGAAAGTGTTATTTTACTTAGATCTTCAGGGACAAGAGGAATTCTAATACATACGAAGAATAGAGAAATTATTAGAGTCCACAAGTATGGCAGAAGCAGAAGGGAAGAAAGGAGAATAGCATGATCAGAGGCAACACCAAAACCAAACAAAATCAGTGGACCTGGGTAGGTGAAAGAGAATTTAAAAGAGCAGTTTCAAACATGGAAGACTTTAAATTAAAACAACAACAACAACAACAAAACAAAACAAAAACTAGATTCCATTTTGGGGGCATTAGTGGTATGGGGGTTTAGGCTGGGATGGTTTAAATACATGTAAGGTGAAACAAACAATGAGTTGAGGAGCAGATCTATGAGTGGTTAGCCCTGGGCTAGAACCAATTTCTCTTTCCCAGTTTATTTAACAGGAAGAGATGGATTTATGTGTGGGTCACATTGAAGAATTAAAAAATGTCCTTAATGCTATGCAGAAAATCTTAACGTGCTCAATCTGAATATAAATTCCATGAAGCCACAGGTTTTTGTCTGTTTACTTCTGTATCCTCAGGAGGTAGAGCAGTGCCTGGGACATAGTAGCCACTGAGTAAATATTTGTTGAAGATATTAAGTAATAGGTACCAGAAGCAGCTTGAAAAGCTCTTGTCAGGGTATTTCAAACAAAGAGGAATGATTAAGAAGGTTAAGACACCTGTCAGCAACCAGGGGAGGGGAGTGCATGGGCGAAGGGGAACGTGACAGTCACTGCTTGGGGAGATTGGGGCTCAGCCACACGGAGGAAATGGTCATGATTAAAACTCATAGCCAGCCAGCCTGAGAGGAAATTCCATTCACAAATGGGACAGCAACAATCAAAATCTGGTTATAATAGGAGAGCCAAAAAAACCCAAAAAAACAAACAAACAAACAAAAAAAACAAAACAAACAAACAAAAAAAACATAGAAGGGAGACTTCTAAAGCATCCAGCTCAGGAGTTCATGGAGACCACACCACTGGGTGCAACAGCACATTTACTTCAAAAGGGCAACCCATTGATGACTGGGAGTGATAGCAGTTATATCTAATACATAGAAACAAACACAGAGATATAATTAAAAAGGGAAGAGAAAGAAACAATCTCCAAACGAAAGAAAATGAGGAATTTCCAGAAAAAGAGCTAAATGATATGGAGGTAAGAGATTCATCAGGCATAGAGTTCAGACTAATGGTTATAAGGATGCTCAAGTAACTTAGTGAGTACTACAAGGAGCTTAATAGTAATTACAAGGAAGTTAGTGGAAACTATATCAGCATGAAAAAGGACATGTAAACTATGAATAAGAACCAGTCAGAAATAAAGAATACTATATCTGACATCAAGAATATAGTGGAAGAAATTAAAAACAGGCTTGATAAAGCAGGTGATTGAATCAGAGATTTGGAAGATGAAATATGAAAAAAAAACCACAATCAGAGCAGCGAATGGAAAAAATACTTAAAAAGGATAATGAGAGTTTAAGGGAACTTTGGGACAACATGAAACAGAACAATATCTGCATCATAGGTGTCCCAGAGGGAGAAGAAAGTGATCAAGGAATACAGAACCTGTTTTAAAAAATAATGACTGAAGATTCCCCTAACCTGATGAAGGAAAATGTCACACAATTTCAGGAAACACAGAGAGTCCCAATTCAAATGAACACAAAGAAACTCACACCAAGGCACATCATATTTAAAATGGAGACATCAAAGACAAAGACAGTATCTTAAGGGCAGAAAGAGAGAGACAGTCAGTGACCTACAAGGGAGCTCCCATACGGCTGATTTCTCAAGAGAAACACTACATGCCTGGAGGGAATGGCATGAAGTGTTTAAAGTAATGAAAAGCAGTGATCTAAAACCAAGACTACTCTATACAGCAAGGCCATCATTCAAAATTTAAGTTTCAATAAACAGCTTCCCAGACAAAATTAGGGGTAAAGGATTTTGTTACCACAAAACCATCATTGCAAGAAATGTTAAAGGGAATGCTGTAAAAAGAACAAATAAAGAGAAAGAGGAAAACAGGCATAAAGAATGAAAATGGAAATAAATAAGTGCCTATCAATTATAACCTTAAATGTAAATGGATTACATGTTCCAAACAAAAGACATGATGTAGCTGAATGGGTAAGAAAATATGACCCATATATATGCTGTCTACAAGAGACCCACCTCAGAACAAAATAATCATATAGGATGAAAGTTAAAGAATGGAAAAAAAATTTCCATGCAAATCAAAATGAAAAATGACAACAACAACAAAAAAAACATCAGGGGTAGCAATACTTATATATGGCAAAATAGATTTCAAAATAAAAGCCATAAAATTAAAGAAAGAAGGTCATTAAATACTACTAAAGGGGTAAGTCCAACAAAAGGATATAATCCTGGTAAATATATATGTACCCAGTATAAAACAACCTAAATATATTTAAAAACTCCTGGAGGACTTAAAGGGAGAGATTCACAGTAATACCATCATAGGAGGGAACTTTACAACCCCACTGACATCACTGGATAGGTCTTCCAAACAAAAAATCATAAAGAAAACAGCAACCTTCAACAACACACTAGATCAAATGGATTTAATTGAAATTGACAGAACATTTCATCCAAAAGCTGAAGAATATACTTCTGTCTCAAATGCACATGGGACATTGTCAATAATACATGTTAGGACACAAATAAGTCTCTACAAGTTCAAGAAGATTGAAATCATATCCAGCATCTTCTTGAATAAAAATGGTGTGAAACTAGAAATCAACTACAAAAACAAAAAAACAAAAACAAAAACACCTCAAGAACATTCAAGCACATAGAGGCTAAATAGCATGTTATTAAACAGTGAATGGATTATCAACGAGATAAGAAAGAAATAAAAAAAAATTTCTGGAAACAAAGGAAAATGAACACACAATACCCCAAAATCTGTAGGACATAGTGGAAACAATCCTGAGAGGGAAGTACATAGCTTATCTCAAGAAACAAGAAAAATCCCAAATAAATGATCTAATCTTATAACTAAAAGAATTAGAAGTAGAACAACAAAAGCCCAAAAGAAAGAAATAATAAAGATATGAGTGGAAATAAGTGACATAGAGACTAAAAAGCAATACAGAAGATCAATGAAACCAAGACTTGGTTCTTTGAAAAGATTGATGAACCTATAACTAGATCCATTAAAAAACAAACAAACAAACAAAAAATCCTGGCTGGTGTGACTCAGTGGTTGAGTATTGACCTATGAACCAGGAGGTCACAGTTTGATTCCCAGTCAGGGCACATGCCCACATTATATGCTCAATCCCCAGGATGGGGCATGCAACAGGCAGCTGATCAAAAATTCTCTCTCATCATTGATGTTTCTATCTCTCTCTCCCTCTGCCTTCTTTTCTTTTTTTATTTTAATCCTCACCCGAGGATATTTTTCCATTGGTTTTTAGAGAGAGTGGGAGAGGGAAAGACAGAGAGAAATAGCAATGTGAGAGAAACACATTGATTGGTTCCCTCCTGCATGTGCCCGGACCAGAGTTGGTCCAGGGATGAGCCTGCAACCAAGGTTCGTGCCCTTGACTGGAATTGAACCTGGGACCCTTCAGTTTACAGGCCAACACTCTATTTATTGAGCCAAACCCGCTAGGGCTCTGCCTTCTTTTCTGAAATCAATAATAGAAAGAAATAAAAAGAGAAGACCCAAATAAAATCAGAAATGAAAGAGGCGAAGTAACAACTGACACCACAGAAATACAAAAGATTGTAAGAAAATTCTATTAACATTTATATGCCAACAACTGGACAACCTGAGCAAAATGGACAAATTCCTAGAAACATACAATCTCCCAAATCTCAATCAGGAGGAATCAGAAACTTAAATAGGCCAATAACTACTGATAAAATTGAAGCAGTAATCAAAACATCCTGAGCAAACAAAAGTCCTGGACCAGATGGATTATACCAAACATTTAAAGAACTAACACCTATCCCCCTCACACTATTCCAGAAAACTCAAGTGGAGGAAATACTTCCAAGATCTTTTTACAAGGCTAGTGTTATCCTAATTACAAAACCAGATAAAGACACCTCCAAGAAAGAAATTTACAGTTCAATATCCCTGATGAAGATAGATGCTAAAATCATCAACAAAATATTAGCAAGTTTGATCTAGTAATATATTAAAAAGATTATATACCATGAGCAAGTGGGATTGGTTCCAGGGATGTAAGCAAATATACTTATATTTGGTACAATATCTGGTACAATATTCACAAATCAATAAATGTGATACATCACATAAAATAAAATGAAGGATAAAAATCAAATGAACATATCAATCGATGCAGAAAAAGCATTCCTCAAAATCTAGCACCCTTTTTTGATTACAACTCTCAGCAAAGTGGGAATAAAGGGGACATACAGCTACATAATAAAGGCCATATATGACAAGCCTACAGCCAACATCATACTCAATGGGCAAAAACTAAAACCATTTCCCTTAAGAACAGGAAAAAAGCAGGGATGTCCACTCACCATTCTTATTTTACACTAGAGGCCCAGGGTAGGGGGTCCCTCAGCCCGGCCTGCACCCTCTTGTAGTCCAGGACCCCTCGGGGGATGTCCAACAGCCAGCTTAGGCCCGTTGGCATTTCGACATCAGAGGGGTCCTTAGCACTGCCGTGGAGGCGGGAGAGGCTCCAGCCACTGCTGCTGCGCTCACAAGCCATGAGCCCGGCTTCTGGCTGAGGAGCACTCCCCCTTTGGGAGCGCACTGACCAACAGGGGCCAGCTCCTGCATTGAGCATCTGCTCCCTGGTGGTCAGTGTGCATCATAGCGACCAGTCCTTCTGCCATTTGGTTGATTTGCATATTAGGGTTTTATTATATAGGATAGTACTGAAAGACCTAGCCAGAGCAATCAAAGTAAAGCAAAAGGCATACATATTGGAAAGGAGGAAGTAAAATTGTCATTATTCATAGATGACATGATATTATGCATAGAAAACTCTAAAGACTCCACCAAAAAAAAAAAAAGACTAGATTTAATAAACAATTTTGGCAAAATAGCAGGATACAAAATTAACATACAGAAATAGTTGGAATTTTTGTACACCAATAATAAATTCTCAGGAGAAACTAAACATGTAATCCCACTTACCACTGCAACACAAAACTTAGATACCTAGGAATAAACCTAACCAAAGAGGTAAAATACCTGTACTCAGAAAACTATCAGACATTGTAAAAAGGAAATAGGGGAAGATATAAACAAGTGAAAGCATATACCATGTTACTGGATTGGAAGAATTAATATCATTAAATGCCCATATTATCCAAAGCAATCTATAGATTCAACACAATCCATACTAAAATACCAATGGCATGTTTCACAGATCTAGAAAAAATACTCCAAAAATTTATATGGAACCAAAAAACACCACAAATAGCCTCAGCCATCTTGAGAAAGAAGAACAAAATTGGAGAAATCACAATCCCTGATAACAAACTATATTACAAAGCCATTATAATCAAAATAGCCTGGTACTGGCACAAGATCAGGCATTAGATCAGTAGAACAGAATGGAGACCCCAGAAATTGACCCACACCATTATGCTCAATTTATATTTAACAAAGGAGGAAAAAGCATGCAATGGAGTAAAAACAAGTCTCTTTAATAAAGATGTTGGGAAAATTGGACAGGTATATGCAAAAAATGAACTAAACCACCAACTGACACCATACACAAGAATAAATCAAAATGGATAAAAGACTTAAATGTAAGTCATGAAACCAAAGAAATCCTAGAAGAAAACATAGCCTGTAAAATATCAGACATTTCATGTAGCAATGTACCAATACATTTCCTAGGGCAAAGGAAACAAAGGAAAAAATAAACAAATGGTACTACAACAAACTAAAAAGCTTCTACACAACAAAAGAAACCATCAACAAAATGAAAAGGGAACCCACTGTATGGGAGAACATATTTGTCAATGGTACATCTGATATAGGGTTAATTTCCAAAATATATAAAGAATTCAAACAACTCAACAAAAGAAAGACAAACAACCTAATTAAAAAATGGGCAAAGTACCAGAAGAGACACTTCTCCAAAGAGGACATACATTTAAATGGCCAAGAGACATATGAAAAAATGCTCAATGTCACTAATCATCAGAGAGATGCAAATTAAAGCTGCAACGAGGTATTACCTCACACCTGTTCAGAATGGCTACCATCAATAAATCAACAAACAAGTGCTGGTGAGGATGTGGGGTGAAGGGAAACCTCATGCACTAATGGTGGAAATACAGACTAGTGCAGGCACTGTGGAAAACAGTATGGAGTTTCCTCAAACAATTAAAAATGGAACTGCCTTTTGACCCAGTGACCCCTTCCCCCTCCCCCCCTGGGGGATATATCCTAAGAATCCTGAAACACCAATCAGAAAGAATTGTTCATAGCAGTGTTATTTACAGTAGCTAAGATCTGGAAACAGCCCAAGTGCCCATCAGCAGAGGAGTGGATAAAAAAGCTGTGGTACATTTTCACAATGATATACTATGCAGCTGTAAAAAAGAAGGATATCTTACCTTTTGCAACAGCATGAAAGGACCTGGGGATTATTATGCTAAGCAAAATAAGCCGGGCAGAGAAAGACAAATATCACATGACCTCACTTATATATGGAATCTAATGAACAAAATAGGTCCAGAGGAATGAAAGCATGGAACAGACTGACAGATCTCTGAGGGAGCGAGAGGGGGTGGCAGGAAGTGATTAACCAAAGAACTTAAATACATACTAGAGGCCTGGTGCACAAAATCCATGCACGGGTAGGGTCCCTAGGTCTGGCCGGTGATCAGGGCTGATCAGGGCCTACTGGCTGCTGGCCTGGGCCTCCCTTCATTCCATGCTGCCCCCTGGTGGTCAGCACACATCATAGCAAGCGATCGAACTCCTGGTCTCAGTCTCCTGGTTGACACTTTGCACATTAGCCTTTTATATATATAGATATGCATAGTCCATGGACATAGACAATAGTGAGGGCAAGGCCTAGAGTCTGGTGGAGGCCAGATGGAGGGGGTCAAGTGGGGGAAAATGGGGGACATCTATAATATTATCAACAATAAAAATAAATTTTAAAAAATATTAAATAATAAAGAAATACATGCAAATTCAGTTTTCTTAGAATTTGCAATGAGTCTCATCTTAATAATAATAATTAAGCAATATACATATTGACTCATTCTTTTGAACATCCACTGTTATCTCCATGAAGAAACTGAAGTTCATACAGAGAGGCTTAGCAGATAGCCCAAGGTCACATAGCGAAAGAAAGAGATTCCTGGATTTAAATCCTTGTCAGTCTTACTCTAGGTCCCTGTTCTTAACCCCTATTATACATAGTCTTTGTCACTTGTTAAACTTGTGTATATTGATTATGACCATTATTGATTATGACCATTTCCACTTGAGAGAAAATTCAGGAGAACCAGAAATACCTCACCAAAAAGAAAAAAAAAATAGAGAATAACTGAAAGGAAAATGTTTGGCAAGGAGAACTTACAAATATGGCTCAAATATCCCTAACTTCAATAAAAGAGAAATGAACTATGAAATTATTGAAGGAAGCAGTATATGAAAATGAAGGCCTTGATACTTCATTCAAACCTCTTAATATAGAAAGTTAAATATTCACTTCATTTTAAGTGAATGATTCTGTCAGAAGAATTAATTTTCTGAGCAATGAGGATATTCATTTAGCATGATTCTACCATCTGCAATTTATGAACCAAATTATATTCTTACAGAAAAAAACGAAGTTCATACAATGCATTTAAACTACATCAAGACCAAATCAAAAATGTTTCCCTAAAATTGAAGAAATCACCAAGTAAAAGTTAATCGCCTGCACCTTTAGAAGACAGTGACCATTACAGCATAATATATAACAAATGCTTTTCCCAGATGGTTTCTAAAAGTTAAGCACTCTTATTCATGATCTGTGAATGCAGAGATCAATTCCCAACCAAAAAGGGAAGCTCACAGCAACGTAGGTTTCAACAGTCCTGGTGTCACAGGAAAGTCCTTTTAAATGCACTTTAGTTTTCTCAAGAATTTACAGGGCTTCTCAACAAAAATGTCCGCCAGAGCCTGGCAGCGACCTTGAACAGGGAAACCAGGCCCATGGACACTGCAGAAAAGGAAGAATGTTCTCTGTGTGTGAGAAGTAACAGCAGCTCAGATCCAGCTAACTGGTCCCATGAGAAAATAGTGCTTCACTGTGGTACACTGTTCCAATTCTTTATACAAGGTAGAACTCCAGATACTTGGGTAAAATTACCTATATTTTAAACAATTTGGTAATTATATCAAAACATTTAAGATACTGAACAGACTAAAACCACACTTGCAGGTTAGGTAGACCAGCAGACTGCACCTCGCCCATTTTGCATTAGAGCATCTGTAATTTCCCAACGATTGAAACAACACAGGAGTAGACACAAAAGGAACAACCATTAAGAGAAAACCCTGGTATGCTTTTACAACAGAGATGGCTCTCTAATAGCCAGATTTGTCTTTATTTCACTTCTTCCTTTTTTCACTCATTTGCTCATTTAACAAATATTTGCTTATTGTCTCATCGGTGTCAAGCTCAGCAGCTGGTGATAGGAAAAAAAGCATGTAACCAACTAATTACCATTTAACATGTGCTGGTTAAGGCATATACCAAAGCAGCATGAGAGCACCGAGTAGGAGATGTTAGCTCTGCCCGCAGTTCAGGAGGGCTCACTGGGTTTAATGGGCGGCTGTTCATTTTGCTTGCTCGACATCAATTGCCCAATTTGCTGATGACAATGCCTCAGATTTAGCTTGAGGAAGGTAGGAGTCTGGCTAGATTAATCGAAGCCACCTCCAATTTGTATTTCTTGTTCACACTTCATGTCCTACACAGGAGAGAGAGGACTTCATTGGTGCACAAGCACGCAGGGACCAAGGTTCTATCTCCTTTAGCTACACAATCAGAAAAACATGGCCAAAAGGTGGAGGGTCTTGCCCTGGCTCTTCTTTGTCTTAGTTTAGACATGACAGCTTAGACATATCACTTCCTGTCACATCTCACAGACTCAAATTAGCCACAGGGTCTTGTCACATAATCCAAAAACAGAACCAATTCATTCTAAGACCCTCATCTGAAAGAGGCTATCCATTAGTTCCTGCAGTCTAGATCCTCGAATTTTTATTTTCTGTAGCTTGAAAGTTTCATTTATTTTATCATTCTCTGAGCCATTCCATGTCCTTCCAAAAAAATATTTTATTGCCAAAGCTACTTAGAATCATTTTTGCAAGTGAACAATGAAAACTGATACACTGGTAGAGGTAATATGCAAAGTAAGTCTTAAAGGATGTCTGAGTTGGGTATTATATGAGACATGAATTGGAGTGGGGAAATCAAGGGGTAGAAGATGGCTAAAGGCAGAGAATCAAATAGAGCGGAGCAGTAGTAGGTGAAAGTTCAAGTATGGCTTCATGGCTGGATAGAGGATGCGTGACTCCGAGGGTGGCAAGCGTTAGGAAGGAACTGTAGGCATGGTAATAGCCAATGCAGTTTAGATTTCATCCTGTGGACCAGCATATATGCCCCCAGCAGAGGTGTGGCTGCTGGTCGGGGGCACGTTGAAGGCTTCTAAGTAACTGTGATTTCAACATGGTTTTGTTTTTTACTTTTGAAAAAGTTTTCTTGATACATGCTTTGCATACTGTAAAGTTCAACCATTTAAACATACAGTTTAGTGGTTTTTAATACATTCAGTCATGCAACCATCATCACAACCTATTTTTAAACATTTTTATCACCCCACAAAGAAACCCCATACTCATTAGTAGTCACTTCCCTGCCCCCTAGTTCCTGACAGCAATGATCTTTGTTCTGTCTCTATAGATTTTTCTATTTTGAACATTTCACATAAATGGAATCATACAGTATGTGGCTTTTTACACTTAGCATCATGTTATCAGGGCTCATCCATGTTGTAACATGCTTTGGTACTTCATTCTTCCTTATTCCTGAATACTATCCACTTGGTTGTACTATATTTTGTTTATCCACTCATCAGATCAGTGGGCATTTTTGATGTTCCCATGTTTGGGCTATTATGAAAAATGCTGTTTAAACCTTCATGTGCATTTTTTTGTGTGAACAAATATTTTCATTTCTCTTTTATGTATACCGGGAGTATAATTGGTAGGTAGGTACGTTATATGTACGTTTAGTAATTGAAGAAAAACCAAACTACATTCTAAAGCAGCTGTACCATTTTACATTCCAATCAGCAATGTGTGAGAGTTCCAGTTCCTCCCGCCCTTGCCAAACTTGTTGTTGTCTAGCTTTCCAAACTTCCAACTTCTAGGGGGTGCTTGCAACAAATTACTGTTTCTATATGTTGTTCCCTTCCAAAAATTCCCCAACTCATGTTGCTCAAAAATTAGAAACGTATTAGTGATGAATGATTAAGGAGTGAAGCATCTGGAATTTTTCTGAGGTCTGTAGTTTGGATGATTAAAATAATTATGCTCCCAGTCTATGATGCATAAGGTACAGGGGCAGGAGGGTTGGACACACCACTCATCCTAACAACCCACTGAACATACCCCCTGACCCCCACTTGTGGTAGGTATTGTACAATCATAAACACATCTCCACAGGCATAGATGAGATGCATAGGATGAAAAGGGAAGAGACCGAAGAATAACCCTGGGTGGAACAGGTAAAAACAAACAAATAAACAAGCACTTGGAAGAGGATGGGCCTGGGCCAGAGGGTAGAAAGCATGAAAGGAGTGCTCTGAGCTCTTTGAAAGTCTAGGAGAGCAACCAGGGAGAAGGGTGGCTGGGGCGGGAGAAGGTATGGAGTCAAGTTCCCTGTGGGGATGGAAGCAGAGGCACCCACACCAGAGTGGAACATTTCCACAGAAAGGGCTTCTGTGGTCCTGGGTGTGGGAATGCGATGCCTGGAGGAGAAAGCCATTCTGCTTCCTTTGGGACAGGGAGAAGCTGCTGGAAGAAGCAGTGAGTGAAGATGCCTGGGTCAATAGGAAGGAGACTTGCTGAGGGGGTGCTATTGTTTTCTGTTTTGTTTCCTTTTTCTATCTAATGACTCCCATTATACTGTTGTGGGACAGGCCAGGATACCTGCTGAAGCCAATGTGAGGCAGCCACTGGTAACATAGATCTATACTTGCAAGTCCTTCTTTTATAATTTCCTACCTTTGTTTTTCCAGTGTCATTTCAGAGCCTCATTTCAATCTCTGCGGAGTTTCTCTGCCTCCTGTCTCTACAACATCCACACTACATACGGGTGCAAATTAATCCTCTTAAAACACAATTTCAATTCTATGACCGAGAGCGAGAGAGCGAGAGAGAGAGAGAGAGAGAGAGAGAGAGAGAGAGACTGACTTAGGAAACCACCCTCTTATTCCCTAATAAATTGAGTCCTTTAGGCCCCCAAATTACCTATCTTGCTTTCTGAGGTACATCCTATGACTGAACTAAAAGAAACCATTCCTTATTCCCCAATCCTCTTCTATCTTTTAACTTCCACAGCTCTTCTCCTTTTATATTTCCATCTGAAATGCCTCCTACCCATCTCCACCTTCTTATTTATGTCCATTTTTGCAATCTCAGGGTCTGTGATGGGATGGGAGGAGGGCCATTTACCTTAGATCTTACATCCACAAAGACTTCACATTTTCCTTCATGTATGCTCCTATAGAGAGAGATGCTATATTTCTTGGTGTTGAAGGTATTAATTTCTTACATGTGAATGTTTAAAATAGATCTCAATTTTTTAACAACCTTATTTGTAATTTCTTTATTAATGTACTAGAGGCCAAAAGAAGTGAAAGTTGCTTGGGTCTCACAAGCTTAATAACAATAACTCAATGGCTGATATTTACACAATGCTTGTTATGTGTGGGCATAACTCTGTATTCTTTTTTTAAAAAAATATATCTTTTATTGATTTTATTGATTTCAGAGAAGAAGGGAGAGGGAGTGAGAGATAGAAACATCAAAGATGAGAGAAAATCATTTATCGGCTGCCTCCTGCACGCCCCACACTGGGAATGGAGCCCACAACCTGGGCATGTGCACTGACTGGGAATCGGACCGTGACCTCTTGGTTTATAGGTTGACGCTAAACCACTGAGCCACACCAGCGGGGCCAGTTCTGCATTCTTTCTATTTTATTTACTCATTCAACAATAGTGGGGCCAGTTCAGCATTCTTTCTATTTTATTTACTCATTCAACAATAGTCCCCATGAAGTAGGTGCTGTTATTATCTCAGGATTACACAGAAGGAAGCTGACGTCATTGAGCACAGGGAACTTGGGGAAGGTCATCCATCTCAGATGCCACCCATTTCACAAGTTGTTTAAATTCTGCTAAATTGTATGTTCTCTCTCTCCTTTGAAACCCTCCAACAGCAAATGTTCATGTTTTTATGAAATGCTCTACTTTGTGTCATACTTTTGTTGAGAATATAATTAATCACCAAAATAGTCTGATAACTTCTTAAATTAAGAATTGAGGATAAATGGGTTCTTTGTATCCCCAGGGTGCACACAGTAGCTTTATGTTTCAGTATTACAGTAACCAGGTCACACCAGCTTTTAAATAAATTCAACATTTACCCAGGAAAGAAAAATGCAGGTCAATGTTGGTGTAATTACCAGCACAGTAGATCAATAAGTACTGAAAGCATTAATGCCAGAGAGAGGGGGCCAGCGATGATGACTGTGGAGAAAATCCAATGTTTGCTCTTGCAGGCATTTCTCCTGTTCTCAACTTCCTTACACTTATACTTAACCAGCATCTGGGAGAGCCCCTCTTCTTTCTCCTCTAATGGTAAGTGGAAGCACTTGCTGGGATGAAATAGGTACAAATGTCCTTGCCATCTGTGTTTTTGGTTCTAAAGGTGAGAGAAATAAACCCCCAAATATGTGACTCAAATGGTAATCTGTTAGAAATGGTGAAATCCGTTACACATTCTCAGACAGAATATACACCCCATGTCTCTTTATTCTCCCCTAGCGTTCTGTAGTTTCTTTCTTTTATGTCTTCTAATAAACCACATTCCATGCTCTTTCTTTCTTCCCTTTCTTCCTTCCCTTCTGCCTCTCTTTTGTTTTAAGATAATTCAGAATTCCCTACGGAAATCTAAAGAACTAAAGAAAAATTTATAATTAAATTATCTATACAATTTTTAAAAATAATTTACACTTGCCAACATAAAATGGGTTATTAAAATGCATTGTATTCTCTCTTTAATAATTAGAACCTGGTGTAGTCTTTATATGATGGACATATTTCTAAATTTAAACCTCAAAATTCAGAAGCATCCTTGACAATTGATCAAAATAATATTTCTCATTTGATATGAATTATTCTTTTATTTTCTTTTTGGTGGTATCTGGACATTGTTTCTCCATTCACAGTTCAACACCGGACACCC
>NW_005371645.1:944584-946178 GCF_000412655.1 Myotis brandtii
TTTGTTTTTTCCCTTTTTATAGGCTTTAGGACAGCCAAAGTTTTGTTTTTATTATTGTTCAACACATCACAAAATATCAGCTAAAACCCCACTGCACTTGTTTATTCTGTAAATTAATGAGATGTTTCTCTTGAAGAGCCTTTTGTCACACAGATCATAACTAAGCTAACTCAAAAGCTGATAGGAATAAAAGGTTTCTGGTTCCCATAACAGCCTGAGTGTAGTTTGACTAGAGTTCTGCCTTTTGCCACTTTTCATAAGGTGTTAAGGAGAGATTTGGCTCCAACATTGTGCACCTAACTCCCTCCTTCCAGAAACGGAAAGATTTAGAGCTCAGTCAGACGCCTCAGACTTTAGTGTGTGGGAAAGGGACTTATAAATAATAATCCAGACACTTGGTGTCACACCATGTAATTGACACAGCAATTTCACTTGCATCATCTTATTTCTAATTTCAAAGAAAGCATCGAGCATGCTTCACCTTCCTAAGAAGTGTGGGAAAAGACAACTGTTAGGAAGAAACCCAAATTAGAACATAAAGAAGTTTGGCAATGTTACTAACATTGTACCGACATCTTAAGGAAGTAGGGCTACATGATTAATTTGTCCTAATTTTTAAGCCAAGATATGAAGGTAATTGATGGCCATCAGGTAAGATTGGCTTCAGGCTGCATATAACAAAACAAAATAAAGTTTAGAATGATCCTGATGTAAACAAGATAGAAGTTAATTTCTCTCCCAAAACATGGATTAGAACAGCAGCTTCCCCAAATCACTATCCCATGGCCTTCATCCTATGGCTGCCTGAGCCCCAGCCACCACATTAGAGCTCTAAGCCGTAGAGGGGAGGAAGATGAGTAAGCCCCCTCCTGTCTAAAAGGACTTCTGGAATACCTTACAAATCACTTCGACTTGCATCTCATTGACCAAATCTTAAATGCATGGGCACCCTGGTAACAAAAGAGGTATCTATACTAATAAATGGGTAATATGCTAATTAGGCCAGATAGACCGGACATCTTCTGGACATCATTCCGGAAGTCCTTCCTGACAAAGCTGGGGGCATGGCTGGCCTGCAAACTTCCTGCGGCCCCTCGTCCAGGCCAGTCCGGCCCCCCAGTGGGGACTCGTACCCTGATCAGGGACATGGCCCACCTGCAAACCCCTGGCAGCTCCTCACCCAGGCCGGCCCAACCCCCAGCAGGGACCCCCACCCTGATGGGGGGTATGGCTGGCCTGCAAACCACCAGTGGCCCCTCACCCAGGCCGGCCCTGTCCCCCAGCAGTTCCCCCCTACCCTGATCCAGGGCTCCCTTCAGGGCAGGCCAGTCGGCCCCCACCTGTGCAGCAGGCCTCTATCCTATATAATAAAAGGGTAATATGAAAATTGACCCTAACAGCAGAACGACCCATTGCCTGATGGCCACCCACAGTGGGGGTGGGGCTGGTGAGTGGACGGGAACAGCCGACCTCTTGGTCCCTTCCCCCAGCCGTCAGGCACCAATCACCTGATGGCGAATGGGGAACCAGGGGTGGGTGGCAGCAGGGGGCAGGGCCAGATGCAGGCAGCTGGGGAAGATGGCCCTGATCGCAG
>NW_005371645.1:946210-983816 GCF_000412655.1 Myotis brandtii
ATCACAGGCCAGGCCTAGGGACCATATCCACGCACAAATTTCGTGCACTGGGCCTCTAGTAGAAATAAAGTATTTTAGTGTATGGAAATGAGCCTACTAAGGTGAAGAGGAGGAGGGATGTGGGGTAGGCAGCTAGCAATCTCTGCTACAGGGAGGGAGAGAATAAGTAGGCAAGAAAGGAAAGCTACCAGCTCAAGTTCCTTATTACCCTGGGGATTCATTGCTGCCTTCAAGGCTTCCTTAAATAAAAGTTGAAAATTTAACTCACTGGTTACTTATAAAACTGAGAATACTGTTGCACAACCAAACATTGATGACTGCATTTTGGGAGTAGTGGTAATAGTAGGCACAGTAGTAGTAGTATTAATAGTAGAGTTGTAATAATACTAGTTCTTTTGATATTCAATATATATTCTCAAAAAACGCTGTAAAATCATTTAAAAGGGTAACAAATCTAAGCTTCAATTTGAGTAAAGTTATAATTCATTCTCTATGCTTTTCTACTTTCCCAGCAGGTATGTGTCATTCATCACACTTCAGATACATTGGTGGACATGTACCCTGTAGCTGACTAGACTGAAGCAGTGTGCAGAGGCTAAATGAGTCATGGAGCTTGTGGTGAGGAGATGAATTTGAGGTTGAGTTTAAACCTAGACTTTCAGTGAAGAGCTACATATGACCTTCCCCTTCAACAATTTACTCTCTAAGTAAGCCTCCGTTTCCTAAGTTATAATACAGAAATAACAAAAACAAAATTATTGAGCCTGAAGGGCCGTAATGAAGGTTAAGTAAGATACATAAAATATATAAGATTTAATAAGTGTTCATAAACTTTTTCAAAATTTACTTGATAAAGTACTAAAGAGTAATCAGAGATCATTTTTTCAAACACAATAATTCCAAGGGCAAGATATTCCTAAGTACTTAAATAGTATACATAGGGTTTGCAAAGAAACAAATATTTGTAGTTAGCCAAAATTTGCCTCATCAGGCAATACTACTAAGCAAAAGATAAAATATTTGTTTTCTGTAGCCAATAAGAATTTCTAAAACACCAAAAATATTAAATATTGTATAAACTAAAAATGGTTTCAAAATATCAAGGTCTTGCTTTTAATTTTGAATATGGTACAATTAAACAATACTACCAGATTCTATTTTTTAGAAAGCTAAATTTTCTAAATTACCAGCATCAGAACTATAGCAGAAAGCCTAAGAATTTGGCCTTTAATAGTATATTTTCTTTGATCATCTCCTAAGTATAAGGGAAAATACTTTTTTATTGAGATATAATTGAGATATAACATTGTGTACGTTTAAGGAATGATTACAATGGTAGCCAGAACATCTCTATCACCTCACATAATGATTATTTGTGTGTGCTTGTGTGTGCTTGTGTGTGTGTGGTCAAAACAACTATGGTCTAGTCCAGTGGTCGGCAAACTCATTAGTCAACAGAGCCAAATATCAACAGTACAACGATTGAAATTTCTTTTGAGAGCCAAATTTTTTAAACTTAAACTATATAGGTAGGTACATTGTTATTAACTTAATTAGGGTACTCCTAAGGCTTAGGAAGAGCCACACTCAAGGGGCCAAAGAGCCGCATGTGGCTCGCGAGCCGCAGTTTACTGACCAGGGGTCTAGTCTCTTAGCAACTTTGAAGTCTCTAAAACCTTATTGTTGCCTCTAATCACCATGCTGGGTATTAGATCTCTCAGACTTTCTCATCTACTACTTGCAAGTTGGTTCCATTAAACAACACCTCCAGGACTTCCCCACCACCCAGCCCCTGGTGCCACCATCCTACTCTGTTTTCACCACGTGGGCTCTTTCAGATGGCACATATTAATGATGTCATACAGTATTTGTCTTTCTCTAAAAGTACTTTTACTGAATTAGCTACTCATGTGAAGTCATCCCGAGCTCAGAGACAGTTCCTAGCATCTCCTATTCATCTGGCTTGCTGATTGACAGCCTCTTCATCACCCTCATTATGTCACATATTTGGGGATTCACTTTTTCTAAAGCATTTCAACCCTTTGGTAATAGAATAAACATCTTTTTCAAAATCGGCTTTATAAACAGATATTTCAAGCTGTGTAGTGTGAGCCCAGTGTCTCGGAGGGGACTGTGGCCTCCTGATCCCACCAGGGGCCTGGTTTCCCGCTTCTTCCTGGCCTTTGGATGCAGATTGGCCCACTGGCTTGTTCTGTAGCCTCTTCTTTTCTTTCTGCCAGAGATAACTTCAATTACTGCCTCCCGTGGATGGCACCTGGAAAAATAATGACTGAATAGCTAATTAATATACTTACATAGCCATTTATTTAAACACACACTTTTTAACAATATATGATAGAGTAGATATGCAAAAATAAAAGACAGCCCAGGTCTCAAGGAGTCCACAGTTTTGCAGTCAACAGGCAGAGTGTCAGGGCTCTGCTGAAAGGAAGCCCAGCTCCGTGCAAGCGCCATCCCGGAAGAAGGGGTTTCGCGCTTCCGGGGGAGCAAGAGGCTCGCAGAGAGAGGTGAGACATTCGAGCTCATTTGTTTCTGTGTCAGTCTCTAACCTGACTGCAAGGTCTTTGACGTTCGGAGAAACATCTTGTTCGTCCTTTTGGTTTCTTATCTTCTACTCTGGCAAGAAGGTTCGAGTCATTCCTTTGCTGGTTGAATAAAGCAGACTGTTGGCCTTGCTGTTGCGGGTCTGATGCTGGCACGCCCCTCACTGCAGGTGACTGCGTCAAATGGGCAAATGGTAACATTTAATATTGGCCATTTGCATTCATATGAATGAGTTCGTTAGAGATTTTCCTTCAACTAGGCCAGCGGTTCTCAACCTGTGGGTCGTGACTCCTTTGGGGGTTGAACGACCCTTTCACAGGGGTCGCCTAAGACCATGGGAAAACACATATATAATTACATATTGTTTTGTGATTAATCACTATGCTTTAATTATGTTCAATTTGTAACAATGAAATTGGGGGTCACCACAACATGAGGAACTGTATTAAAAGGTCGCGGCATTAGGAAGGTTCAGAACCACTGAACGAGGCAGATACACACAGCAAACAATTTACAGAGAAGGGAGAAATCCTGGAGACGCAAAACGGGTGGAAGTGATTTATCCGCAAGAAGGGAGGAATCAAGAGGGTAAAGGCTGGGGTTCTGGGAGGTAAACTTGCCCGAAGAATTCCTGCTCCGTCCCAAACAGGGCATCTGCCCGGGAAGATGGCTGGCTAGGCTTCAGGGTGGGCACCGATGGGCCAGCAGCACCCCCAGCAGCCTCGGCCTCACGGGAAGCTTTGCCTTGGAGACATGAGTCTCTAATGCTGACCAACGCCCTTTAAGGGGCCTTAGGTACTGAAGATTCAGGAATAAATGATAGCATAATCGATGTTTCAGTAATCAAGTTATGAAGGGTTAGAGCTTGCTCTCTAATCAGAAAGATATGATGTGGTTAGGAAAATACCGAAGAATTAACTGAATTTTCCTAATCATAATCACCCCTCAACTTAATAAAAAATACCAGTGTTTCTATTTTTTAAAATGTCAATTTATTTAGGATTAATGATAAAATATGGATTAATTGTTTTTGTTTTAAAACAATTAGACTAAATTATTGTTTGAAGTTATTCATTCTATGCAGTTATTTTAATGTATAAATACAATTACAGACTCTTTAAGAATGCTTAATTTTTGCCTTGATATATATGTTAGCAATTGTGTTAGAAAGAGAATCATAAAATGTAAAACCTTACTTGTGTTTAATCACCAATGTCAAAAATTATTAGGGAATAACTACTCGAGTAGAGAATGTGTAAAAAAGATACAAAAGCCGGTATTTAAGACATAATTTTTCTAATAGTTTCTCTGATTTTAAGATGTCATGGCGTCATATGAAGGTTAACAGGTCAGATACCAAATGGACTTAAAAAAAAATGTTGTGATCAATTTTCACTCATAAAAGGGTTAAGATTCCTGGAAGTGCACGTCCTCTGACCGTCATTCAGGCCCATCACAGAGAGCGTGAAGCCGCCTCCAGCGTGGCCAACTGGCCCAAGTAGATCCCAGCAGCTCCTCAAAGGCAAAGCGCCCAAGCTGGGGGCAGGACACGCTTCCCTCTGAAGTTGTAAGACTAGGATTTTGATATTAGAAACTACTGTTTGCAGAGCTGCTTCACTAATCCTGGCGCCGTGTCCTTCTCTCCGACACCCAGTGAGCCCCCGCCCTTCCCCCTCTGAGCAAAACCCAGCCCCACTGCTGGCGGCTGCCCTGGCGGCAGGTCCGCTCCCGACAAAGCTGCTCTGTTTTCTCAATTGTACTTTTTATTGTTGAAAGCTCGGGGAAGTGTGTGTCTAAATCCATGGTGACTGTAAATATGATATACTGGTACTTTATTCAGCCTGTGTCTAAATGCCCAGAAACAAAACCTTGGGGAATGAATAAACACACACAGGGAATTGTTTCAGTTTTCTAATAGTAGAACTAGATTTCCCCAGAAAAATAGCACACCTGATTTTTTTTAAGGTCAGGGGGTTAGTAAAAATTTTAAGAGAAGGGCTCTCTGCAAAAACACTAGAGCAAGCATGTCAAACTCAAAGGCAGACACGGGCCAAATAAACAAGGTGTAACTGTATGTGGCCGCAAAAACAAACAAACAAGAGCTTCAATTTTCATAGAAACGTAGGTTTATTTCGGTAGAGACATGCTGACTACAAAGGGCTGAAATAAATGAGTCATTGTTAACATAAAATAATAGAACATTTTAATAAAAAATAATATTTTTTGAACATTAACTTACCAGACACTGAATAACCACACAAATTAATAAGCGTCACGCAAATAAGCCTATTTTTCTTGTTCTCTGAAAGCGAAATATTTCCTGTTGTGCACACCCAACAAGTCAGTCCAAGACTAATGACATGGCGATCGGCTGCTATAATATTCGCTGCTAGTATTAGTGGAGAGAAATGGTGCGCCTGTGCGTAAGGTGCGTAAGGGAAATGAATGCAACACGATTATAGTAATCAGTCAGCAAACATTGTAGTTCGTTATTAATAATTATGTATAACAGGATATTGTAAAAATTAAGTTACGAAATTTTTATTAAAATGTTTCTTACATACTGTTATATTGTCTGGGCCACAAAAATACTCATTGTGGGCTGCATGGGGCCTGTGGGCCCTGAGTTTGACATGCTTGCCCTAGAGTGAATGTTCCTATTAATTTTTTTTTTAATTTTAAGCACTGTTTAATTTTTTAAGTGGTACACATTTTCTAAGAAATTGGGGTGAGCAGTCCTGAGCGATGGCAGTAAATAAGAATAATTTTGTACATTGTGCCCACCTCTAACCATCGGGCCAAGTACTGTGCATTCGTTTTTGGTCATGTTATGGAAAAGGTTATATCTGGTTACTATCAAACATCCAGATGCAAAGGGAAAAAGCCACTCGGTCAGGCTGCTTTGTTTATCAGCGACCAAGTCCCAGAATTGGAGGCAGCCAGCTGGCTGTCTGCAGTGGCCACGCCGCTGGATGCCGGCCCTGTGCGGCCACAGGGGGCACTACGAGGGAAGGTTTACAGCTGTTAGGGTGACGCCCTAGTTTTTCTTCTTCTGCTTCACAGAAATAAGCTGTGTTTGCAGGATAATTTTTGTATCAAACTAAACCATCAGTGCAGCAGGCCCCCACAGGGAGACTCCTGCCGGGAGAGGGAGGATGGAGCACTGTGGATGCAGGGACTCCAGCGGAGCATGGGGCAGGGGGGCAGGGGGACAAAAAAAACCAGGGAAATCTCCGTTCCTTCTGAATGTTCACAGATAAGGCCATGAGATAATTATGACAAATCTCATGGAAAAGTTGAAAAAAATGAGCATGGATTTGTAGAAAACCGTATGAGTGAAAATAATGGGATTCGTTGATGCTGGAGGTGGAACACAGGGAAAGAAGCCAGAGTGTGCTGCTTGGAGCTGCGGCAGCAATGAACACCGCTGATCTAACCAAGTCAGCGCCAATAAAATTAAGTATATGTCTCTACTGAGATTTATCTAGACTGTTCCATCTTCAAAAAAGTTAAATGACTTCATATTAAAGCTCATGTTTATTTTTAAAGTCTCAAACAAGAACACCTCTTTTCTCAAAACACAGGTGTGTTTCTGTGGCAGCTTTAGAGCCGCTGACATTTAATGGGCAAGTGTGGCAGGATTCTATGGGGCTCTCCCTTGGTTTTTTACATGGACTGGAGCCGTGTTGACTAACTTGTCTGACTTGCTTTCCCCAACTGCAAAGTGGACACCAACCCTTTACTTTTCCCTGCCCAAAGTTCTCTTACTTTCCCCAATTGACAGATGGGAAATATATTACAATTTGAGAAATGTTTTGAGTTGCAGGAGTTTGAAATCATGAGAGTTTTACTATAAAATATTCCACATGAAAGAAATTATCCTTGTTTAAGACAAAAGTATCTGATTTAAGTCAGATGACTGGTATTATAACATCTTATTCACAAGGCAGTGGTGTTTGCCAGCAATAAACTTCCCCTTTCTCATTGCTGTTTATTCATGAAAGATTCTTATGATTAGAAGTGTATCCATTTAGATGGCATCATAAAGGAAAACACTATTTAAAAAACAAGACATTAAGTATGTTTAACTACACAGTAGTGGAAAAATAAATATAGAAAAACAATATTCTGTCACTAATAGCTTTTTATGTAAAATGTTTTTTTCCTTAGGAAATCATTATTTGCTCCTCTTAGGTATAGCCTTTTTAGAAAAAAGATGAGACTCCCGTTTATTTAACGAATGTAGTTGAGTAAGCAATCATGGGTTTCACATTATATTCACCTCTGTGGGTGAGGAATACAAGATTAATAAAACATTCCCCCTATCATTGATAACTTACAAAATTAGGAGGGCAGGCTTACCACATTTTAAGGCAGAAGACTTGCTTGAATCAACAGGTTAGTTAGCCTCTCGGAGCCTTACAATCCCCACTTTTAAGCTGGTAAAGAACACAACTGAGTACATTTTAAATTCCTGATTAGTGACTTAGAACGATTCGTGACTCAGGCAGCATCCGATCTGGCAGAGAGAACGGAGCTCCAGAGGACAGTACAAGGGGAGAACCTCTCACAGGCCAGCGTGAGTCGGACCACGGTGGGAGCGGACCTTTGCCGGCTGGTTCTGCAGTGTTACTTCCCTCGGATGCAGCAAAAGGAGGTCGTGCAGGTGAGTCAGGAAACTAGAGCTGCGCAGGCAAGCCCTGATGGCCTGGCCTTCCTGTTCTGGGAGAGCCGAGCGTAGAAATGTAGTGAAATTTTGGCATACTGACCGGAGGCTAACCCATGCCACTTCGTCTTGGCCTAATGTAAGTTACTTTAACAAAAATATGGGTGGTCATATCTTTCCATATCGCTACGTTAGGGTTCTCGAGTCCTGGTCACCAAAATGATTTTTTTTTTTTACATGACAGAAAGTTTGTTCTAAGATCCCCTCCATAGTTCCAGGTTCCTTCAAAGCTCTGGTCCTGGAACTTGATCGGTCTTTCCATCCTAGCTTCTTTCTAGAAGCAGACGAGCAGACGACTCATTATATTTCATTGGTCAAAGCTGGGCCTTCACCTGCCCCCGCCACAGTTACAGGAGGAGGGAATTGCGATCATGATTCATCCTGTGAGGCAGGAGCAAGGATAATCACCCCCCACTGAACAAAATTACCGTTCTGTTAACAAGGAAGAAGCCAGAGCAACAAACAATGCCACAATCATAAAATCGTGTAAGCACGACATTATTAAGTAAGCTAATGTGAAATAATTTTCCGTAGCCCTAAAATGTTATTATTGGTGATAACGATGTTGTTATTATTAGCACTTAACATGGAAATTTTCATTTACAACCAAAATTATACATAACTATTCCAACCTCCTCACCCAACTCAGTTCTCTATTTCTCTATCTTTCTTAGATTTCTACCCAACTCCTTAACAAGTAAGGCACTTTAGGCATGTACACAGCATGTCTTCCATATTTCCAAGGAAGCCTAGAAAATGTTATGATTGCCATCATTCTATTAATATATAACAGATTTGCTTTCATAGATCATTACATTATAGCAGGGGTCCTCAAACTTTTTAAACAGGGGGCCAGTTCACTGTCCCTCAGACCGTTGGAGGGCCGGACTATAGTTTAAAAAAAAACTATGAACAAATTCCTATGCACACTGCACATATCTTATTTTGAAGTAAAAAAACAAAACGGGAACAAATACAATATTTGTATTTGCATGTGGCCCGCGGGCCGTAGTTTGAGGACCCCTGCATTATAGTCATGCTAATTTCACTAGATTTTCATTCTGGAGTTCTGACTCAGTTTACAGGACTCAGAAGAGAGGAACTGAATATATAAAATTCCATCAAAATTAAGTTACAAAATAAATATTTTAATCAAGGCACATTTTCTCCATTCACATAATACCAAAATAGTTTTCACTTGTGCTTCACACTAAGTTTACAGACTTTGTGGCAAAATTTTTGTCATTGTTTTCTACTTACCTCCTACTCCCCACTAAATTTATTTTATACCTACTTTTAAGACTTTGTATTGAGCACCAAACACAGCCACCATCTCTAAGTATTTATGATCAAAATTATGAGAAGAAAAAATTAAGGGAAGCTTTGAAATGAGGGATACCTTGAAAAATAAGTTAAAATGAATGGTTAAAGTAAAAGGAAGATGTACACATGAAAATTAAAAATAGTTGACTTTGTAATATAATCATGCCAAAGACTTCACTCCATAAGATTATTTTGATGAGAGGTTTTGCAAGATGCTTAAACTGGGAAGAATAATTACTAGGCTCAGTTGTTATAGCAAAAACAAACAAACAAACACAAAAACTAATAAATAAATGAGCTTAAAGATGATAAAGTCTATTTCATGCTCATATAAAGTCCAAAACCAGTGTCTTGCTTGGCAAATGAGTTTCTTCAAGCAATAATTCAAGGACCCACAGCTTCTCTTACCTTGTGTTTCTGTCGCTACCAAGATGTCCTGCCAAGTTGCCATCTCAGGTTCATCATATCACAGGATAATGATCCTGGAGGCGTGAGCATGAGAGAAATTTACTGGGCCATTCCTGGAAATTACTATCATATCATTTACCATCCCATTCCATTGATAGATCTCAGATGTAGGGTCATGCTTAACCTAGATTGTATAATCTAGGAAGAAGAGAAAATTACTTAAATAACCAGCTAGCCAGTCTTTACCATAAATAAATTTTAAAAATTTACATTAACTGTAAAACATTTCAAGCTAAAACTAAATATATATGTACATATGTATATCCTATACTAGTATAATTAAAGCCTAATATGCAAATTGTTCCCTCAACCAGGAGTTAGACCAGGAGTTCAACCGCTCGCTATGATGTGTGCCGACCACCAGGGGCAGCACGGAACATGGCAGGCTTCAGTGATGCGGCATCTCAGCGGGTGGCAGTGGAGGTGCTGCCGGCCCCAATGGGCCCCAACAAGAGTGGGACCATGACAGGATGGTGGAGCAGGTGAGTGGGCGACGCCAGGCCAAGGTGGGTGCGAGCAGGGCCCGATCGCCCTGCCGATCACCCCGCAGATGGCGACCAGTGTCCATTACAGAGAAAGGGCAAATAGCAATATTAAAATATTTCTTCTAATTATTTTCCTTTCAATGTACACAGACCTGTGCACCCGGCCACTAGTGTATACATATATACTTATATTTGTAACTATAATAAAACTTACAATTAAAATGTTAGCAACAATAGCGGTGACCTTTGATAAGTCACTGCTATGTGCCACACTGTGTTGTGTTGCATAGAGCTGTATCATTTAAACTGCACAGTATCCTCTGTAAGGTAGATAACTATTATTATCGCTACTATTATTCAGGTGAGGAAAACTGAGGTATAGGAGGAGTTGCCAAAGTGGTGGGATACAGACAGTATTTAAAATGATGAAGATAAATGCATGGCAAGTTGCCATTGCAATTCAATAAAAAAAATGCTTTATTTTACTTAAATCTTTGTGGTAATCAACTTCAATTTTTATCAATATTTTACTTGTGTTCAAAGTATCTTCCAGCCCTGGCCAGGTAGCTCAGTTGGTTAGAGCATTATCCTGGTATGCCAAAGTTGCCAGTTTGATCCCCAGTCAGCACATACCAGACTCAACCAATGAATGCACTAATAAGTGGAATAACAAATTGATGTTGCTCTCTCTCTCAAATCAATCAATAATTTTTAATCTTTCTAAATAAATTCTTACATAAGCATATGTTAAAAGTAATATGCTTATATTCAAACTTACCACTTGGAAAGCTAATGTGATAGGAACAAATATTTTTAATGAATCAAAGCTTTTTATCCTTTCTCTCTATCCAATACTACACATTTTCCTCACCACCTAGACATTTCCAACACAGAACTTTGCACTACTATGTCCATCCTATTGTGTATCCAGGGGTAGTTAGTGAAGATAAAAATAAAAAAGATGTAAAGAATTAGCTCTCAGTAGAGAAAAATATTAAGAACAAAAGTTGGTGGGGCAGTAAGAAGACAACACCTTAGTAAATATGTAACTAGGAGAATATTGATGGAAAGATTTGAGAACAGAAAAAAAAGTTAATAGCAGATTTGAGAGAGAGAGAGAAACAGAAAAACACACAGAGAAATGGATGAATGAGAATTTAAGAAGTTTTTATGTAAATAATTGATTAAAGGTATCCCTCTTTTAATGGTATCCAAGAAATTTTTTTAAATGTAGCTACTTTTAACTGTGTTGCAATTTATGGTCTCTGCTTCTTTCATTATGGTTCCAAAATAAACCATAAGAAGCCCCCTGTTACATCTGAGCTACATTGAGATCATGGAGCAGGGTCTCCATGCAGCCCAGTACCCTCCCAACATAAGAATTTATTCTTTTCATCTCAAAAATTCCTCCTCTCACCATTTCATTTCACTTTATAGTAAAATATTCATTTCCTGATGAGGCAGACCATTTTGTTTCTAAATAAAAGTAAATGTTTTATTACACTGCCTCAAAGTCTACTGCCCTTACATCCACCAATATGCTAGTTTCTGCTCTCTGTAAAAGTACCTTGCTCTAATCCATCCTATATAATACTAGAGGCCCGATGCATGAAATTCATGCAAGGGGCTGGGCCCTCACAGCCCCGGCACCCAGCTTCATCCAGAAGGTTGTCCAGAAGGTTGTTCTGCCATAAGGCCTTCTGGTCTAATTAGCATATTACACTTTTATTATTATAGGTCAGGGGTCCTCAAACTACGGCCCACGGGCCACATGCAAATACAAATATTGTATTTGTTCCCGTTTTGTTTTTTTACTTCAAAATAAGATATGTGCAGTGTGCATAGGAATTTGTTCATAGTTTTTTTTAAAACTATAGTCTGGCCCTCCAATGGTCTGAGGGACAGTGAACTGGCCCCCTGTTTAAAAAGTAGTTTGAGGACTGTTATAGATAATAAAGAGGCAATATGCAAATTGACCATCACTCCAACAAAGAAGATGGCTACCCCCATGTGGCCACAACAAGGCCTGCAGGGGAGGGTAGTTGTGGGCTATCAGGCCAGCAGGAGAGGACAGTTAGAAGTGACCAGGACAGCAGGGGAGGGAAGTTGGGGGCAACCAGACCTGCAGGGGAGGGAGGGCAGTTGGGGATGACCAGGCCTGCAGAGGAGGGCAGTTAGGGGTGACCAGACTGGCAGGAGAGGGCAGTTGGGGGGGGTCCAGGCCTATAGGGGAGAGCAGTTGGGGGCAATCAGGCCAGCAGGGGAGCAGTTAGGCATCTATCAGGCTGGCACGGGAGTGGTTAGGGGGTGATCAGGCTTGCAGGCAGAAGTGGTTAGGGGAAATCAGGCAGGCAGGCAGGCGTGTGGTTGGGAGCCAGCAGTCCTGGATTGTGAGAGGGATGTCTGACCCCGTGCATGAATTTCATGCACCAAGCCTCTAGTTCTTCATATAATAGTGTATCATATATTTGACGATATGTATCTTTCTGAAAAATTTATTTTCTTTGACCTAATGATAGAGTTGTTCTTGGACCATTTACTTCCAAACTAATTATTTCTGATTTCTCAGAAAAATCTTTGCAATTTTCTTTTGTCCCATGTATCTGTGAACACAAAAATAAGAAACGGATGGGATACTCAAAATAAGACAATTTAGGAAAGATTGATTTACAAAGAAAATTTTCAAAGGTGTGTGTTGAATTTCTCTGTGTAGCGTTGTAACTGGGCTGGGAGCACTCTGGGCGGCCTCCCAGGCCTGCGGAAGCCGGCAGCGAGCCGTGCCAAAGGATGTGAAGGAGAGAACTGCACACAGTGAACCAGCTGAAGGTAGCGACTGTCTCTGCGCAGGTGCTACCCACTCCAGGCCAGCCCCTGGGAGGAGCCAGGAAGCCAGAGCGCATACCTGGCCTCACTCTGCTCACTCCCACCTGCTCAGCACCTGACGGGGCTAAGATTGACGAACCAACAGAAAGCAAAAGCTCACTCTCCCTGAGGCCGAGTAGAGGCACAAGTGTGGAGAGAGGCTCTAGAGCAGCGGTTCTCAACCTGTGGGTCGCAACCCCTTTGGCAGTTGAACGACCCTTTCACAGGGGTCGCCTAAGACCATCCTGCATATCAGATATTTACCTTATGATTCATAATAGTAGCAACATTACTGTCATGAAGTAGCAACGAAAATAATTTTATGGTTGGGTCACAACATGAGGAACTGTATTTAAAGGGCCAGAAG
Source organism: Myotis brandtii (assembly GCF_000412655.1). Lineage (NCBI taxonomy): Eukaryota > Metazoa > Chordata > Mammalia > Chiroptera > Vespertilionidae > Myotis > Myotis brandtii. The sequence continues at coordinate 959,007 of NW_005371645.1, forward strand.
GTTGAGAACCGCTGCTCTAGAGAAAGCAAGGGAAGGCATCTGACCTGTGCCACAATGTGGTTACAGATACCCACTGAGGAAACCTGCTGCTCTGCTCGAGGCCATCAGAACCTCCTCACCAGTTAGGCGCTCAGAGAGAGTTACGCCTATGCTTCCTGCCAGGCAACAAACACACTGTTCCCTCCACTTATTAGAAGCCCAGTCGCATAGAAAGACTCACCAGAGTAATCATAATACAGAACTCACGTATGTATTGTTGTGATGTTTCTGACATTTCACTTTCTTAAACTTCTTGGTTGTCCCATAATGAAAGTTAGCCCTCCAGTGAAAGGTGGCATTGGAGTCTGAGGTGGTGGATTATCATGGCCATTGACACTGCCCATTACAGCAAACAATGAGGAAAACTAAAAGCTCCTAATAGAGGCTGGTGGCTTTGTTCCTGATGCAAATGGGAGGGGGGAATGGTTGATTCTGAGAGGACAGAGAAGCAAGCTGGGGAGTGACAGTAGGACTGGCTGTGCCATCACTCTCAGAGCCTCTCTTCATAAGCTCTTTGCCAAAATGGAGAGAAATGGACCACATCCCATACCTGATGCGATGCAGAGTAACAGCCCACGCCGTAAGAAACCTAGGCTGTACACACACACACAAAACTAGAAATATTTGTGTTTACTAAAAAAAAAAACACAACAACACTGAATACAGGTGGTTTTTATACAACCAAGGCCATTACTTATGAGTTCATTCATTTATAGGAAAATGTACTCTTGCCATCCATTTGCCTTAAAAGAGCATAAGGAAAGCAAACGGAAATAGTCCCGTGAGCCTCGTTACAGGACGTAACAAGGAGAAGAAGGTATCCCAGCCTAGAAGACGCGGCTGCTTTGCATGCACCTCCCATGTACGGTCACGGCGTTTCTGAGAAGAGCTGGCAGAGCTGTCATTCCGGGGGTGACTTCATGCCGTTGTTGCCTAGGACATTGTAAGCACCTCTAGGCCTAAAGTAAACACTTCCTTTGTAGTTATGCTCTGTCAGGTCCAGTGCTGAGTAGCTCAAAATGTTCCCTCAGATCAAGTATATCCTGCTTTTCTCATGTTTCTCGCCTGAGACTCGTTTCAAACGTGTAGCAATCATTTATGTTAACAAGATGAAGGACCTCTGAACCTGCAGGCTTTCACGCTGCAGAGACTTTGGCAGCTGATTCTGGGTGGCTTAGGAGTGGTGTTCTCAGTCACCTTCACAAGACCTTGCTCTGCTGCTCAGATTCGAGTTGCAACAGGAAATAGGAAAAATGCCATCAAGTGTAACAAGAAAGTCAAATAGGTTGATATCCAAACTGAACTCCACCAAGAAAGCATAGCAGGTATTGGATACCAGTTGCCCAATTGTATTCGGATCTGAAGATCAGTTGTTTCTATGCTAAGCATTGCTGGAAAGCTGGGGGAGAGTGATGAGGACGGGCAATGTAAAGCCATGGCTGATAGACACGGACAAATGGGAGTAAAAACTTCGGTTAGCTCCTGTCGGCAGAGGAGCCCAAGAGTGCCTCCAAGGACCTTAAAGGTTAACAATAAAATCTCAAATTGAATCCTCATTTTACATGTGAGCCAACCTATTATAAAACAATGAACTGGCATGAGCACACCAAGGCCAATGAGTACAGTTAAGCAAGAGCCTGTCAGCGTACCCATACTTTATCACCCGTGCAGCGAGTCACTCTCCATGACATTAAGGATGCTCTATTTGATGGGATGTCACAGTTAGTTGACACTGGCCTTCTCCTGGATCATAGATTCTCTGTCACATCCTGCCAGTTTGGAGCAGGACCTAATGATGACAGTGTTTTACCTTACAAGCCTGATGGGAAACGAACGCTGGCGCCAGCTGTGGAGATGGCTGCACAGCGTCAGAGATGCCGATGGGAAGAGAGTGATAGAGATGACCAGCCATAAAGAAGAACAGAACATGACAAGTCCTGTGCCCTCATCTCAAGTAGAAAAGCTTATAATCTCATCAAAGCAAAGGAAAATGATTATTAAGAGTTTCAATGATTACTGAGGCTGCATGCTTTAGTGACTTGAATGAAACAGAAAAATCATTTCCTCAGTAGTCACAGGGCAGGTAACACCCACAAATATACAGAAGTTTGGACAGATTATGTTAAAGTACGTAATTATATAAGTATATATTGTCTATTATGTGCTAGACATTGGGAACCTAGAGACAAACCTAGAGGGGAAAAAAGGTAAAAAACAGCACAATTCATGAAATTTCTTCACAAAACAAGTTTATTTTTATGTCCTACTACCTCCGGAAATTTAATCAGTGGGCAAAACCTTCTCTGAATGAAAGCTCAGAGAGTGTCAAGCCTTTGCTGATGACGACTAAGCCATGCGTACAATGTAATGATGAGAATCTCATTCCCATATAATAGTCGCAGAGCAATTGCTTTAAATCGGAAGCTGCTTCTCCAGCTTGCTTGTTCTGCAGAAGGAAAGCAGGCATATGGTCCACTGCCTTCTGGCCCTGCCTTGAACTCTCTCCCTCCAGGCCAGCTTGCTAACCTTCGGTTCCGCGCAGCAGAAGGGGAGCAGGCATGGCAGGAGAGGAAAAGGATGCAGGAATGTTCCCATCGGATGGCTGCTGTCACGGTGGCCCAGCGGCGTGTTCTCTGGGCTTGGCCGGCTGTGAAGTTGACCCTTTCTCTAATGAGTGTCTCTGTGAGCGCTTAACAGATTCCCCAGTAGCAGGCATCTCTCTTCTGAAGCTCATTTGACATGTGAATGGGCCTTAGTTCCAGTTGGTGGCTTTCGACACCTTCCTCAGATCATTGGCGTTCAGAGGGCCACCCCAGCTCCTTCAACTGAAGACCCTGGTGCCCTGGGTGGCCCGTGGCAGCCCCCTCCCGCAAAGTCCTGTGGCAGGTGGCAGGAAACACTCACACCTGTTTTGATCGGATGGCATTTTGAAGTACAGTTATTCTCAAACCGCAGGCTCCTTCTCCTACACTTTCAGCTTGCAGATTTCTCAGGTGTGTTTCCAACATCAGCCCCCTGTGCCATCTAAGCAACGCAAATCTAAGCACAGGAATCGGGAAATCCGTGGGGCAGAACTGTCCCCTCAATGCTCTAACACAGAGGCTCTCAGCCGGTTAATTTTGTCCCACAGGGGCTTTCGGCCATGTCTGGGGGCATGTTTGGTTGTCACAACTGGAGAGAATGGGGCCCTGGCATCTAGGCCAGTGATGGCGAACCTTTTGAGCTCGGCGTGTCAGCATTTTGAAAAACCCTAAATTAACTCTGGTGCCGTGTCACATATAGAAATTTTTTGATCTTTGCAACCATAGTAAAATAAAGACTTATATTTTTGATATTTATTTTATATATTTAAATGCTATTTAACAAAGAAAAATCAACCAAAAAAATAAGTTCACGTGTCACCTCTGACACGCGTGTCATAGGTTCGCCATCACTGATCTAGTGGCTACAGGCCAGGGAGCTGCTCAGTGTTTGGCAATATACACAACCCCCAGCAACGAGGAATCTCCAGCCCCAAGTCAGTAGTGCTGAGGTGGGAAATCTCATCCTAGAACACGTTTATTTTAAGTTTGTTCTTTATTCTTAAGTAGAATAGCGCTATCAAGATGGAAACTACTACTGCGAATGCCTCAGTGCCTTACATTAGTGAACTCACTAGCGCGCGTATTGAGGCAGGACCATCGTTAGGCCTGGAGAGAGCGGCTTCATGGAGCTGACTTACTAACCAGGAGGGAGGGAGACACTACATAAGGAAGCGGATACATTGCCAGGTATTTGGACAATAACCGTTCTCTACAGATGGTAAAGCAAGCGCTGCGATAAAGAAGCGGTCCTCACTCTGCAGGAGTGGTCAGGAAGGCCCTCGGAAGGAGTGCCTGGGCTTCCCCGCTTGCAGCGAGCCACTGGAGAAGCAGGTTTGTGAGCTCTGAGGAGCCAACTACTGGGGATGGGAAGGGTGCAGGGTGGGTCATTGGAACAGTAAACAGTTCTTCTTAACCAGAACCCTTTGGAGGGACTGTGTCCTGAGTGGTGAAGACATCTATGCATCTATGCAAACTTCTTCTATGCCTGCGTGTATACTTAGCATTGACCCTCAACAATGACCCTTGCTTAGGAACACATCCCCCTGTGTCTCTCTCACACACGCTCACAATGTCACCACACCAGCTGGGGTCCTAGAATTCAATTCAATTCTGACACCAACCGGAGTTACCGCAGACCCCACAGTGAGGGGCTCAGTCCAAGACCGCCGCCCACTCCCGACCCTGCTCCCCAGTCCTGGGTCCCCGGGTTACCCACAGCTGCTGTCCCACTCGGCTACAGTCGGAGGTGCCCCAGACCCTCTTCACGGAGTCAACCACTTGCTAGAACTGCTCAGGAAACTCAGTGAAGCCATTCACCAATTTATTACATGATAAAGGATGTGCTACAGGGTACAGATGGGAGGACATCCAGATGAAGAGAGAAAGAGGGAGACCTCGCGGGTCCTGAGTGCAGGGCTGCTGCCTCATGGAGTTGGAGTGCACACCCACAGCAGGTCGTGTGTTCCCCAACCCAGAGGACTACACCCCGGGATTTGTTTAGAATCCTCACCCAATGCTTAGAGAGAGGAAGAAAGAGAGAGGGACAGAGAGAAGGAGAGAGAGGGAGACATCAATGTGAGAGAGAAAAATTGATCAGTTGCCTCCCATATGCACCCAACTTGCATGGAACCCATAACCCAGGGATGTGCCCTGACGGAATGGAACTGGCAACCCCTTGGTGCACGGACGGCTCCCCCACCGAGCCCTCCAGGCGGCGCACTCGGGCATTTTCATGGCGGCTTCTCCACAGAGGCTGTATGATCATGAACTTGATCCCCGGTCCCTCTCCCCTGTTCAGGGGATGGGGGATGGAGCTGAAAGTCCCCGGCCTCTAACGTGGGGTCTCTCGGGTGACCAGCCCACACCCTGAAGCCATGCACGAGCCCACCCAGAGCCACCTCATGAGAACAGGAGCCTTCCCATCACCCAGGACGTGCCAAGGGATCTAGACACCCCTGTGTAGACAGCCCTGTGCTGGCACCGAGGAAACTGCCATTGTCGTGGGGGCTCTGCGTCAGGGCCCAGGCCAAAGAGGACATGCTAGGACCAGGGTCCCTGCAGCCCTGTGACAGGGGGTTGGCGCAGGACCCGCAGCCAGAGGCCTGCATGCTGCTCCTCCCTGTGTCCCCTAAAGGAAGGGGAGGCGGAAGCATTAGACACCTGTGTGTGCTCAGAGCAGACGTGTCCGGTGGGGCTCACTGCTCCTCTCCATGTGCGCCCCAAGTCCACGGAGGCCCGGCAGTCTCAGGGCTTTCCTGGGATGTGGGTCCATTCCAGGTGGTGGAAGCAGCAGTTCATTGGACTTCAACACTCCCCCCACCCCCCTGTCTCTTTGTGATTCTGAAAAAAATTCAGAAAGCATTTAAGCAACAAATTAGGGACCACAGTTCTGCCCCCCAAGAGACCATCCAGGAGGCTAATAAATGTCTTGGCTGATCCCTGAGAAGTCACGATGGAGCGCCCACCTGAGGGCCCTGCACTCGGAGCAGGAAGAGAAGGGCCCCTGCCCTCCTCCAGGGTCAGAGAGCCCCTGGGGGGCGGCGCTGCCCCTCCCGCACCCCACGGACCTGTCCTGGGGACCAGAGGTGCCTGGCGCCGCACCTGCCGCAAAGGGAGCTTGTTCGATCCCAGCCTGAACCCCGGAGCCCGCAGCCGGAGGAGGGGGCATCTCCCCGGCCTGGGAGCAGGGCCGGGCACAGGGACGGACATGCCAGAGGTGCCAGCATCCATCGGGGAGCAGAGCCCTATGGCTGCAGCAGGGAAGTCATTTCCAACCACAAAGGAATCAGGCTTCAGGACTCCAGCTCGCAAATAGTGTTATAATTAGTATTATTTTCAGATTAAAGAAAACACCACTTTTGTGTAACAAATTACCTCCATTTTAAAAGCAAAAATAATATATTTCACTTCATGAAAAAATGCCCAAATGGAAGCATTCTTAGATTAATTATTTCACTCCATTCAAAAAGCATCTCCCTGCTTGCCTTTTATTATGCCTTCCAGCTTCTACTTTGAAAAACATGTTAAGAAGCGGGAAGGTATTTTTTTAAATGAAAGGAAAAAGAGAAAAATAAATAATCTTTGAGTCAATTAGACGGAGAATACAGGATGCATAAATACACACATTCGTGTTTCTTCATTTGCCCCCTAGATGGAACCCCGTTTTCTCTTGGCACCGCAGCACGAAGCATCTTTCTCTCCTCGAACTTCAACAGCAGGCACATGTCTGCCCAGAACTGAGTCAGATTCTGTTCTGCGGATTGATTGGCAAGAGTTTTCCTAAAGGGGGTGGGGGCCCCAGAGGGCACATGCATAATGTTTCTAATGTGTTTCTTCCCCCCCCAGCCCAGCAACCCACGTCTATTTCTGAACCACTTTTCTGAGAGGAATAATTAGCAGCACATTGCAAAGGACAAAACGCCATCATCACCGCTCGTGGGGTCTGGAGTTGCTCTTGTAAAATTACCAAGAATATAATTTTACTGTGGGAACAAAGGGCATATGTGAAGTAAATATTGTTACAGATTTTAGATTTGGAGGAAAAATTGTTAAAATATGAATGTTACATAAAACCATGGGAAATCGAGTTGGAAATGGGTTCTCTCAGAGCGTCCCTCCCAAGGGTCAGGGGCTGAGGACAGGGTGCCGCTCTGTGTGAGAACGCACTGCGCCTTTCTAAACATGGGAAATGGAAGCACATGAATTGGAAATATCTGAACAATTAAGATGTCCCCGCAAGCTAGCCTCACTGCCTAGAAACTGATCTCCAAATGAAAAACACGCATGCTCCCATCATTAGAAATTTTAATATTGAAGTATTAAAAATTACATTACTATTAAGAACAACCTTTACATGGAATGTCTCTAAGGGAAACCTGTAGCCAGAAAGTAAAATAAATGTGTGATGATGTGGGCTGTACTCGGAGGGAAATGCTGGCGACACCCTGTGTGTCTCGCGCGAGGCTTGTCTGTTTCCACAGCTCAGGCAGCGCGGGCCTCTGACGTGGGCTCGGCCTCGCACAAAGGCCAGAGCCCGCGCAGCAGCCTGCCTGGCGGGGCCGCTCCCACAGCTTACCCATCCAAGCAGCTGGGACCAGGGCGCCCAGCCCCGCGCCTGAGCCAGTGGGCAGGCGCCAGGCAGAGCCTCCTGATCCAGATCTTACCCCCACTCCTGACAGTGCCAGCATCTGATTAATCAGACCACAGCACATTAGTCAGTGCAAATTAGAGATGGGGGTGGGGATGCCCCAGAGCAAGGACAAAGCTGCAGAGGGGAGAGACAGCAACAAGACAAAGCAGTAAAACTACTGTACAGTAATGACGGTCGTTAAGATGAGCCTGAGTCATCGGGAAGCTAAATTATGCTCCTCTGCTTCACTTAAGAGGAAAGGCTGGTGGATAGGAGTCCACAAATGTGGCGGAATGGCAGACTGGCCCACAATATCCTGGTTCAGCTGGTGTGGGGTGGATGTGCCTGAATTTGATGCGTAAATTTGAACGTGCATCTCAGGGAACACAGATCCAGCTGAAACCCTGGCGGGGGCTCCCACAGCTTACCCATCCAAGCAGCTGGGACCAGGGCGCCCCAGCCCCGCGCCTGAGCCAGTGGGCAGGCGCCAGGCAGAGCCTCCTGATCCAGATCTTACCCCCACTCCTGACAGTGCCAGCATCTGATTAATCAGACCACAGCACATTAGTCAGTGCAAATTAGAGATGGGGGTGGGGATGCCCCAGAGCAAGGACAAAGCTGCAGAGGGGAGAGACAGCAACAAGACAAAGCAGTAAAACTACTGTACAGTAATGACGGTCGTTAAGATGAGCCTGAGTCATCGGGAAGCTAAATTATGCTCCTCTGCTTCACTTAAGAGGAAAGGCTGGTGGATAGGAGTCCACAAATGTGGCGGAATGGCAGACTGGCCCACAATATCCTGGTTCAGCTGGTGTGGGGTGGATGTGCCTGAATTTGATGCGTAAATTTGAACGTGCATCTCAGGGAACACAGATCCAGCTAAAACACAGAATAATACTCTGGAGCTTCTAATGTCACAGATGAGAAATCGATGGCACTGGGAGAACTTTCTCAGGTCACCTGACTAGTAGTAAGTAAAAGCCAGCATTCCCACGCAGCCAGACCCAGCGCTGCTTCTCGCCTTTCTCTGCGACTTTCAGCGCATTGGAGCCGTAGGTTGCTGGGTTCTGGGATTCTGAATCTACTAAACCCGTGGTTCTCAGAGTACATCACCTGGAAACTTGTTAGAAATTCAAATTCTAACAAGTCAGAATCTCCAGGAGTGAAGGCCAGCAATTTTGTTTAGCAAACTCTCCAGAGAATCCTGAAAGCCACTGGACTGATTAATTTCAGAGTAACTTAGAGGTAAACAAGAGGAAGCACAAAATGTCTCACTTGGCCGCTCTGGGAAGGACTAGTCTTACCGCTTCTACAGGGCAGATGTGTCTTCAGAACCGCCTCTCTGTGCATCTCCACCCGCGGGGAGCCCCTTTCTCCGAGTCTGAGGCACGATGTCCTTAAGCCTTTGTCTTCAGACCACCTCTTGAGGCCCTTCCTCAGGAAACACTCTCTGAAGGATCAGCTCTCAGTCAGGGCTCCTGATTACAAAAACAAGACAACACAGACCACCTGTGAAGGAACTCGTCAGAAAAAAAGCTCATTCGGGTGATGGAAGGAGACATGACTTGGGGTGGTGAACACACAATACAATATACAGATGATGTGTTATGGAATTGTATCCCTGAAACCTATATAAATTTTTAATTCATATCACCCCAGTAAATTCAATTGTAATAAAAGATCTAACAGATTGGGGGAAATGCTTTCAAGAAAGAGAAAGGTGTGTCAGAAGGGTATCAGATGGCTCACGAAGTAATGCTGGGAAGAGGCCGGTGACCCTTATTAGGAGCTAAGGTAACCTAGTCAGCAAAGAGCACATCCGAAGTCCCAGCTGTGACACGCCCACTGCTGCCCATTCTGCAAGATCCTGTGAATGATCTCTAAGTAGCTATGCCTTTTTGCATCCCTCACTCAAGTTTCAATATTCCAAGAGAAAGCATCCAGTTGATCAAACTTGGAATGAATCCCCAAGTTCCAGCCACTAAAGAAGAGGGAGTAGACTCCACACATAGTAGAGTCCTCCGCCGTAGTCACCGGGTGCCTGACCTACAGGCCCAGGAAAGAGGCCCAAAAGACCATGCAGGACCAGAATTTCTGATTTCTTAGCATTTTAGTCCTGCTTTTCCTAGTGGAAGTGAATTAAAATAAAGAGGCATCTGAAAAGTTTGGCTTGGGGAGCTGATACTCTATCTTTTTTTCTTATAGTTCTTTGCTAAGCTGCTAACCCCATAATCTTTCTAACAATAGAAAGGCAAATTTGTTCTCAACTCTGAGAATCTAGGCATGTTTTAGAATAAATTAAAGCCTCTCTCATCACCTGTGTTTTAGAAAACCAAGACCATTCCCATTACAATTGATAACTCTTCTTAATTTTAAATCTTCTGTATATGAATAATTTGAGTGTCCCATCTTCTTCACCTCTCCTGTTTGTTTATTTACTTACTAGTGTCCTAGTGCATGGATTCGTGCACATTGAAAGGAAATTAATTAGAAGAAATATTTTAATACTATAGAGGCCCAGTGCATGAAATTCATGTACTTAGGGTGCGGGGGGTCCCTCAGCCCGGCCTGTGCACTCTCACAGTCTGGGATCCCCACGATTGATTGCTCCAAAGAGGTAGACCCCACCCACCCGCCGCAGTGCTGCTACGGGGTAGCCTGGGCCTCACTCTTTGGGGCAATCGTGGAGCCCACCGATTGATCCATCGCCCTGCCGGCCAGTGGCCTGGGCCTCCTTCTGCAGGGTGATCATGGGGCGATGGCCGAGCCCGTGACCAATCACATCACACCCGCCGTGGCTGGCCTGGAGGCAGTGGGTGTCATAGCATGGTCATCCGGATGGTCGTCTGGACAGTCATTCTGCTGTTCGGTCGTTCGGTTGATTTTCATATTATGCTTTTATTATTATAGATTATTATAGATTGCTATTTGCATCTTCCTAATGAAAAGAAAATGGGATTCTACCGAGTCTCTTATCTACCTACTCCAGGACTTCTGTGAGGATCAAACGAGATGAGTCATGGGAAAACACTTCACAAACATTTGGTTAAACTGTAAAATGTTTGCACCTAGCTATAAAGCAAGTTGGGTTCCTGGGCTGAAGAAACTCCAAGGAGGCTAGTCGCTAGGGAGAAGAAGCCAGCGTTGCTATGTGATGTCATTACCCGGCACCCACAGCCACCGTTTCTGGGCTGGGCTGGGCTGTGGGCTGCATTTTGCATCATGGGGTCTTGGCAGTGTTGGCTGTGATTTGGTGGGGTGTCACTCTGGGGTGGTGGCAGGGCCTGTGTCACACTTGTTGGAAGCCAAGTGTTGGTTTATTGGTGCCAGGTTTGTGGTGCCGTTTATTTTTAAATGGCCAGTGAGTGTAATGGCAGCTCCTGCACTGAGCATCTGTCCCCTGGTGGTCAGTGCATGTCATAGCTAACAGTCGGACAGACGGACACTTAGCCTTTTATATATATAGATTTACTGAAGAGAAGGTTATTGAGAGCCCATTAGGGGCCAGAAATGGGACCTGGTGGTAAAAATATAACAATGCTTAAGTATCCTCTACCCTCAAAATGCTGCTGGTCTATTTTAAGTGTTCATAATCTAGGATCCATAAATGCATTTCAAGAATTTTGTGTCTATTAATAGGGGAATAAATAAAGGACATATGGTATATACACACCATAAAAAGGATGAAATCTTGCCATTTGCGACAACATGGATGAACCTGGGGGTATTATGCTAAGTGAGATAAGTCAAATAGAGAAAAACACATACCATCTGATTTCACTTACATGTGGAATCTAAAAAATAAAAATAAAAACTCAACCAAACAAAGCAAAACAGAAACAGACTTATAGGTTTGGAGAACAAACTGATGGTTGTCAGCAGGGAGGGTAGGAGATAGGTGGAAAAGGTGAAGGGGATTAAGAAGTACAAACTTCTACTTATAAAATAAATAGGTCACAGGGACAGGATGTACAGCACAAGAAATATAGGCAAGAGTATCATAATAACTTTGTCCTGTGACAGATGATTACTAGATTTATCACAATGATCACTTCCTTGTAAGGTATATAAATGTGGAATAACTATGTGTACACCTGAAACTCATAGAATATTGTATGTCAACTGTGCTTTATTAAAAAGACATGTGCTCTCAATATAACTACAGCTACTACTGAAATGAAATATCTAACTGCTAAAATTACTTACAAATACCAAGCAATACTTATTCTTCACCTTTCTCTTTTTCAATCAATATATGTTGGAATGGGAGGGGTGAATAGAGATCTGCCATGTTTTGGTAGTTACTGGAGTTGATTTTGGTTCCCCCTCTATTTTGTACCCCCTAAGTTTTACTTCTCTGGCCCTGCATATAGCAGGCAGGAAGTGAGCACCATGCCCTCCCCCAGACAGCCATTCACCAATCACAGATGGGAAGGAAGTGTATGGTCCGCCTCCCTCTGCCACACACTGAGAGAGCTCAGAGGCCTCAGTCCTTGCTGTGATCCCGCTGCATTGAACTCTGCTGCCTGGAGTGGGCATTGCTTGATAAGGCCCCTCTACCCCGCCTTGGCCTCCTCCTCCTGCCTCTCTTCCCACTCCTCCCCCACTTCATGTTCCTGGGACCACCTCCCAAATTAACCACTCCCACTAGAACCCTTGTCTCAGGCTCTGTTTCTGGGGAAACCCACAAACCAATGAGATGTTTAAAAATCACTAGTTTGGTGGCAGACAAACAAACCAGAAATGTCAATTATCTCCTCCTGTGGTCAGTATTCTTTAAAAAATATATTAACATATTTCTAATGATTTCAGAGAGGAAAGGAGAGGGAGAGAGAGATAGAAACATCAGTGATGAGAGAGAATCATTGATACGCTGCCTCCTGCACATCCCCCACTGGGGATCGAGCCCACAACCCAGGCAGGTACCCTTGACCGGAATAGAACCCAGGACCATTCAGTCTGCAGGCCGACGCTCTATCCACCAATCCAAACCAGCTATGGCCTGTGGTCAGTATTCTTAAAAGCATGAGCCTGTAGGTCATAGGAAGACACCTGGGAAAGGAAAGGGGATTTGTAAGAAAAGCAGAAATGACAACAAATGGGTACCATATAAAAACTAAGGACTGCACTAGGTAAACTAAGGAAATCACTCAGTCCAAATATTTTTAACTAGAGGCCCAGGGCATGAAAATTCATGCACTGGAGGGGGGGTCCCTCAGCCCGGCCTGCTCCCTCTCACAGTCTGGGAGTCCTCAGGGGCGGGATATGACCCGGTGATCAGGGGAAGGCAACGCCCCATCACACCTCTGCTGCTGCTGCCACTGCCAGCAGCGCAAGCCTTGGCTGGCCCTGGTTACCTGAGCCATTGGCAGCTTGCCTGCACCTCTGGCCATCTCTGGGAGGCTGAGCAGCCACCATCTGAGGCTTGCCTGAGCCTTGGGCCAGCCCTGGGTGGCTGGGCAGCTGCCATTTGAGGCTTGCCTGTGCTTGGCCAGCCCTGCTTGCCTGAGCCTCAGTCAATGGGGGGTGCAGGAGTACCCAAGGCCCCCCAGCGGGGTTGAGGGGACTGGGTGCCGCCATCTTTTGGCTGTGGGCCCCACCATCCTGTGAGGGCGTGATGGTCAATTAGCATATTCCCTCTTTATTATATAGGATATTTTCAATCTTTTCTCTTAACCCACTGTTACTTCCTCAAGTCAAACCCTCAGCCAGGAAGACAGGAAATTTGCCAGCATTACTTCTGTTCGATGAGGGAGAATGTGGCATCACCCTGGACAATAGGGAAAAGCAGGGCCTTGCCCGGGTTCACCTGTGAGACATGGGAGCCGCCTGCCTGACCGTGACAACCAGCCCGAGCAGGGCTTGACGTCCATATCTGCGTGCCCGCGGCTTGGTGCCGAGTGCAGCCTAACATGACAGAGAGTGTTTGTTGTATTATTTACTGTGTGTCTTTCATCTAGCCTTATGTGTGTAGGCTTCCTACTGAGCGAGGAGACACATCTGCTCCCAGAAGAGATGTTATGAGAATGTTAGCTGAAATGTTGAATAACGATAAATTCCTTTGAGTTCCTTGCATGTTCTAATCCACCATGATGAAACTTTCATGTTTTGTCAGCTATTGTAATTTTGCTTTCACAAATGCAATACAAATTCTTCTCATATAAGTGACTTTCACGTTTAGCTGTAACTTTCAGGGAAATTCTACTATTGTGATTTTAGATGGCATGTGTTTTAGGAGCTTTATAAAACACACACACACACACACACACACACACACACATACACCTAAAAGGTTTATATTTGAATTCCTTTCACTTTAGTCAGCCGTAGACAAGTTTTACTCTACGTTTTTAAATAATTGACTCCATTATATTTGATAAAATATAGGTTAGTTCTGAAGGCAATAGCACTTATATAAAGAGTTATTTTTAATCTTCAGAAAGCTTGTAAACCTAAAATCATTTTCATGTCCCTGTGAGACAAGCAAGAAGCTCCAGAATTCCCAGCTTTTACAAAAGAAAACTGAGGCAGGGAACTGGGTGGGGTGGCACTGAAAGCATTGAACACAGAAGAATTAAAGGGGCAAGTGTTCTCTATTCAGCTGAGCAAAAGTTGCTACGTCCTGTACACTTTTCATCAGTATCTGTTGACATAAGGAGGAATATCCAGACTAGTAATAATTGCAGAGGTTAGAAGCTATAATTAAAACCACATAAAATTAATGGATGGACTTAGAAAGATTCATGTGCCTTGAGATAAAAGTACTTTCAACTAGTTGAGATTTATGTCTCTGAGTTGTCAATTTTGTGTGTGGGTGTGTCATTTTTAAAATGAGGTAAGTATTCAATTATTCAAGTGTGCAAATTTTCCACATTTCTCTGAGCTACTGGTTTGCACCAAAGAAGGACAAAAGAGGGCCACTTGGGGTCACTCAACTATAAGTCTCTATAATGAGCCATGATCATTTTTATATGACTACTAGAGGCCCTGGTGCACTTAGGGGGGGTCCCTCAGCCTGGCCTGTGCCCTCCTGCAGTCGGAACCCTCGGGGGATGTCCGACTGACAGCTTAGGCCCACTTCCTGTGGGGAGCAGGCGTAAGCCAGCAATTGGACATCCTTAAGGCTGCCGTGGAAGTGGGAGAGGCTCCCACCATCGCCGCTGCACTCGACAACCATAAGCCCGGCTTCTGGATGAGCAGCGCTCCCCCGTTGGAGTGCACTGACCACCAGGGGGAAGTTTCTGCATTGAGCTTCTGCCCCCTGGTGGTCAGTGCACATCATACCAACTGGTTGTTCTTCCGTCAGGCCAAAACCAGCTCTCTGATATCCTCCCAAGAGGTCCCAGATTGTGAGAGGGTGCAGGCCAGGCTGAGGGACCCCACCGGTGCACTATCGGGGTCAGGGAGGGACATGGGAGGGCTCCAGGGAGTGTCCAGCCCATCTTGCTCAGTCCCGATCTGCTGGACCCCAGCAGCAAGCTAACCTACTGGTCAGAGAGTCTGCCCCCTGGTGGTCAGTGCATATCATAGCAAGCAGTTGAGCGGCCTTTGCATATCATTAGCATATTACGCTTTGATTGGTTGAATGGCCGACTGAACGACTGGATACTTAGCATATTAGGCTTTTATTATATAGGACTAGAGGCCCGGTGCATGAAATTTGTGCACGGGGGAGGGAGGTCTCCCTCAGCTCGGCCTGCACCCTCTCCAATCTGGGATCCCTCTCACAATCTGGGACCGCTGGCTCCTAACCACTTGCCTGCCTACCAGCTTGATCGCCACCTAACTGCTTTCCTGCTGGCCTGATGGCCCCCAACTTCCCTCCCCTGCTGGCCTGATTGCCCCTAACTGCCTCTGCCTCGGCCCCCACCACTGTGGCTTTGTCCAGAAGGAAGTCGAATAGTAGGAAGATGTCCGGTCTCCCTGTCTAATTAACATATTACCCTTTTATTAGTATAGATATCTTACCTATGACAAACCATAGGTATTCTGTGAAACCAGTACCTTGGCATTTTAAAAATTGCTCTGCTACTTCCCAGTATAAGAATTCATTACCTACTTTTCTTAAACCAAATTCTCTTAATTTTAGAGACCTAGCCAGAATAAAAAGATACAGAAGTGACCACCTGGGTAGTATACTGAGAATAAAAGAAGATTTCCCCCAAGACAAGGATGCTATGAATAAGGGAGGATGTGGATACAGAGCAGAGAGGTAGGTTTTACACCCCCAGGTGGGGACTGTGAGTGTTGGACACAGAGAGAAAAGAAGAGGAGAGTAATTCACATTTCTAGCAATAATAATTATTGCCCAATAGTTTTCTAACCAGATATCATTTATCCAGCTACTCTACCTTTGATCTCATTATTTTCTGATTTACCACTCATTAATTTTCTTAGCCCACTGGAATTTAGGCATTCTCTATATAGTGGTTTCTTAAAAAGGTTTATAAAAGACCATCTTAAAGGATGAATCTGTCATATTATCCTAGTTTTCAAGTCACTGAAATAATAAATAGGTGTTAAGATTGTTAGATTTTTAAAAATATTTAGTATCTTCTATATTTTTTACTGCAAAATCAAACTCACACATATGTAAATGTCTTTACTTGGATCCCTTAACTGAAAACATTTTATGATGTTAAGTGTACATAAATAGTAATGCTGTGGGAATAAAAAAAATTCTTACCCCTCCCCCAATTAAGAAAGCACATTTTCCAGATGTAACCAGGTGGTCCCGAGTCTGACTGGCATTTCCGGTGAGGCTGCACTGGAATTGTGAGCGCAGGAGCAATCACGCCTTACTAAAAGAGGGAGCTATTTTCACATCTCATTTGCATAATTGATCCAGTATGAAATAGACCCGTAGCAGATGAGCACTCTGGGGACCCGCGCTTGTCTCGCTGTGCTCGGTGTCTGCGAGGCATTAGCCATCGTCTAGATGTGCACGCGCATCCCTCTTCCTAGTGGCTTTCCCGGGAGCTCAACAAACCTTCTTAAACTAGTGACAAAATAAGCAGAGACAAAAAAATGTTTCTTTTGGACATTTTAGCATGTTATAATAATGGAGTGTTTATGGCTCGGTCACCCCTTCCCTGCCACTGCTTCATTCAGAGAAAGCAGGCAGTGTAGAGAAGCAGGCAGCTGCACAAGTTTCCTACCAACATGAAAGTTGTGAAATTCTTACTGAACACTGCTTGGCCATCAATGATTAAATGGGTCTGGATTTGGGGGGCTGAGGCTCACAGAAGCACCATTGTCCCCCTATTTGGTCTGAATATATTAAGGTCAGGTTGTAATTCAGAAACAAACAGGTGAAAATCTCAAAAGTGAGATAGTTATATTAACCTGCCTATGTTGTTGGGAAAACTCCATGGTGTTGGTTGGTTTTCACCTTCTATGAAGTTATTTATGATGCATATTTAGAAACCAGAATCTTAGAGAGTACTGGAGCCAAGGAGACATGCACAAATGTAAAAAAGAAAATAAAATAGCCTTCATGTTTTCAGACTACGAGTGTTGGCCTGTACTACAGATATAATACAACATTGCCTACCAGTCAACAAAGCAATTACATTATTTAGACTGTAATTGTGACACATTCATAAACTGTATGGAAAGTGACTTTGATGCACACAGAATTCAGGGACTCATCGGAAGCATGAGAAAGTGACATTTCAAGTGTGAGGAGTGTGAGGCAAGCATGGGAGGTGCCTTCACTCTCTGCCCCAAGCCAGAGAACCACAGGAGCCTGTGGCTGAGGAGGAGAGAGAGGAAGGAGCTGGATCAGGTGGGGTGTGCAAAGGCCAGACGAAAGAAGACATCGTTCCTTAACAGAGAGCTTAAAATGTATTCCATAGGTAACGGAAATATACTGCAGGAAGAGTATTCTGGCCTATTAGAAAGAGTTCTGCACATGCAAGATAACTTTCTCAGGGACATACATAGAGGAAGGAAAACAAGTGAGGGAGATATTTCCAACTGGAGTGGCTGAGTGAATAGTGATGTCACTCAAGTTCAGGCAGGAAAAGGGGCAGGTTCCCGAGGACAGTAATGGCCCACCTTGTCTCTGGTGAATGTGAAGTATTCTTGGAATATTCATGCAGAGATGATTAGCAATGTGACTGTACAAGTGAAAACATTTAAGGAAAATATTTGAAATATTGGCTGAGGACTTCATCAGTCCTGAATGATAGTGATACATGACTGCAATACTTAAAAGTTTTAGCACACAGTATGCACTAAATAAACAATTTTCTTTTAATGATTATTGGGTTTATGCTCTCGAGGGAGTTCCTTACCTTGAAAGGACTTATTTATCTTCGTGATTACATAATCATTTGTGTGATTACCCATTAGAGGGCAAATTCCATGAGGGCAGGGGCTGCATCTGTTTTAGTGTGAGAGGTTTTTAAATTTTTTAAAAATTATTTTAGCCGAACCGGTTTGGCTCAGTGGATAGAGCGTCGGCCTGCGGACTCAAGGGTCCCAGGTTCGATTCCGGTCAAGGGCATGTACCTTGGTTGCGGGCACATCCCCACTTGGGGGGCGTGCAGGAGGCAGCTGGTCGATCTCTCTCATCGATGTTTCTAACTCTCTATCCCTCTCCCTTCTTCTCTGTAAAAAATCAATAAAATATATTTAAAAAAAATTATTTTAGAGTTCTAGAAAGTAGCAAGAATTACACAGAAAAGTATTGTATATTCTTCTCCAGTGTTAACATCTGATAAAACCATAGTGCACTAATCACCAAAAACTTAACACTGATAGACAATACTCTTCACTGAACCATAATCCTCACTTGAATTTTGATGGTTTTTCCACGTTTGTCCTTTCCTGTTCAGGGTCCATCCCAGGAGCCTGCATTGCTTTTGGTCGGCAGGTCTCCTTAGGTTTTTTCAATCTCGGGCAGTTCCTCAGTCATCCTTTGCCTTTCATGAACTTGAGACTTTCACTAGTAAAGGTACAGGCCTTCAATATTGCCTCCATTTAAAATTGTCTGGTGTTTCCTCATGATTACAGTTAGATTTTTGGCAAGAATCCCACAGAAGTGATGTCATAGCTTATCAGTGCACCCCATCAGGAATGCATCACGTCCATATGGCTAATTAGTGGTGATGTTAACTTTGATCACATGGTTAAGGTGGCCTACTTGGTTTTTTACTATAAAGTTATTATTCTGCTTTTCATCACCATAGTGTCTTCACCGGTTAGCACGGTGCCTGGCACATCATAGACACCTGGCAAATATTTGTTTATGAAAGAACTCGTGCCGGCTGGTGAGAGCTCTCTCCTCACAGGCAGGCAGCTGAGTGGTGCACTGCCAGCCAGCACAGCCCCTGATTCAGCAGCGATGGCTTTGTTAACTCGCAACTCTCCCCTGAAAAGAGCAAGCAGGGTCTCCATTTCTCCCCTGTTCCACATCCAGTTTGTAGTTACTAAATGCACAGGTTTATCCTTATCATTTTATGGGGCTTTATTGCATCAAGGATCCTGGGAGGGGGTAGCTGGGATGGAATGTCACATGGTTGTGGAAGTCAGAATCGGTCAACTTTTCATTTTTTCTCTGAAACATTTTTCTTTCCATAAGGGTAAGTGCAGAGTCCACATTTCAGGAATGTTCCCCTGACAAAAAGTTTACAGGCAGCAGCTCCGGTAAGTGGTCAGGCTTTTGCATAAATGCTTGCTGAGCCTTTGGAGGCCGTTATTATAAATGGTACACATTTTTCCACTTTCACAGTTGAAGGGGGAAAAAATCTTCAATGTTCTTGTCCCAAATCCTAATTTACTCAGTAATTAATCTGAAGTGAAAGCTAATTTCTTTGCTTACTTTGACAAGTACTTTAGAACAAAGGGGTCACTTTGATTTTTTAACCGACGTGCTAATCTATTCCCAAGGACACTAATCTCCTTCGGCTGGAGGCAGCGGCTGAGGGGCCTCCACATCACCGCGGTTCAACCTAGACTCCCTGGAGCCAGAGGTTCAAATCCCAGCCGGGTCACGCGGAGGGAGGCTGATAAATTGAGTGCCTGCTGATGCGGTCCTGACAGGGTGGTGATCTCTCGGCAGAGCCCTTGAAAGCTTAAGTTTTCTCTGGACACTAATGATCCCCAAATAAAATAGGCCGCAGTATCCAAAGCATATTTCTCATTAGTCCTCTAGCCCCAAATGCATGCGAGAATGTTTATGATAGAGGGGAGGTTAAACGTGTTGAAAAAGACCAACTGTGTCAAACACTAGAAGATCGCAAGCAGGTGCAACGGGAGACAAACCCGCTGCTGCCGCGACAGCGTGCACAGCCCAGCTCCCCCGGCGCCCTGACCCCGGCCCGACGCTGACGATTGTGAGCAGACGGTACAGCATGCTTAGAAAGTGGAATAAACACGTGTGTGCTGTGGCAATGTCGCCCCGTGGATATGGGGGATGAACACTGTGAACTGGCCCCTGCATTCCCTCTGGTTCTATGGCCCTTCTGCTCTCCACTCTGGCCAGCGCCAGGCTCGCCAGGCCAGAGGGCGAGCTGAGCGGGAGCAAGAGGTCAACCCGGCGGCGTGAACCCCGTGCGACGCGTGCAGTCAAACGCGGTGGCCGGGGACCAGGCCAAGCCGGCTGGCGAGGACGGGGAGGAAATGAACAGGAGGCCTTACTTCACAATCGCACCGACCACAGCAGTGCAGTGTGCATTGCTCTCGTTGTGATTGCATCGCAGCTCACACCGGGTCTTCATGTTAAACACGTGGCGTGCACATGCATGCGCAGACTGAGTACATGCACATTCACAGGTACATTCTGCTTGATCATCTGTTTAGGTTTAGGTTTCCTATCTGAGACGATTAACCAAGTAATTGCTCATATTCAAAACCCTGTTATAGCTGTGTTACTTCTGGGCTTTGAAAGTTGTCAGTTATTAACTGAATTTCACTATTCTCCCTAGGGTTCAACTCATTCATTTATGTTTCATTTTACAAATGTTAACAAACACTTATTGTGTTCAATGTAGCATTCTATTCAAGCTGCCTTTGATCGATTTGTGCCATTTGTATGTATATGTATGTGGGTGCATATACAGACACAGGTGACAATTCATCAACACATTAACCTTCTAAAGGACAAGAATAATGACTAGGAAAGAACAACAAAAACTACTGGCAGATTAGTGAATACAACTCCAAAGGAAACAATAAGAGAATTAGATTTCAATATTCCAATAATGATCAGAGACATTATTCATTAAATTATGAAAAAAAAAGGAAATGTACTATGACCTCTCTTGCCTGCATTTGTTCTAGAGTCAACCCAAAACAGAGTAAGTTGTATTTACAACAGAAAGTGCTTATTAAAGGCATTTGGAAGAATTTCCAGACTGTAAGTCTTGGAAATAATAGAAAATTGTCTTCTCTTTTCTAAGAGTAGATTCTTACAATGTAAGAGCTGAGGAGAACTATAGAGATTTTGTAATTTGTTGTCTGTTAATCTTTTAAGGGATCATATACCCCTTTAGATTCTAATTAACTATAGACTTTCCTCCTCAGAAAAAAATTCACATATAAAACATGGTATAATATTTCACAAGGTTTACAAAGACCTTCTCTAGCCCCAAGTAAAACTTTTGATTTACTTCAACATTCCCATTGTATGGATGAATAAACTGAAGCCCAGAGATTAGATAATATTATGGGCTTGTGTCCCCTAACCACCAAATTTATATATTAAAGTCCCAACCTCAGTACCTCAGAATGTGAATATATTTGGGGGTAGGGTGTTAAAGAAGTGATTCAGTTAAAATTAAGTCACTAGGGGTGGCCCTAATCCAATAGGACTGAAGTCCTAATAAAAGGAGATTCGGACACAAGCATGTGCAGAAGGAAGACCATGTGAAGATGTAAGGAGAAGGCAGCCATCTGTAAGCCCAGGAGAGAGGCCTCAGAAGAAACCAGTTCTACTGATATCTTGATCTTGGGCTTCTAGTCTACAAAACTATGAGAAAACAACTATCAGTGTTTAAGCCACCCAGACTGTGGTGCTTTGTTTCAGCAGCACTAACAAACTAATACCAGTGATAGGCCAAGTTACTTAACTAACTAACGGTGGAGCCCAAAATGGAATCCTTTTCCTCGCAATTCTCCCTGATACACTTCTCTTTCAAGTGTTTTGAATGGAAAGTAGTGAAACAGACCTACTGAGCTTCCAGGATTGCTTTTTGTGCACTGGCTCTGTAATACTATTCCCTTAAGAAGTTTAAAACGTCTTTGTCAAATCATTTAAACACTTGTTTTAATTACAAAAATAATGCTACGCTTCTGGTTCATCAGGAATAAAGTAAATATAGTCGATTTCTATGAAAACAATTAATATTTTTATATTTGGTGCATCTTCCTATCCCAACTTCTGAATAAATACCTACAATATTAAGATGCTTTAGCATGAGTGCTTTCCATCACAGCTCAGAATAAGCTATTGCAATTACTAAGAGTCACAACTGAGTGCAGAAGCCCATCTAGAAGCCTCATCATAGTACACATGAGGTTACACTGTAGGTATGGATCAGTTGGTTAAAAGCCAGACTCCAATTTAAAAACATCCAGATTTGATCCCTGCTCTTTGAATAATTAGATTAATGACCTTGGGTAAGTTTCTTGGCCTCTCTAAACCTCAACTTCTGTATCAATACTATGGAGATAATAATAATATCTATCACATAGAGTTATTATGAAGATTAAATAAAATTATATGTTTTATCTACTTAACACAGAATGTGTCCAAAGTAAACATGTAATATACAAAATTATACAAAATCTTTTTTAAAATTAAAAATATATAACTATCAAAAATTTAACTCAAAGTTGGTCATAGGCATAGGAAAACCTAAAATTATAAAATAAGAGTAAATTTGTGTGACCGAGTTATACAAATTTTTAGACCGTACACATCAAGTTCAAACCATTAAAAATGGATAAATTGCATTTTCTTGAAATTAAAAACTTCGGCTCTATTTAGACACTATTTAGAAAATAAAAAGAAAGTAACAGACTAAAAAAAAGATTACAAAATGCATATCTGATAAGGGACTTATCCAGAATATGTAAGGAATTCTTGCAATTCAAGTAAAAAATACAAATAATTGAGTTTTTAAAAGGTAAAAAGATTTGAAGACATGTGAGTGACAACTAAACAAATTCAAAGATATTTAGCCAGACCGGTGTTGCTCAGTGGTTGAGCACTGAACCAGGAGGTCACAGTTCGATTCAAGGTCAGGGCTGAATTCCCAGTATGGAGTGTGCAGGAGGCAACCAATCAATGATTCTCTTTCATCATTGATGTTTCTCTCTCCCTCTCCATTCCTCTCTCTGCAATCAATATATATATAATGTTATAGCAGCCTTCAGGGTTTTGTAATCATGTTCCTCTTAATATTTTTTAAGATATTTTTATTGATTTCAGAGAGGAAGGGAGAGGGAGAGAGAGAGAAATAAACATCAATGATGAGAATCATTGATCAGCTGCCTCTTGCATGCCCCTCCTGGGGATCGAGCCTGCAACCCCAGCATGTGCCCTTGACTGGAATTGATCCCAGGACTCTTCAGTCTGCAGGCCAACATTCTATCCACTGAGCCAAACCAGCTAGGGCAAAAAACATATATTTTTAAAAATGACATTTAACATTATTGATCATTAGGGAAATAAATATTAAAACCACAATAAAAATCTATTTTGCACCCACTAAAATGGCTATAGTGAAAAAGACTAACAATATCAAGTGTTGGAAAGGGTGTGGAGCACCTGGAACTCTCCTGCCTCGCTGAAGGCAGGGATGGTGAGTCAGCCCAAGTTTAACTCTTCACTTCTCTGTGCCTGTTTGCTCATCAGTAAAATAAAAATATGGTAGAATCTTCAACCAAAAGTGGTTCTGAGAATTAACATGAGCAGATATTTTGAAGCACCTGGAAAAGCATCTAGCCCTTAATATGGAGATTTACTAATATGAAAATTCAATCACATTGAGATGGCGCAGCCGCACTCCACCTCACTAACAAGAAAGTTCCCAGCACGATTT
This sequence comes from Myotis brandtii, assembly GCF_000412655.1. Lineage (NCBI taxonomy): Eukaryota > Metazoa > Chordata > Mammalia > Chiroptera > Vespertilionidae > Myotis > Myotis brandtii. Next base: position 982,310 of record NW_005371645.1, read on the forward strand.
GGCTTTGGTTTGCTGATGGGGGTGGGGCTGGAAGACTGGTTCCGGAAACTCCCCTGGGACTGATACAAAGTGGGATTATGTTTTCTGGTGTGTGAGATTTGAGGAAATCTGGAAAGAAGCACATTTGAGTGAGAATGATTTTGAATGTCAAATTAGAGCTGCATATGGTGGAAAAGGAAGCAGGTGAACTACCCTGGCCCCATGGTGGTTCATGTGATGTTCAGAGAACAAAACATATACAATTGCAACAGGCAGAAATCAACTTGCAGAGCAATGCATGGCTTAAGCCCCTTTGGTTTTACTCTCAGGATAAAGATTCAAGTGCTATGCCAGTTATAAGATGCTGCACCACCTGGCTCTTCTCTCTCTTGCCTCCCCTGCCCCCTCCATCTGTGCTCTAATGACCGTGGCCTTTCTTGTCCTCTAACGTGCCACAGTCCTACCGGGGCCGTCTGTACCCTCAGTGATGCCCACACATTTGTCTTCAGCCACAAGCTCTCGCTGATCCCCAGACTCGTACTCAACTGCCTGCTTGACATGTGCGTTTTGATAGCAAATCAGCATCTTAGATCTGAACTGTCTGTCCTGGGATTGCTTCCCTGAAGTAAAGTCAGACAAATATTTATGGCAAATCCTTTATTTAGCAGGTGATACTAGGTGGCACGAGGAGGGGAGTGCGAAGTATGGCAGAGAAAGAGCAGGGCTAATTAAAAATACATTTGCGAGCAGGTTTCCATGTGGGCAATGAGGTTCACTCCAGCTGAGAAATTCTCATCATAATCACTGCACCCAGCAGCTGAGGAAGCCGGAGCATTTATCCTGTGACCCGCCTTCGTGAGCTGTGGAGGCTGGAACTCTCAGCCCTCCAGGGTCCCTGCACTGTGGGCCTGAGAGTAAGCCCACAGGTGGAAAGGCACAGGTGCCCACAGGTAGAGAGGCACAGGTGCCCACAGGTGGAGAGGCACAGGTGCCCACAGGTGGAGAGGCGCAGGTGCCCACAGGTGGAGAGGCACAGGTGCCCACAGGTGGAGAGGCACAGGTGCCCACAGGTGGAGAGGCACAGGTGCCCACAGGTGGAGAGGCACAGGTGCCCACAGGTGGAGAGGCACAGGTGCCCACAGGTGGAGAGGCACAGGTGCCCACAGGTGGAGAGGCACAGGTGCCCACAGGTGGAGAGGCACAGGTGCCCACAGGTGGAGAGGCACAGGTGCCCACAGGTGGAGAGGCACAGGTGCCCACAGGTGGAGAGGCACAGGTGCCCACAGGTGGAGAGGCACAGGTGCCCACAGGTGGAGAGGCACAGGTGCCCACAGGTGGAGAGGCACAGGTGCCCACAGGTGGAGAGGCACAGGTGCCCACAGGTGGAGAGGCACAGGTGCCCACAGGTGGAGAGGCACAGGTGCCCACAGGTGGAGAGGCACAGGTGCCCACAGGTGGAGAGGCACAGGTGCCCACAGGTGGAGAGGCACAGGTGCCCACAGGTGGAGAGGCACAGGTGCCCACAGGT